>NC_047658.1:60819466-61171132 GCF_011762505.2 Arvicanthis niloticus
ACCAAAGAGAAGTGAAGAAAAATGAAGAAACAGAGTTGAGAGGAATGTTACAAAATCAAATAAAAATACATAGTTAAAATGTTAGAATCCATAGGTAAGATAGAACATGCCATTATGAGTCTGGGTCACCCTCCTTAACTCTAACATTTCAGATAAATCTACTTTCTTGCATATATTCATCGTGGTCTTTTTTATAACCAAATAAACTTTCATTGTTTTATATATTCACCAAGTTTTCATTATCTATTCATATGTTTAGAAATAGTAGTTACTCTGGCTCCATTTCCTAGCTTTTGTGAATAACATAGCCATAAACATGTATGTGTCAGTACCGCATGGTAGATTACAGTTATTTGTGTAAATGTCCAGCAGTTGTATAGTTGATATAGTTAATGCAAGCCTAAGAATGGGTAACAGTGGTCAGAAATTGAGAGATAAAGCTCCAAGTACTGTGAACTCTGCTGTGGACTTCTGTGTCTGAGAAGGCAAATCTCCATGCATGTGATAGCCTCACTCAAACTATCAAAATAAGACTGTATTGCTCTGAATGTTCTGTGTAGAAGCAGATGCTTTGAACTCTACTATATAGAGTTTTTCAGGGGTTCTATAATGGTAAGCTTGTCTATTTTACAAATGCAAAACCTCATTTTAACACCCCCCCCCCCCTTTTAAAATTTCCCACTGATCATCTCTGGAGTATGTACTTAAATCACAAATGTCTTAAGCATTCTCACTCATGATGGTACTAGTGGTTACAGGACTGGGTTCTCACACACAAATTAAATATAAAATATCTCAATACCTTTAATCCTAATTGCATGTAGAAATATTTCTTAGCAACATTTTAAACTACATCTATTATTAAGTTAATTTTACTTGCTCCTTTTTTACATTTTAACGTGATTACTAAACACCTGAAATTCAATATTGTTGGCAGTTATGATATGTTATGGTATATGATATGGTGTGTTTCTAGCTGCTGTTGTGAAGAACAAGAGAGACCAGATGTGTGGTCTGGTAATTTGCCAGGTAGGCATACATAGAAGTGAGAGAACAAATCAAAGGTTTTTTTTCTCATAAAAAGGTCATGGATCTGCATTTTTTTTTACTGATATACATGAAAGTCTCTTTTCTGAAACTTGTTCTGTATGTGCTCTAAATCAAGAGGCTTAAACACAGGGACTCTGTTTTTCTTTACAAAATAGGTTATTGGTGGCACTGATATATACCATACATGTTTTTTGTGAAGATGAAATGAAATAATATGAAGAATATCTAGCAGAGGCACATATGCATGTATATCTCTTAATGAGCAATACCTGCTATGATGGTGGTAACTATCTTGATATTGGTAAAGTTACTGGTAAAACCATAAGCTGTTATGATGACAATGGTAAGGGGCAGTTGGGTTAAATGAAAAAAGCTGTGAAAACTACATCTAAGATGCATCTTAAAGAATAAGTACCAAGTAGACAAATCAAACAGTATGGAGTATGAGTATGAGTGGCAGTGGAAAACACATGAAGTCATGGAGGATTCTAATCTTTCAGGTTCTCACAGTGAGATGCTTTACAGCATCATGGGGCAAAATACTGTACAAAATTACAGGCTAGAAAATCCAGTCTAGAATAACCCGGGCTACTAAAGCGATATGTGAAGAAGGTATCATAGTCCTTCTTAAATATCGAAACGTATGGAAGAACTCCGCAGCCCACACTCTGCTTTAGATGAAGACCCTGATGTCAGGAGAAGAGATCACAATGAATTAGGCTCATTAAGTAAAGAAGAAGAAAAAAGCAGATAAAATAGGCATATTGTTCACAGGCAATTAAAGGAGTAAAAGAAAGCGAAACATGATTGAAGATGCTATTCTGAAATTGGCTTTTGCAACATTTTCTGCAAACCAAATTGCATCATGGAGTATCTGTTGCCAAAAAGTGATCCGGACTGAAGATACAAATGCTCTCAATTTAAAACCACCCATTGGAAATAAAAGAAAATGCAGACAAAATAATGAAAACGCTTTAATGCTTATAGATAAGTACTATTTGGGGACAGTTTTAATAAGCAAATGTTTATTTTAGTTGCTTAGAATATTCTCTTGGATTCTGGATACATAAATTTCAACCCACATTTCCCGGTTGCCATAACAACTTGATGCATTTGTTCTCTTGTGTCATTTTTTTATCACATCATTTTTTTTTCTACTTTGGTTGCTATGATAACACGGTATAGTTGTTAAATTTATTCTATTCACATTTTGTTCTACAGGAAACTGGTGATTTGCTTTTATTTTTCTTCAAAGAAGCTTATATTATAGAGGTATAATAATGAAAATATTGGCCTAAATTAGAATACAAATTTGTCTTAAAAATTTAATTATGTGCATTGACTTATGTTTCAATAATGTAACATCTGTGTGACATGTAAGATGCCTGGTGATGATCTCATTTCATTGAGAAGATAGGAACCAACCTTTATTGTACCAAATAAGGAAAATGGGTGGTGTGCACTGTAGATGCTTCTTTAAGCATGACGTCAATTAGAAAACGGCTTAGAAAATACATTAAACACTGTCATTACTGAATCCTTTATTAACCATGCTGGTTCTCTAGTAAAACTGGTGCTTATTTATTACAATAAGTGTAAGTCTTTGTTAAAAGTCCTCACTCTGTGCTTACCTGATATAGGGAAGGGGCTCACGAAATCTCTTACCAGATTCCTCTTGAATATAAGAATTAGATAATGGGGCAATAAAAGGTTAAAGATGAATTTGTTTTTGTTTATTCAGTTAATTCTTACTGTTTCCTATTTTTTAGTTGCTCTTGGTGATTCCTCCATATCAACAAATTGTATCACTTAAAATTAGTATTGCAAGCATTGTTATGCAGTATGCCAAGGTGTAAGGGAAAAAGCTACAAGATTATGGGTAACTTGCTAAAGCTTCAATAATGACTAACTGTGTAATACATGGAAATTATTTATC
Organism: Arvicanthis niloticus; assembly: GCF_011762505.2. Classification (NCBI taxonomy): domain Eukaryota; kingdom Metazoa; phylum Chordata; class Mammalia; order Rodentia; family Muridae; genus Arvicanthis; species Arvicanthis niloticus. The sequence continues at coordinate 60,822,453 of NC_047658.1, forward strand.
AACTCAATTTTGGATGAGCAGATATGGAAAATAGGAATGAAAATGATTATCCCACACACATGTATGTGTGTTTATGTGAATATATATTTCAATGTATACACATATACATAATGTATGTATACATATACATTATTGAGATAGTTCATCTCGATTGTCAACTTGACATGGCTTAGAATTATCATAGAAATGAATTTCTGGGTACATGTGTAAAGCATTTTCTAGATTAGGTTACTGAGGTGGGAAAGCCTTCTCTAAATACTAGAGGTACCATTCCACCAGTGAATTCTGGCCTACATATAAAGCAGAAAGTAAGCTAAGCATCAGCATCTGTCACTCTGCTTCCTGACTGAGGATGCAGTGAGACCAGCTATGTCCAGCTCCTACTGGCCAGGGCTTCCACAAGGGACTATACCTTCAAGTTTCCAGTATTTTATCATAATAATAAGGAAAGTAAGTAATGTAGTCATATGTGAATATTCAAAAGGCTACTGCCATGCTCAGAGTGTAAGATACTGAATGCATCTTCCTTACTTCCCTTCCTCCATTTCCTCCCACTAATGGTCAATGAAAGAGGGCAAGGAGTGGGAATGTCCTAGCTGAGATACTGAGGCTAGCTCTAGGGCAGCGTCTTCACAAGGAACGTGTCTACTTTGGACTTAATATAAATTGTAGGTGTCTGTCATCAGTTTATTTGTCCAATTCTTAATAAAGTAGTAGGAAACCATTTTAATTGGGAAACCTTGATTTTCTGAGATTATTTGTGTTAAAGCATGACCACATCACAGCCACAATTTTATAGACTAAAATAATCCTCCCAGTAGAGGCTTTGTTGTCAGAGCTATAGTCAAATTTGGCTTTTTAACTAAAAGGGATAGTTGGTAGAAAAAAAATCTTTTAACTTTTCTAAACCTCAGTTTCTCATTCATGAGTAACACGGTAGCCAAAGTACATTTGGCTAATCCAGATATGACCAATTTGCTATTTGTTGATCATTATAAGAATTAATAAGTGCAAAGTATTCCCAACAAATGTTTGCCCTTAATCCTAGACTGTTATGGCTGATGATAGCATTGAATAGCCATCCAGAATTTTAGGACCGTGACTAAGTTACCTGGTAACTAGGACAGACTTCTATTCAAGCAGGAAAACAGGGATTCAGAATGTAAGAGTGCTCAGAACTGAGTCTGGGCACACTGGATCTTGGATTGAGGACAGTGAGGCAAATGCTTGCTGTCCTCAGCCACCTGTGCATATGAGTGTGCTGATATTCTGATAGGCTGGGTCACGACTGGATCCAGAAATGAGTGCTGTGCTCTGTATTGAAGTGACAAGTGTTTTCACTTGAGAGGCTAGGGAGACTGGAAGTGACAGTGTTACTGTGATCCTGTTCCTTCTTGATGCCTAAAGCACTCTCCAGTAACAAGCCAGAGCCTCCGCTGGAGAAAGATGCATGGCTCTGTGAGGCCACTAGGGTGTCATTTAGAACCTCTCTGCTGGAACAATGGAGTCATATAAATTTCAACCCACATCCTCTCGTTGCCATGGTAACTTGACGCACTTGCTTTGAAGTGTCTTTTGTGTCTTCCGACCCCTTGCTTTCTTTCTTTTTATTTTTAATCATGAAGATTTTTACTTTGCCAGTAATTTCCTTAATGTGGCTGTGACTTCTTACCCTCCTATTTCCCTATCCTTCCAATTTCTGAATATGTTGCCAATGAGCAGTTTAAAGCTAAAGATAATAGTTGCATGTATGTGTTCACACCTGCCTGCTGTGCCTGTAAGTCAGCAAATCCCCCATCCCTTCTACTTGTCACCCTTCCTATAGTCACCCTTCCTTCTTTCCCTCTCTTACAAATGCATGTGTAACACACACACACACACACACACACACACACAAACACACACGACAATTGTCAGAAAACTGATACACTGCTAAAGCTGTTCAATGTTTTAAAAACAGCTTGTGTGTAATTTCTTAGTATTTGGTATGTGGCAGGCCGAACAAAGAGTATGATTGTTGTTGCATTCAGTTCCTTTCCTTAGTCACTTGAAAATCTGTAAATTATGAGGGCAGCATCTCAAGGCGAAGAGCATGAGGTGCTTTGCGTTTACGTTCAGATACTGTTAGTTCTTAGTTATATAACCTTGGGTAGGCTAATTACACTAACCCTCATAATAAAATAGACTCTCAAAAATATTAGCTTAAATCCACTTATAAGATATGTGTGGGGAATGAATTGAGATAATGCAGCATACCTAGAATAAGTCTCTTTGAGACATTATACACATAAACATTGATTCTTTCACCTAGGAAACTGACTGCATGCATCCAGGAATAGGCTGCAATTATCTTTAACTTATTAGATGCACATGGACCTTCTTCATCACTATACCCTTCTCCATGCCAGAGTTCAGGCGAGCATGCAAACACAGAATCCTGTGCTGTCACCTTACTTGAATGCTTAAGACATGAAACACATACAATGAAGAGCAGAGGCATCTCCTGGAAGCTGCCTCAGAAATATGACCTCAAGTTTAGGTCTTTATTTCTGGGAGAAAACCTAGTTTGACATATCAAACTAGTAGGATATTTTGAAACTGTTCTTATCTGCATTAGGGCGGCACTGCCCACCCCACCACAAAAATCTCCCTTTCATGAAAGAATTGCGTGTGTTTAAGCAGAAGCATTCGGGATACTGGAAGACATTTAAGTGCAGGCATAGGGTTCTTGCTAACATATGAGTTATGTGACTTCTATGCATTTCTATTCAGTGCTGACTGGGAAAAGAATAATGAGACAGAAATGAAATAAAATTTTAAAAGAACTACAGTTATGTGACACGGCACCCGCTCTGTGGAAGTATCGAGACTTACAGAGAGGAAGTCATAATAGATTAAGCAAAATGAAAGGAGATCACAGAGAACATTCTTGAAGGAATAATCTCTATGTTACAGTAATTTAGAAATGTAATTTCAAGTAATGAGAAAAACAAGCATGGAAGAAGAGATAAATTCCTTTCCATTATTGTAGCTAATGGAGGGAGTTCTACATAAAAGTTCTTGGATTATATTCAATAACTTTATATCATTGAATAACATGCTCACATCGTATTTCATAGATTCACTATCAAATAATGTTTCCTTGAATAATTGAAGAATTATCTGTTTGATTACACTTTAGAAAGAGGATTGATTTTTGAATTGAATTAAACCAAATTAGAACTGCTCTTGCCTTTTGGGGTGAGTAATTTGACCTCAATAAGCTTTAGTTTCTGCAGCAGAGAAGCTGAATTGTGCTCTAGGTTCTGCAGGGAACTCTGGGAAGCTTGGACAAGACCTCTTGCTCTCGATTTGTCTCTGATGTAACATGATGGAGTGGGCTGGAGGTGGTAGTCTCCAGGGTGTGGCTGTACCAAGGCTCCTGGCTCTGTGTTCTCTCGTGTGCTGATGAGTCCCCCATGTTTCTACTGCTAGGATATTTATTTCTAGACTTCTTTCGAAGCTAAAATTTAGATTGGATTTTAAAAAGTCAGATCCTGAAAGTAACGCAAGAGGGCATCTTGTAAGAATTTGGGCTTTTTGATGAGTTTTTAGAAAGTAGGCAGTTAATCTGTCCTCAGTAGCCGAGTTTCTGACAGGAAGCTAATGAAGCATGCTCAGTTCTATACCCCACACAACTGCCCTAATGAGAGTTGGTGGGTTTGGTTTTCTCTTTTAACATTAAATGTTTGTATGCTTTATAGCGGGCCCTGTTTACTAATTACCCCTCATGGCAGACCCCGTGCCTTGGAGTGACACAAACTGTACTTGGAGTGTGGGGAGGAAGGTTGCAGCCACTCTAGGAGTAGCTGGGGAAAGGGGATGAATTTGGTCAGAATACATTGTATGAAATTCTCAGTAAATAAAAATTCTATAACACCATAAGTGGATTAACAAAAATAATATCCAGTGTTGTTCACCATAGAAAATAAGGAAACATTTGGCCTAAAGAAGAAATCATCAGTATCAAAATTCTAGGAAATAATTACAATCTTATCTTGGTAAACTGTTTGTTTTGTACAGTCTATCCTCTGTATCTATGAATTCTACACTCATGAATCCAACAAACCAGCCATAGACTGAAAATGTTTTCTGAAAATTATATATTCAGGGGCCATAGAGATGACCCAGTCAGTAAGGATGCTCACAGTACTAGTAGTTGGCTTTGAATTTGGATTCACAAAAACCATCTAAAATACTGGACATAGATGATATGCCTGTAACTCCAGCTTCAAAGAGATAGACAGGGACTTCCCTGAAGTTCATTGGCTAGCCATCCTATGAACCAATGAACTACAAGTTTTGTGATACGCTCTCTCTCAAATAGTACCTTGAACTACCACATACAAGTCTATACATATGCAAAGGCAACTTTTACACACACATTTATAACTGCACTAAAAAGTATATGTACCACATACATAGGCAATACCACAAATGCATGTATAGAAATCATCTCTTTACTCAACACATGGAAACTTTGTTTCATGTCATTATAAAACAGACAATACTGTGTAACAGTTTTTAAACATTTGCATTTTATAGAACATCTTAAATAATAATAGATGGTTTAAAGTAAATGAAAATAATTTTAGGTTGCTTAAAAATACCATGTGTTTTATGTATAAGATATATATTTGAAGGAGCTGAAGGGGTTTGCAACCCCATAGGAAGAACAACAATATCAACCAGCCAGACCGCCCAGAGGTACCAGGGACTAAACCACCAACCAAAAAGTACACATGGAGGGACTCTCCAGCTGCATATGTAGCAGAGGATGGCTGTGTTGGGTATCAAGAGGAGAAGAGGCCCTTGGTCCTGTGAAGGCCCTGTGAAGGCTCAATGCCCCAGTTCAGGGGAATGCCAGGGTGGGGAGGCAGGAGTGGGTCGGTGGGTGGTGAAACACCCTTACAGAAGCAGGGGTAGGGGGAATGGGATAAAGGGGTTCTGGAGGAGAAACCAGGAAAGGGGATAACATTTGAAATGTAAATAAAGAAAATAGCCAATAAAAGAAAATTTAAAAAGATATATTTTTGTACATTCGTGGATTTTGGTATCCATGTAAATGTCCTAGAAGTAATGCTATGAACACCCAGAGATGATTATATTTGTGTTTTCTTTTTATCAGATAATTTATGATGTGTATAACTTATATAACATAATTTTCACCTCTAATAGACTTATAACTCATTTTCTACATCATAGCTAGTTTAATAGACAATGATTTACTACATGGCTGTACTGTGTCATAGATGAGTGCAATGGTTATTAAAATATGTACTGTGGCATGAGCTATCTGGGTGAAATGACAACCCCAGCTTCTATCTAGTGTTCTTGGGCAGATGATATCCTAATACAATATAATGCAACTTTCCAATCAATCAATCAATCAATCAATCAATTAATTAATCAATCAGTCATTCCATCAATCAGGCTTATGGACTTATATTTACCTTTAAAATATTTTTTCTATTTTCAGTCTTCTATGTCTACTTCATATCTCACATGAACTCCTCTTTTGGTACATGGTGTTCTATTTTCTGGGATATCTAAATTCTAATGTCTAAGACCCCCTTTCTCTGACTTCAGCTTTCATTTTTTTATTTAATTAAAAATATTTATACATTTAGTACGTGTGTGTGTGCATGTGTACCATAGCGTGTATGTGGAGGTCAGAGGATCTCTTCACTCTTTCGACCATGCATATCTGGGACTATAATGGAAATTGTCAGGCTTGGTGTCAAGTACCTGTACCTACCAAGCCATTTCCCTGACCATCCTATTTCAAATCTTAAAAAGAATTCCTGACTCTTCATTCATCAATACTGGATGAATGTAATATGCTTGTCTAACTACCCTGACATGTTTGAATTCTTAAGAACTGACTTGATGTGATTTGTTTATGGAACTCTAAGTTCCTTAAAGCCTGGAATAAATTCATATTTAATACATGGTTATAGAACAGACCTGTTTTTGACCTTTCAGATGGTGATGGCTTTCTTAACTTGGTTAACAAATGACTTTTTAATATATTTATTGCTTTTCTTACTCTGTTTTGGTATTTTTTCAATAGATATGGTTTGATAGCTTGCATGCAATATAATTTAGTCAGAATTTATTTAATCTATTAATAAGCTGAGAGCCTTTCTTGATAACTGCTACTCTATTTCCTTGAACTCAGATTGCAGATAATTTTGATAATACCCGACATCTTCAAAATGAGATTGAGGGTTACCATAAGGGTAAAAGAGTGACATCACTATTTTTGTTGTTGTTACTTTTGTTTTGTTTTTTGGGGGGGTTTGTTGGTTTTGGGGGGGATTTTTTGGGTTTTTTTGGTGAAATAAAAGTATTCAGTTTGAACCTGTAACTTATTTATAAGCCAAGTGGAATAAGCAGAACCATATTGTTGAAACAAAATGTAGGAAAAAAAAGTCAAATATACTTCTAACTCACGACTAGCTTGATACTAACAATCTCTATAATAAAAGGCATATTTGGCTAGTGTGGTGGTTTTATGTCAACTTGATAACAAAAAGATGACAGGCTAAAGTCATCTGAGAGGAGGGAACCTCAATTGTGAAAATACCTCCATAAGATCAGGCTGTAGGCAAGCCTGTAGGGCATGTTTTAAATTAGATGGGGAAGGGCCAAGCCCATTGTAGTTCATGGGATCCTTGACCTGGTGGTCCAGGGTTCTATAAGAAGCAGGGTAAGCAAGCTATGAGGAGCAAGCCGGTAAGAAGCACTCCTCTGCATCTGTGCCAGCCTCCAGGTTCCTGCCCTTTGACTTTCTGTTCTGACTTCCTTTGACAAGGAACAGCAATAATGAAGTGAATTCCAAATAAATCCTTTCATTTCCAGTTTGTTTAGGTTGTCATGTTTTGCCACAACAAATAGGAACCATAACTTAGACAGCTGGGGATGACACTGGTAGAGTGCTTGCCTGAAATGCATGATGGCCTTCGTTCAATCCCTAGAACCACATAAAACATGGACTGTAATCCCAGTATTAGGGAGATGGAGTCAGGATGATTAAAAGTTCAAATCTGTTCTTGACTACATATTGAGTCTATGACACTTGTCTCAAAAAGACAAAAAGAAAGTTTATTGGTAAGTGTGAAAACATACCAATTTATTTGTGCATTTTGTGGTATAAGAAAATGGAGATACAAAGAGACAGGGAAACTTGCATCTCATGTGACCATTAATGAAGACTGAGTGGATTGCCAAGCTCAAATGTGAGTGCACAGAGGCCTGGTGTGACAGTCATATATGCACAGGAATATAGTAGACCTGCTTGTGTGGCTCTCCTTGGCATCTCTTAGAAAATTAAAAACATTTTTGTTTTTGCAGGGGAGAGGTGCTTCTGGAATGAATGTGATCCAGAGAAGTAGTACTAGATGAAAAAGACCCAATTTCTTGTTCTTTTCTCAAATGTCAAGGTGCCATTTTGGGGGGTAACATATTCTAAACCTCATAAAAAAATTTAAAACTTTGTAGTAATAGTGTTTCTTATGTCTAAAGAGAGAGGTAGTGAGAGATGTTAAGCTAATATCCTACAATTTTAAAGCCCAGGGAATATTAACAGATTGGATTGTTCTGTATCACAGAGTAGTGGTCTGGCTTTGTGTGACTTGTTTTTGAAGCTTAAATGGCTTTAGCGTCTTTCAAGGACAGGAATTTTGTGCCTGATGTTCAATGTTGCTGATATTCATATCTTAAGAAAGGTATTCCAGGCTGAATAAAATAACATAAATACATAAATAAATACATATGTAAATCTATAAAACAGTTAAGTCAAGGAAGTAATTATTTTCTAAACATCTCAATGTTTAAGGGGATGGGGCAGGGTTGTTTCTGGCTAGAGAGATGGCTCAGTGGTTAAGACTATGTACTGCTCTTGCCTGGGAGTCAAGTTCCTTTCTCATTACCTACTTCAGGAAGCTCATAACTATCTGCTACTCTAGCTCCTGGAAATCTGAAGTCTCTTCTGACTTCTGTGGTTCCTGCCATCACTTATATAAATCCACACAACACCCCCATCACACATATATGTATAATTAAAAATAAAATCTTTAAAAAATATTTTCTTTTCAATAGAAGTTTATTTATATAATGAACCAATTTTAAGTTGGCAAATATATATCCAGGTATATTTTATAATGTCAAGAACTTCTGCATTAATATTGTATAATCAAATAATTACATAAAGAAGACATAAGAGGACAGCCTGAAGTAGTGAGTTGAAATGAGCAGACAGATGGTTCTGAACAAAGGACCTTGCAGAAGTAGATGATGATGTAACATAACAGAGGAAGTGGAAAAGAATGAAGACTTGGAAGTCAGAGTGCATGCAAACAGTGAGGATGGAAAGGTCTTGATGAGTTTCCTTAGTTCAGTATACAATAAAGAAAGGTCAGTGCTCAGTGGTTAGGGCATAGTTCACGGAGTAGCTGGCTGTGCAACCTGTAGCCCAGCATTGGATTACTTTTGGATTTTTTTTTTCATTTTAGTTCACATTCTGCTTTAAAATGTAAACTTATTGCCAAGAATCAAAATTGCAACAAAATTTGTGTAATAGTCTAGTTGGCTTTGGATGGCCATGCATCTAGTGGTCATCATTCCACCTGTAAGGTGGGAAAGTACTCTGAGGGGCTGAACAGAAATTCTGGTCCAACAGGCAGAAAAGACCCAAAGAAGCAGAGTCAGGATCAAACATCAGACCAGTCATCTGAGAGTTATTTTCTGCATATGGTGAAAGCACAGAGAAGTTCTGTATTCTCCAGACTCATGTGGAATGAGCTGCCTTACCTTGCTGAGGAGTCTCTGTTTTGTTGGAAGACTGGCACATGCTACAGTTCTGCTTGATTATACTCCATGTAGCACGAGCAGTGCTCTGTCAGGACTGATGAAGGGATTCAGTTGGAAACAATGACCTCTTGAAACCTTTCCTTTCTATTGTGAGTACTTGAAAATTCAAGGGTTTCATATAAAAGTAAGACCATCCAAATTCACTCAGCAGTTCTGAACATCTGAATACAGGACTCGGGTTCCTTCAGCATAGCAAATGCATGAAAGTGAGGAAAGGCTACACCTGCTGTCTAGATTCTTTAGTCTCTTTTGCTAGGGAACTATTTCTTATTGTAAAAAAAAAAAATGTTCAAACCTAGCTCACTTGCAATAACTTATCATTCCAGTGTATAGAAGTAGGTTCTGTGGGTTAAACATGCGCATGTACATGCACACGCACACACACAAGGAGATTGCTTATGGAGATGAGGAAGGAATTGGGAGGAAGTGGGAGTGATCTAAACACATTATATCCATGTGTGAATTTTCAAATACTAAACTTTTCTCTCTCTCTCTCTCTCTCTCTCTCTCTCTCTCTCTCTCTCTCTCCCTTCCTTCCTTCCTTCCTTCCTTCCTTCCTTCCTTCCTTCCTTTCTTTAATTTATTTGTGTGTGTATCTGTGTGTGCATGAGTGTATACATGTTACTTATGCTTGATGTTCTATGCATGTAACAGTCACAGATCAACTTGTGGAAGCCACTTTTCTCCTTCTACCATATAGAACTCATGGATGGAACTCAAGATATCAGCCTTGGCCATGAGCTCTTTTAGCTATTGCGCCATCTAGCCTGTTCCTTTAGTCTTGGTTTTAGTATTTCTCATTCTTAAATCTGAAGTAAGTGAAAAATGAGAAAGGGAGAGAGAAAGGGAGAGAGAGAGGGAGAGGGAGAGGGAGAGGGAGAGGGAGAGGGAGAGGGAGAGGGAGAGGGAGAGGGAGAGGGAGAGGGAGAGGGAGAGGGAGAGAGGGAGAAGGAGAGAGAGAGAGAGAGAGAGAGAGAGAGAGAGAGAGAGAGAGAGAGAGAGGGAGAGGGAGAGGGAGAGAGCATTAAGTGAGGTACAAGATAGCTCTGGGACTATGAGCAAGGCACAGTTGCTTTCACTTTTGAGGACCACGATGGTTGCTTTCAGCTAAAAACAGTGTCTCTAGTGTTTGTGACTTGTCCACAGTTCCCTACAGTTATAATTGCCATCAAATTGGCTATCTACAGAGTAGTATGAAAAGGTAAACTCTTTAGGCCATGAACTATAAAATAAATTGGGACTGTCAATCTGATTATAGAACTCATGAATGAGGAAGGTACTTTATACTCTATGGTTTAAACACAAAGGAAGCCCTTAGTATCTTCATTTCATTGGCCCAATATTCCATTCATAATATATTTTTGCATTAATTTAGCCTTTAATACTTGATTCCAACATTTATGTCATTTCCATTCTCCCTCCTCTCTTTCATTCTCTTGGATTCATGACCACTTCTTAGACTGAAGCCTCTTAAAAACAGACGTAAGATAAAGTCAACTGTTTCATCTTCAGCTGCTTATTAACCATGCTTGAGTTTTTACCAGGTCATCAGTTTATTCAGGTCTTAGGTATTTTAAGTCATGTGATTAAAAACTTGAAAAACATTTAATTTACATTACAGAAAAATGTATATTTATTTTTAAATTTCTCCCTCTCTCTCTCTCTCTCTCTCTCTCTCTCTCTCTTTCTCTGTCTCTCTCTCTCTCTCCCTAGCTTACAGGAGGTTACAGTGGACCAAAGGAAAATTCTTCATACATTGAGCAAAATAAAGAAAACCAGTGTTTTGAGAATGAAACTGAGGAAAAGGCGTGTGTAAGTGTTGTCATCTTTGTTGCTGTACTTTGTGCACACGGTGTGTCTGTTCTCTAGAGATGCCATTTTCCAGTCGGATTCAAATAGAAGAAATGTAGACCAATTCTAGCTTTGGTCTAGTCTGCATCATGGCTGAGCAGACACTAAATGTGTGTCATGTTGAGTAGTTATGGGTTTAACTGGGAATCTGTGTTTTGGCACTGTAGATTTAAGTCGCTGGTAATGACACAAACATTTGTAAGACAGTTTACTTCTCTTGAAAAATAAATTTTACATGTAGGTTGTCAGTTAGACTATTCAAGGCATTTATGATATACAAAGTGTGTGTCCAGGAGAGGAAGTCATCTGACTTGGAGATGGCACTGCTTTTATTTTTTTGAAGACATAATGGAGTGGGGCTGTCCACATCGGACTCATGCATCTTTACAAAATAAACCTTGGTCTTTAGACACTCTCTAACAGGTGGTATCATGGTTTTCTAGATGTTACTGTACTTTATCCCTTCTCTGTGATGTATTGAATATGTACCGATTGGGATTTGGCACCCCAGGGTCATTTACCCATTGCACTTTGGCCAGTTGTCGACTCTGTAATAGCTCCTATCTTCTTTTTAAGTTTCAAGGAAGCTTCTTCCATAAAAGATAAAGGCTTCATTTATTTGTATGTATATGATTATTTAAAATATTCAATTGTTTTAGGAAAATTTAATAGTAGTTTCTCCTTTAGGAAGAACTAAGATCTACATAATGACTACTCTAATAGACACTACAATGTAAATGTCACAAGGCTTCACCCTAGATAAAGAGCTACAGGCAATCAATGGCTACTGAGAGAAGAAGAATCAGTTTTCTCCAGGGATTAATCAGGTTATCCAATCTCAAGTGGTCAGTTCTAAATACAAGTATATACAAGCAATATTAAAATGGACTCAGTAAATGTCTTAGTTAGGGTTAGTAAATGTCTATTGCTGCTCTGAACTTCCATGACCAAAAGGCAAGTTGAGGAGGTAAGGTTTTATTTGGTAAACACTTTCATCATTGAAAAAGGTCAGGACAGGAATTTGTTATAGAACCAGGTCCACCAGCCCAGGGATGACACCAACCCACCCTGAGCTGGGCCCTCCATCACTGATCACTAACTGAAAAATGCCTTACTGCTGTATCTTGTGGAAGCATTTCCACAACATATGCTCTTTTCTCTCTGACTCTAGCTTGTGTCAAATTGACATGCAAAATCAGCTAGTACAGTGGCACACACACACACACACACACACACACTATACATATTATACATATACATATGCATGTGTGTATAAAAATAACTAGGGAAGAAAGCATCTGGAATTTCAGAATTTAAGAGGGATTGAAGGCAACATGAGCGGAGTGAAAATGATATCAATTTCATATATATTTGAAAATTTAAAACAAATATTTTAAAAATTAAAAAAGAAAGAAAAAAACTTTGGATTTCTTGTCTGTCCACAAATATATTTGTATTTTTCATTCCTGAAGATGAAATCATCAGGTTTAAGTGGGGAACAAATGTTCTAGTTTGTCAGGCAGATGAGTTAAATATATTCTGGACACATAATTGAGAAGCCTTTGTGCTGTCACCAGAGGGAAACGCCCAGCCCATCTATGCTACATAAACTTTAGTCTATCAGTTTCCCTTCATTAGAGGAGAATTACAAGATTTTAATAAGATCCCAAATATAAACATATTTACTACTGCTTAGCAAATAGTGGGTTTATGACTCCGTTGAAATGAATTGCACATTTGACAATTCTTGATGTGGTATTTTTATTAAAATTTGGATAATAAAAGTAATGGCATGATTGTGATCATTGATGGAGAAATGTTTTATATTTTAGTATCTTTCTTTTGTTTATTTTAACTTTATTTCTCTGTGTTCTTTGATCAATTTAAAACAATTGGGAACATTTCAGAGGGGTATGTTTTATGTGTAAATAAGTCTGCTAAGTAAAAGATAAAGTTTAGAAAGTTAATATTCCAGTGTTCTGGTGAGAAAATGTGAGCATGGTTAACTGACTCTTGGGAAAAAGGGGAATGCTGAAAATCAGAATGGGCAGTTTCAGGTGACTAAGAAAACTGAGAGTGGGCTAGAGTCAACGGCAGAGATATTAGAAATAACAATTGACAGGTGGGTAAATAAAGTAAGTTTAATCACAGCGCCTTAAATGTAAATAACGGGAGGAGGATGAGGAGCAAAATAAAATATTTGAGAAGAGGCATGCGTAGTCATTGAAGATTAAGTGTAGTATCCAAAAGATCTAAAGGACAATGTGATAGAAAAGGGACCAAAAACCATGCAGTCTAGTGTTTATTGTGTCCAACTTGAAGCCTGTGGATTGGATTTGTCCCTGCGTGGCCATGGATGTGGCCTACCATAAAATCATAAACTCAGTTAAAACCTGAATTTTTTTCTTTTGGTAGTTCACTTTCATTGTTCTTAAGCCTGAATATTGTAGATGACAAAATTGTATTGTACTATCAAAGGTTGGCCATCCAAATCTGTTAGAATCGCATTTTGTTCTCGTTAGTAACTAGTTATGTGACCTTGAGCAGGTTAAATGTTGTCTCTGTTTTTGTATGATGAGAAATTACCTATTTTGTGTGTATAGTCATACTTTTGTAACTATCAAGTAGCTAAATTCTTTAGATATTTCATAATTTCAGAGACATAATGCTTTCTAAAATATTTAAAAATGTTTGTAACCAATTCCATTTTTTTTCTATTAGAAATCAGATTCTTATGTTATCCTTGGGAATTAGAACTGGTAATAAGGGCACCAATAGATACTTTACAAATATCATAATGAATGGATCAGAAAGCTTGGTCTCTGTTAACAATAGCAGAGAAGTCACCAGGTAGAGTAAAATTTGATTGCAGGAAACATATTACACTGGGAAGAATCATGGTGTCAGAGCAAGGTATAGTGAAATTTAAAAGATTTGGGTCATCTTTTTTCATACACTTGCTGCCTGCATGTTTTGGGTCAGATCACTCTGCATATCTTTGTCTAAATTTCCAAATCTAAAGTAACAGTTGATTGGATAAATTGTGACTCCTTTAAAATACTATATTAATATCACTGTAAAAGAATATTGGGTTCTTTTAGAGAATTTCATTGTTGCCTGTATTACTTTTCTGTTGCTGTAATACAACACCACGACAAACAAACTTAGAAAAGAGTTAGCTTTGACTTATGGTTCCAGAAAGAGAGAGAGAGAGAGAGAGAGAGAGAGAGAGAGAGAGAGAGAGAGAGAGAGAGAAAATGTCTGTGAAGGTATGGCATCGTGGCAGGAATATGAGGCTGACTGACCACATCTTTATCCACATACAGGCAACAGAGTGAGGAGAAGGAGAGGCAGAACAGGATGTGAGAGTAAAAGCTGTGCATTGTACATCATAAAGGTCCAGCCAAAGTAATTTCTTCTTTCAGCAAGTCTCTGCCTCATACAGGTTATATAACTTCTACTAACAGTTCCACTGGGGATGAAATTCAAATACATGGGGCTAGAGAATTGGCTCAGTGCTTAAGTGCACTGACTGCTCTTCCAGAAGTCCTGAGATCAGTTCCCAGCAACCACATGGTGGCTCACAAACATCTGTAATGGGATTTGATGCCCTCTTCCTGTGTGTCTGAAGACAGCTACAGTGTACTCATATGCATAAAATAAATAAATCTTTAAAAAAAGAAATTCAAATATATGAGCCTATTGGGGACGTTATCATTCACATTCTCCTATATATTTTTTTTCTAGCTACAATGTACATTTTTCACTCCGTTAAGTAACTATACCTTTTGATTAAGGGCAGTCCTGTAGCTCAGCTCTACTCATTTTAATGTCCTTTCTTATATTTAAAGGGAAACTTTTTTCTAATCCAGTTGGTCAGTGGGGAAAGTTTTACATTGGTTGTCTTTAGGGAATGAGAGCAAAGGATTCCATTGATTTTATATGTGTATATTAGATGTTATCAGTGATCCCTATTTTAAATGTGGTTCTTTAAAAACACTAAGTAGATCAATAAATCCTGGAAAGAAGAATGTATTTTAAGTCATGATGCCTCTTGATTTCAAAATTAATATTGATAAACTCAATTTCATAAAACAAATACTATTGGACACAAATAGATAGGTCTAAATTCAAAAATAATAAGACATTGGATAACTTGTTCTCGTTGGTAGATATCACAGACAAAAATGACTGATAAACTCCAGAGATAACTAATAATACTTTGAGAAATATTGGTGATTTTTCTTCTTTATAGGTCTCATAGAAATAAACAGCATATTTTAAATCTTTCAGTTATTTTTTTGAGGAGACATCTTATTGTTATGGTGTTATTTTTAATTATATGTCAGCTTATGTGGTTGTCTTGGTTAGGGTATCTATTGCTATGAAGAGATACCATGACCAAGGTAACTGTTATAAAGGACAACATTTAATTGGGGCTGGTTTACAGTTTCTAAGGTTTAGTCCATTATCATCATGGCAGGAATTATGGCATGATCCAGAAAGGCATGGCATTGGAGGAGCTAAAAGTTCTACATCTTTATCCAAAGGAAGCCAGAGGAAAACACTGAAACTTCCCTCTTCCCCCCTTTCTCCCTTTTCCCATTCTCTCCACCAACGGAGGCTAAGATCCTAAAAGCCCACACCCACAGTGACACAGTTCCTTTAACAAGGCTACACCTTCTCCAATAAGGCCACACCTTCTAATAATGCACTTCTCAAGAGCAAAGCATATTTAAAGCACCACAGTGGTTTATATCCTTTTGATCTAATTTTGATAGGTCAGACATTTATATATACCATTTGGCTAGCTTTTATATTTTTCTAAGATCGTGAGATACACTGTTATTTATTTGACATTCAGAAAATTTTTATGTAAGACATTTATAGCTATATCTCTTCACTGTAGAATGAGATTTACTATACCTCACTAGTCATTCAATATTATATTTTTATTATTTGAGTATAAGAAGTTTTATTTATCCTCCACAATTCATGTAGTAACCCAATGAACATCTGTAAGCTTAATTTTTTCAAAGTCTACTTTTAATGATGGTCTTAAATGCTTTACTCTCCCTTCTAGCCCCCTATCCACCAGAGGTAGTGGAAAAGAAAGAATATGGGGAAAGTGGACCTGTTAAGAAATTATCCTTTGGAGGAAACCAGCAGTTCAGTTCACATGTAAGCAGCTGCAGCTCAGTCTGCTCACAGTCACTTCACAGATATACCAGCAATTCAGTTGTGTAGTGTTGAGAAAACAGGAGTGGTGGCACAACCTAGCAGGAACAGCCAGGTCTCAGCTGAATCAGCACGCATCAGCAGGAAGAACTAGGGTCAACAGGAAAAGTACTCAGCTGTGCCTCTCCCAGCAAAGAAAAGATCAATGAAGACATGAGACCAAGAAGCGTTTAGCTATGCAAGCAAGCCAAGCTAAGCCAAGCTTCTGTCACTGTTCATTGAAACCTATTTATATTCCCTCCAAACATCACATGCCCTCTACAGGTCTTGCCTCACCATGTGTCTTGCTGAAGCACATAAGTCTTAGCAAAACTCCATGTGAGTCTGTCTCAGCTAATATCACTCTGCCAGTTGGCCCAAGTCTGCAGAAGTGGCAAGAAGCCACAAGCACACCACCAGAAGTTTTTTGGTGTATTTCTCTCTATGGAGTCCTGACAAATGGAGCTCAACTACACAATGTAAGGCAGACCAATACATGTGTGTTGTTAGCGAGGAATACTGCATCATGTGTTCTGTTGCAACCCGCTCCACTCTACCTGGCTTGAGACAAAAGACTTAACAATGCCTGAATAATTACTATGTTGCGGCCTGCTCTGCTCTGCCTGGCTTGGCCTTTCAAAGGCTGTGATTAAAGGCGTACACCACCACTGCCTGGCTTCAAACTGCCGCTCCGGTCTTCGGGTCAGGGTCTAGAGAGAGAGAGTGGGGAAGAGACGCAAAGAATGGAGACAAGACAGAGGTTCTGCTCAAGTCTCAAGTCTTTTTATTGAAGGGAAATCTAGGGTATTTATACACTTTTGCCATGCCCATTGTAGGCGCGTGGATATGATGTAAGCCTTGGAGGCATGGCTAGCATGTGGATAGCTGCTTTCTAGCCGCTTTCTGCTAAAAGTAGGCTCCCAACAGTGTTCTTTCATGTGCTTGCTTCAGCAGAACACCCTTTCACCTGTGTCTGCTTCAGTGAAATGGTCCTTCACAAGTCTGCCTTAACCTTTCATGTGTGTCTGCTTCAGTGAAATCTTTCTTCACATTTGCCTCAGCAAAACATCATCCAAAACAACTGACTTTCCAAAGAATCCTTGAGTTTCTACCTCAAACATCAACATTTGCATATTTTGCTTTGGAGAAGTCCTACAGAGTACTAAGAAGGAAATATATTCTATCACTATTAAATGGAATATATAATATATTTTAGATATATGACATACCTATTTGCTCTAGAGAACATATTTCCCTGAAGTTTCTTTGTAAAGTTTGTTTTATGTATCTTTCAGTAATAATAGGATATTGAAATGCTCTATTATTTTTGTTTAATCCTATTTGTATGTTTATATCCAGTAGTGATTGTTTTATAAAATTTGGTTCACCAACTCTCAATATGTTTTGAAACTCAGAAGTGTTATGTATTTAAATGCGTTCTTCTTCTACAATATTTATTGAGCTATTTCTATATTTTATAATCTTCACATCTAAAATAAGTATCATCGATAACATCTAACATACACATATAACATCAATGGCCTCTCACTCTATTCTCATTCATTTAAAAACAAAAAAAGAGATGCTTCCAAAATTATTCTATAAAAATAGTATTCATGACAATACACCTGGATGAGATACACCAACTGTAGTAAGACAAAAAGGACCTAGAAAATTAGATTAATTTCTTTGATGAATGTAGATGTGAAGCTTTTCTGTAAAACTCTTCTGAACAAAATTCGACAGCATATTTAAAAGATAATATTCTATTATTAAGCTGTTTTCACACCATGAATTAAAGAATGCTTCAATATCTAAAAACTAATAAATATAGAAGAAAAATTATTACAGAGGATATAAATCACAGTATCTCATTGGATGCAAAAAGTCTTTTCATAGAATTCAACATGTTTTTATGATAAAAGCCCTGAAGAAACTAGGAATAGAAAGGTCATATCACAATATAACAGAGAATATATGTGACAAACCAATAGCTGATATAGAGAAAAAGAAATAATTTCTACTAAATGAAAATGAGGAAAGTATGGTCACTCTCACCAATCTTATTAAATATAGTGCTAGAAATATCACCAGAACAACAGAGCAAGAAGAAATTAAAGAAACAGAAAAAATGAAAGGAAAAATTACATTGATAATGGTCTCTAAAAAAATCAATGGCATAAATTAACTATCTTTTAAAAACAATTATTTACTTAAATTGAATAAGACCATGCAGGTTAGTTTCTGTCAACTTTATATAAACTAGAAAGAAAGAACCTCAATGAGGGATGGGAACTGCCTCTATCAGATTGGTCTATAGGCAAATCTGTGGTGTTATTTTCCTGATTAGTTATTGATATAGGAAAGCTAGTCCACTACTGCTGGTGGTGGTACTTCTTGGCTGGTGGTCCTGTGCTAGAAGCCTGTGTGGCACCAGTTTTCTCTGGAAAGCAGCAATGAGGACTAGAATTGGCAGGTTTGGGGGCAAAACTTAGTTTGCAAGGGTTAAAACATTATTTACTTTCTGTAATATTTACCTTTTAAAACTCTTCACTATTCTGGGGCCAGAAATCAATGACTTCTGGTGATTAACACCTGCTGTCTTACTGGTGGGGGGATAAATTTTAAAAAGTGATTACTCTGGCTCTTTGTTTGGAGTTTATTAACTCCTTGCTAGCCAGAGAAAGTCACACTCGCAGAAAAAAACACTCACTCTGAAAAGTGGCTCAAATCTTTCTTGCTGAGAAAAAGAAAAAGAAGACTCTTTTATTGTTGTTCTTAGTTCTTATACATTCTCAGTATCAATGTTCACATGGCTTTCCAAGCATCTTTACATTTCAACAGTTCAATAAGGAGTCACAGAAGAAACATTTACATGTGTTTCCATTAAGACTGGTAGCTAACTAAACATTCATTATCTAGCTTCTAGAGCCACAGGTTCATTATAAGTTTAGAGCAATAATTTTTATGTTACAAATCAGCATAGTTTTGTCAAAAGGCAAATCATTTGCCTAGTGTCTCATTAGTTTTGAAGTTTTGTATTGATATATTAGTCAATATTTTATTTTCTGTTCTTGGACTTACAATACATTGTCCATTTCTAGTTTATGACCTTTAGTCATCAAATAATGCTTTCACAGCTAACCTGGAAGGAATGTTTTCCCTGACCATAAATTTGTTTCAAGCCAGTTTTCTTATCCTAGTGCAGGTTTGCATAACTCTAATTGCAGCAGTTATACTATAGCAGGGTTAAAATTACTTGTATAAATTTAGAAATTTTATAGAATCATTGTTAGGAATTGTGAAGTCATCATTTGTCTACACAGCATTACTATAAGAGAGTAGCACATCTTTGTTGATGTGCAGATAATAATCATTAGACTATTTAATAATGACAAGATAGGCATATCAACAACAAGAAGCAATCTTGTGATGAGATCTCTGAAGGTCCTGAAATTCAAAGTTAATTCAGTGCAGCCATGCAAATCAATGGAGCATATATAGAAAGTCACTTGTTAGTTTTTGACTGCTAGATGGCTTCTGACAGTACTGGATTGTACAAAAAAAAAAAAAAAAAAAAAAAAAAAAAAAAAAAAAAAAAAAAAAAAAAAAAAAAAAGCAGGCTGAACAAGCTAAGTGTATCAAGCCAGTAAACTGCTTTGATCCATGGTATCTACCTTAGTTATTACCTCTAGATTCCTTATTTGGACTCCCCAGCTTCTCTTGTTGATGGACTTTGCATGGATGAATGAGCCAAATAATTCTTTATTCCCAAAGTTGCTCTTGGTATGGTATTTATCACAGCAATTGAAAGAAACATAGGACAGAGCCGAAGAATATAATATTGTTAAAATGGATTTGCAATCAGAAACATTCCACAGAATCAGTAAAATACTCATCAAAATTTGCTGGGAGCCTCCTGGCCTAGAGAGGGTAGTGGCAGGAGCACAGAGTAGGACTCTGGTAATGGCTTTAAAGGTTGAGGGTCTCTGGGCTTTCTGGTTCTCTGACCTGTACTGAAATGCTGATGATAACTTCTAAAAAGTCCTAAAACCTTTGTCTGAGGGTAAAAGACTGCAGGCTTAGGTGATTAACACCTGTAGCCTAACAGCAGAGGATTAGGCAATGTGGCCTTTGTTCTCTCTTAGCAGGAACTGCTGGGATCTAACTTATGCCTGCTAGTCTGAGGTCACAGAAAGAAAAAGACACTTAGAGAAGTTATTGTAGAGTTTATTACTAAGGGTAACAAGTTTGCTATGAAAGCTATCTAAGGGGAAGAGCAGAAAGGTCCTAAGTGGGGAAAATGAAAAAATTCTAATAAGGGAAAAATTCTAAGGGAAAAAAATTCTAGGCAGAGGAAAAGAAGGGAAGGGAAGAATGACTTCCTGTCCCATAATAGTCAAGACACTAAATGCACAAGACAAAGAATATTAAAAGCAGTAAGGGGAAAAGGACAAGTAACAGATAAAGGCAGACCTATCAGAATTACACAAGACTTCTCACCAGATATCACAAAAGTGAGAAGATCCTGGACAGATGTCATATAGACCCTAAGAGAACACTATATACCCAGCAAAACTCTCAATTACCATAGATGGAGAAACCAAGATAGTCCATGACAAAACCAAATTTACACAATATCTTCCCACAAATCCAGCCCTACAAAGAATAATAGATGTAAAACACCAACACAAGAAGGGAAACTATACCCTAGAAAAAGCAAAAAAGTAATCTTCTTTTAACAAACCCCCCAAAAGATAGTCACACAAACATAATTCCACCTCTAACAACAAAAATAACAGGAAGCAACAATCACTATCCCTTAATATATCTGAACATCAATGGACTCAAATCCCCAATAAAAAGGCACAGACTTAACAAACTTGATACATAAACAAGACCCAGCATTTTGTTGCATACAGGAAACACACCTCAGTGACAAAGACAGACACTACCTCTGAGTAAAAGGCTGGAAAACAATTTTCTAAGAAAATGGTCCCAAGAAACAAGCTGGGGTAGCCATTCTAATATTAAATAAAATCAACTTTGAACCAAATGTTATCAAAAAGGATAAGGAAGGACAGTTCATATTTATCAAAGGAAAATCTAACAAGAAGAACTCAATTCTGAACATCTGTGCTTCAAATACAAGGGCACCCACATTCATAAAAGAAACTTTCCGAAGCTCAAAGCACACATTGCAACTCACACAAATAATGATGGGAAACTTCAACACTTCACTCTCATCAATGGACAGATCTTGGAAACACAAATTAAATAGAGACACATTGAAACTAATAGAAATTATTTACCAAATGGACTTAACAGATATTTATAGAACATTTCATCCTAAAACAAAGTTAGATACCTTCTCAGCACCTCATGATACATTCTCTAAAATTGACCGAGTAATTGGTCACAAAACAGGCCTCAACAGATACAAGAAGACTGAAATAATCTCATGCATCCTATCAGATCACCACAGACTAAAACTTGTCTTCAATATCAACAAAAACAACAGAAGGTCCACATACACATTGAAGCTGAACAACACCCTACTCAGTGATAATTTGGTCAAGGAAGAAATAAAGAAAGAAATTAAAGACTGTTTAGAATTTAATGAAAATAAGGACATCATACCTAAACTTATGGGACACAATCAAAGCAGTCTTGAGAAGAAAACTCATAGTTCTGAGTGCCTCCAAAAAGAAACTTGCGAGAGGAGCTTAACAGAATACCTGAAAGCTCTAGAAAAAAAAAGGAGCAAATATTTCCAAGAGGAGTAAGACAGCAGGAAATAATCAAACTCAGGGCTAAAATCAACCAAGTAGAAACAGAAAGAACTACACAAAGAATCAACAAAACCAGGAGTTGGTTCTTTGAGAAAAATCAGTAAGATAGATAAACTCTTAGCCAGTCATCAGGGAAATGCTAATCACAACTACCCTGAAATTCCACCTCACACCAGTCAGAATGGCTAAGATCAAAAAGTCGGGTGACAGCAGATGCTGGCGAGGATGTGGAATTGCAAGCTGGTGGAATTGCAAGCTGGTACAACTACTCTGGAAATCAGTCTGGCAGTTCCACAGAAAATTGGAAATAGTACTGCCTGAGGGCCCAGCTGAAATGTAAATAAAGAAAATATCCAATAAACAAAAAGAAAAAATAACAATAAGAAAGAATTCACAAACAGGATTACATAAAATAAAGTAAATTGTGTAGTAAAGCAAACCATTTCTACAGACAAGAGACAGCCTACATTTAATAGGGATTAAAATGCAGAAAATGTAAAAAATTAAAAACATTAAATGACAAGAGAGCAAATACTCTGGTCACTTAATGGGCAAACAAAATTCACAGACTCTTCAATGGAGACATATAATTGGCCAATGTGGGAATGATGTCCAGTGTCTTTAGCTATAAGGAAATGTATGAAAATAAAAATTCTGTGAGTGGGACTGGAGAGATAGCTCAGCAGCTAAGAACACTGGCTGTTCTTTTAGAGGACCCATTTCAATTCCCAGCACCCACATGACACAACCATCTGTAACTCTAATTAACAGGAATCTTATGTCCTCTTTTTACCTCTATGGGAACCAGACATACATGTGGTATGTTGTGCAGGGACATTCATACAGGAAAAACTCCTATCCATATACATATAAAGAAACAAACAAACACATCATACATACATACATACATACATACATACATACATACATACATACACTTGTTTGATATTTCATCTCAACCCAATCAGAATGGCCAAGGTTAAGAAATACACAGCAAGGCAGGATTGCTGCTGGCACAGGAGTGGACATGTATTAGCTAGAGACTATGGGAACCAGGATAAGTATTCCTTACACAATTATGCCAACACTCTAATATGATCTAGAAATACTGCTTCTGTGAACATTTTCAAAAGAATCAATTCCTTCATTAGAGAGGAATACCTGCATGTCTCTGTATAGCTCAGTATAATACACAAAGCTAAGCTATAGAATTAGCCTAGGTGTTCACCAGTGGATGTAGAAAGAATATATATATATATATATATATATATATATATATATATATATATATATATGTGTGTGTGTGTGTGTGTGTGTGTGTGTGTGTGAGAGAGAGAGAGAGAGAGAGAGAGAGAGAGAGAGAGAGAGAGAGAGAGTTTTATTCATCCCTAAAGGAAATAAAATCATGTCTTTGTAGAAAAATAAATGAAACTGTAGATCATCATCTAAAGTATTATAATCAGACTTATGAATATAAACAACACCTATTCTCATATCTGAAATTAGGGAGTGTATAAGTGTATAGGGAGGGGGTGAAGACATGAAAACAAAGTAAGGCTTCTTAGGGACATGGAAGTAGAAATACTATAGAGAGAGAGAGGGATGAGAGAGAAACAGAGGGAGTTAATATAATCAAAGCATGTTATAGGATTGTATGAACATATTGGTGCTGGTTTGTCTTATGTCAACTTGACATACAAGTTGGAGTTATCTGAAAAGAAGGAACCTTAATTCCTCCATAAGATGTGGCTGTAAGACATTTTCTTAATTAGTGATTGATGGGGGAAGAGTCAAGCCCATTGTGCATGGTGCCATTGTGCATGGTGCCATTCTTGGTCTGGCAGTTCTAGGTTCCACAAGAAAGCAGGCTGAGCAAGACATAGAGAGCAAGCCAGTGAGTAGTACCCTTCTGTGGTTTCTGCATTAGCTCCTGAATCCAGGATCTTGTCCTGATTGAGTTACTGTACTGTTTTCCTTCAATGATAAACAGTGCCGGGGAAGTATAAGCTGAATAAATCCTTTCCTCCTCAACCTATATTTTAGTTATGATGTTTCATTGCAGCAATAGAAATACTAAGAAAAGTAGCGCAATGAAATATATTACTGACATATGGCAATGCAAAAGAAAAAATACTGTCACATACAAAATTATCAATGAAGCTTGAGAACATTGTGCCAATCAGAATAATCTGGCAACGAAAAGATAATTACTATATAATTTTACTTATATAAGGAATATAAAGTACTCAAACTCTTAGAAAGAAAAGGTGACAAATAGATTGCTTATTGGTAAGAGGGTGGATGAGGAAAAATTAGTGTTTCATGGGTAAAGAGTTTCAGTTTTAAGATAAAAGTTTTACTGTTGATATATGTAAGACTATTGACCTCTACACTTAAAATGGTTGAGAATATTAGTTTAATGTTTTATGTTTCTGGTAAATGATAATATCAATGCTATGATTCTGAGATAATCTACTTGTAAGAAAAATTTGGAAAGTATCACATAATTAGATTGTTGTAAGTAATTCTCAATGTATGCTTTCAAGGTATACTTTCAAATTTCCCTAGTGCCCACCTTCTTATGGAAGGATGTTCTATTTCTTGATATTAAAGATTTATTAATATATATGAGCTTTAAAGATTAGGTTTTTGTGTTGCCAGTTATGACATATTCATAAAGCCATTTAAAACCAATCAGTTACAACACCCTTGAATTTATTTAGAAGATATTACTGTAGAAACAGAAACACCAAAAAGACTAGATTCTATCAGTTTAACATATCTGTGATTAGAATTTGATTTATTTTCTGTCTCCAAAAACATAAAAGAACATTTGTTCATATTATGGGTCATGTAAAAAAAACATGCAAACTTTATATACTGCCTGGATCAATGAGTTCTGAGCCACTTTAAGTACAAGAGAGCACTATTATCCACCAGATGAAATGGCACTTCAGGTCAGATGCTCATGGCAAATGCTATTTTATTCAACATTTGTCAAGAGAATGTCTACCATGCTGGCTAACAAACACAGTAGTTATATAAATTTGCATGAGTCAGTTCTTCTGGGTCTTAGGTTCTTTTTAGCTGTAAACTTATATCTAATTTGCTTCTCATGAATAATTAATGATACCACATATATGAAAATTTCTAATCATAGCGTACTCAGTAAGAAATTAATGTCTTTTACAAACCATATGTCTGATAAACAACTAATACCTCAGTATTTATAAAGGTTTCTCATATAGCTCAATAGCAAATAATCTGATTTGAAAATAAAAATAAATCCATCTTCAATAGACTTTTCTCCACAAGAGTTGTAAGAGCAGTCAACAGGTAGACATACACAAAGATTTTTACCACTATTAAATACAATGGAAATAAAAGTTAGTTGAGAAACCATATGCCACTTAATAGAATGGGTACATGGTTAAGTTATAAAAACCACTGTAAATGGTATTTATTGAAAAGTTCATTCTCAGCTGGTGGAGCCTCTGAGAGGTGACTGAATTTTGAGTGTTCTCCCCTCATAAGTGGGTTAATTCACTGAAAAGGTCACAGTTAGGTGCCTCCAGTCATGTTGTTGAAGGGTACATCTTGTTCTGGGCCCCTCTTTCTGTTTTTCTCTGCTTTCTGTCTATTTTAATTTAGCAGATCAGTGCTACTGTGAGCTTTGTGCCATGGTGTTCTGTCTAACCACAGACAAAAGAGAAACAGCAGAGGCAAGGCCCTGATACTTCTGAAACCATTAGCCAAAGTAATTCTGCTTTCCTTTAGTTTGGTTTTCTTAGGTTATTTTGTCACTGTGATATAAAAGTAACTAACTTGGGTAGTTAGGCTATTTCAAGAAGTCAAAAGCTAACAAATATCAGTGTGGATTGAGAAAAAAGAAACTGTTGCACATTACTACAGGAATGTAGATGGCTGTAAGCAGTACAGAAGGTAGTAGGAGGCTTACCAAGGAGTTAAAAATGAAATAGTCTCATGACCAACCAATTGATTTTTTTACAAATTTCCCTAATGCAAAGAAGATCAGCACCTTTCAGAGAGGTGTGCACCCTGTGTTCATTGCAACACTGTTGACCATAGTCAAGAGATGGAAACAAAATAAGTCCATTAAGAAACTGTCATATATACACAATGGGGTGATATTCTTCTCTAATGAAGAATAAGATCTTGCAATTTTCTGAGACCTATACAGACTTAGGAAAGATTATAGCAAGTAAAATAAAACTACCACAAAGAGTAAAACACTGCATTCATCTCATTATATATTGAACTTAAGATAAAATTCAAATGTACAGAGATAAAGAAAGAAACAAGAATTGAGAAGAGGGTAGGGGGAGAAAATGAGGAAATGTGGGTCAGAGGACACAAAGAAGTAGATACAAGAAACAAGTTGAGGTAATAAATTTGTACATGCTATATATGTGATTAATGTACATTTCAGACACAGAAAAACAATAGGAGACCCACCTCTCATGAAGAACTGTTTATTGTGGTAGATTTAGGAGAAGGGAAATCACTGTCTTCAGTTGTGGACCTTCTGATGATGTCATCAGGCTCCAGTGGATAGTTACAATTCACTGTCACATAGGTGGGCATGGCTAAGCTAAATGGGTACAAAATATGACCAAAATTCATGGTTTTGAAAAAAGAGACTTGTAAGGATGGTGAGGAGTTTATAGGAATGGGAGAGAGATAGGAGAAGGTGTGTGTGTGTGTATGTATGTGTGTGTGTGTAAGAGAAAAAAATCAATATACATTGTATACATATACACAACTGTCAAAATTAATGTAAAAGGAGAAATATAAGATGATACCTCTTAAGCAAACTCAGTATAGGAATCATTTCATTATTTATATGTCCTTTGACCTCGTATCATGCACCTTAATAATATACAATATAATTTTTTTAAAAAATAAAAGGTTAATTTGAATCTGAAAAGTATGCAATTTTATTAATTTGTGAATACTGTTAATAATGTAACCACTTACTTAGAAATAAAAATAATATGAAAACTATGTGAATTTCACATTGAACTACTGATTCTGTCTTTAAATTAAAAAACTTCTCTCTGATGCATTTTGTCCATCCATTCAAAAATTATCTAGTAAGCATGTTGTGTTCTAAATACCAGTGATGGTTCTTGATTTTATACATACACTTTGTAAGATTGAAACAGTAACAGGAATGTAGGAAATAATTTTAAAATGTAACCCTTGATATAAAAATTAGGAGGGAATCTAATTTAATTAGAGAGGGCAGTTTGAGATGCTCTTACTGAGATGGTAACATATGTACAGAGACCTGTATGACAAGGAGCCAGGTGTGTGAGGATCCAGTAAGACAGTTCTTGGCAGGATGAACAACAGATTAAATGCTTTGAAATACTTTATGTGCTGAACAGATAATAGAATAGTCTGATTAGGATGTGAGAAGGTGGGGTGTGGGAAGGGCATTTAGCAATGCTGTGGAGGTTATTTGTATTAACTTAGAAGTAAAATTGCTTTGCAGATGAAACTGCCTTGGAGATTTGTGGCCTGCATACAATTATTTAGATATTTGGAATCCATCCAGTCAATGCATATTATTGTATAATAATAAGGGAACTTGAGCCTCGTAAAGAATGTGCTTAATGTTCAGCAAAGTTTACAAGAACTTGTAATTTGTTGGAGGTATGTAATTTAGTTGAATGTTTTCACCCCATATTGTTAGACCATTGATGATTATTGAAATTTTGAATTTTCAGAAGTGGTTAAGATTTTGGTAACCAGAGACCTACAAACCATATGGTTATTGATAACCTTGGTTCCAAGTCACATATGTAAGCAAACTGGTCTCATAATATCATCAATTCAACTGGAAATGATAACATCTCCAATTTCTGTATTTTTGTTATAATTATTGGTTGTATTAAATATGATTTTTTAATATTTATTTTACATAGGTTCACAATTATCTTGACTAGAATATGCAGTTGCATAGCATTCTGTTTTATATTTTTGTTTAATTCTTTTTGGGATCCAATATCACACTGACATTTTTTTTTCATAATAGAAACTCACTGGAAAACTCAGTCCTTCCCCAGTTGATCCTAATTTCCTACCTGTCTCTGGAGAGTTTGGAAATGAGGGCAGGCATTTTGCCATGACCTGCCTGCGGTCTATTTATTTTACTAAGCTAACAAGCTTTGCAGATGTCATTTGTGTGCCTGCTGTCCTGGGTACATGGGGAACAGACAGACAGGGATGGGAACCCAGGTGGGTGAATTGATTCTGCTATTTGCATTGGAGCTAATGTTTCCACTGTGGAGTTCATCCCTTCTTTGCATTGCTTCAAGGTCCCTTAGAAAGTATAAAAGGCTTCAGTGTTGAGGCCAGACACACACCTATTTTTATAGTGTGATCCCAAGTTATTAGTCTGCATTGAATCTAGGGTATGAGGGGCTGAAGAAGGCCATTGAGTATCTGTTCCACACTCCTAGGTAATGCCTAGGGAGTCAAGGACTGTCTCTGCATTTGAGATATAACAAAATGTTAAGAGCAAAATGCTGTGTTGGAGTCACCTGGATTCTGTCACCTAGGGTGGGTTATATATACTCTGACATTCTGCTTCATAAAATGGAGATTATAATCTGCTCCTGAAGGCATGTTATCATTACTTGATATTATATTTAAAAAATATTTGCCATAATACTTAAGATAAAATCCATTTTACTGATATTATTTAAAATATATTTATTAGTATGGTCCCAACATAAGGGTGCAGTATCTTCTTCCATAGTTCCCCATTATATTCGCCTTTATCAGCCATGACAATTCCAAGCTATGCTGGCTTGGGTTAGACTTTTCAGTGGAAATGTTGCTATTTCCAAATACTTTTGGCTACATTCACCAAAATATTTCTTTCTTAGGTTTATATGAGTACACCTGTGTGTGTATAATTATTATATATTATATGTAATATGTTCATACTTTATCTGTGTAAGGCTCACATATGGACAAGGTTGTATGCATAGATTCATATAGGTGTCTAAAAATTTATCAGAAAAAAATGAACAGTGTAACTGGAGCTGCTTGCCTCTTTAACAGAACAACTATGCTTTCCCTCCTCCCTTGGGGGTGGTGGTGGTGGTGGTGGTGGTGATGTTTCTTGTAAGTCAGGGACTATGCTAGGTACTAGCGATATTCTTTAAATCTGCCCCTTAGGTTGCTTTGCTTCCAATACAATAGACTATTAATATATTTTGTTTTTACTGTGTCTTCAATGTGCTTGAGATAAAGAAATAAAAATAATGCATTTTGGTGGTTAAAGTACAGGTTTTTAGTGGAAGTAATTTCTAATAGTAATTTCCTAATATTAAACTATGAATCAATATATCCCTGGCATGATTTCAACCTTAAGGAATGTCAAGTAAAGCAGTTTGCAGGATATGGCTTTATACCTTGCCAAACACTTCTTGTGAAATCACAGGCTCAACGGAGTGCTATGTCTATAGAAGAGAAGTGCTTCTAGCCAATGCCTTGTTACATTTAAAAATAGTGTTTCCCTTGAGGCAAATCAGTGAATTATCTATCATCTTTATATATGAGGAAAGTCAATGGAAGTTTAGGAGTAAACAGAGCTGCATCCTAACTCGGACCAGGCTTTCAAATGTAATGCAGGCTGGAGAGATTATCAGTGGTTCAGACCATTGGCTGTCCTTCCGAAGGACCAGCTGGTTAGATTCCCAGCATCCACCTGGTACCTCACAACTATCTGTAACTTCAGTTACAAGGGGTCTGACTCCCTCTTCTGGCCTCCAGGGCACTTCATGCTCATGGTACATGGGTATACACGCAGACAGAACAGTCATATAGTAAAAAACACAAAATAAAATAACATGATGTATTTATTCAGACCATCATAATACAAACTTTACAAAATTAATCATTTGTGCTGAATACAAACTAGTGAATATATCACCTGCATACTATGTAAAGCATGTGATATATTTGTACTAAATTAACATTATATGAACAATACTGTATTTTTTCCCAAGCAGAGACAGGATGTACAGTTTGTAAAATGACTACTAAACAACTCTAATAGAGTCCCACTGGATGTGTTTATGAAGCTGGTTGTATAAAGCTGTACAATGCTATTGATCCATACCTTTTTAAAATATAACAGAGGACATGGAATTCTTTTTTTCTTCCAACTCCTAGTTAAGTTTCCTGGGCTCCCCTCCAGAAAGCCTTCCTGATTTCTGGGTTAAACGCCTCTGCTTTACGAGTCCAAGACATTGCTCAAATCTTTACTCTAAAAGGACTGCAGGGTTTGACTTGCTTCCTTTTGTTCACTGAGTGCACATGTCAGTAATTTCTTAGGTATATTTTTTGAATGGACATACCTAGATCAGATGATAGCAAGGTAGAATAAAAACTAAGTATGAAAACTATGAACAGCTCAATTTAATAAATGATAGAGGCATTAATCTATCAGCCCTCCAACTAACTATATGTGCCATATGATTGACTTGAAAGTGCCTACAGAATGCCCAGACTGATGTTAGATTAGTTGCCTTTCATATGATCTGACTCCTGCAGTTCAAAAGTGTTTTCATTGTGATCCACCACAGTCAGAAGACAGAAGACTCATTGGGCTTCCTCACCAATTTTCCCCAACTCTGTTTTCCTCCCCCCTCTTTTGGAAAACAGGATGTACTTCCAAGCTACCTTTCTTCCACATTCTCTTTTTAATTTCTGGCTGTCTCTATTCTAATATGATGAAGAAAGCCCTGAACTTAAAAATTTAGAGACTTGATCTTTATTGTTAGCATGGAAGTTAGTTCTTTGGAAATTAGTTAAAACACGTCTTTTGTCAACTTTAAAGCATTAGAGGGAAACAAAGCTAATTATTTCCAACGTGGATGGCGATAAGAATTACATACATATTAGGTGATCCACCTGTGTTGGGGAAGCACTCAGGTATCTAGAGATGCTCAAAGAGATGCTTTACTCCTCTGAGATAAGCTTAGGCCATATTAAGCTAAATTAACCACTGAAATGAGCTAACAAACAAGGAGATCACGACATAAAATGATGCTCCTGTAACCTTTTCATATCATTGAACTGTAAGATAGTTACCTAATTGAATAGAGCACAGAATAGGTTTTATTTGTATTACTTAATGTGAAAATCATCTGGAGTTTATTATACCTGTAGGGTAAAGAGTTCAGAGAAGATTATTTCTAACCATAAAATATTTTTGAGCCACTTTAAAAGATTACATTGAATTGAAAGTCAGGTGTTTCTTTTCACCCCCACCTGAAACACATATCTGATTTGCTATGAACTAAGGCAGAAAAAAAAATTTTTTAAAAACAGCATTCCCATTTTGGTAGACTAATGACACGTCAGTTCTTGACACATTCATCTATTTAGCAGTCGGGAGGTTATTGAGGTTTGAACTTGAATAATTCATGACAGGTAGGAAGAAGTCTTAAGACTCTTGTTGAAAATGCACCTTGTTTAAAAAAAAAAAGAGGGTTGGTAACGAGGGCTAAAGAGGCAAATTATCTTGACCAGTAAATTGAAATGAATGAGTCTCTAGACGTTTCTTTTCACTGTGGCTGGTGGTCCAGGTGACTAGGAATTTTCTTTCTAGTGAAAAGTGTGTGTGTGTGTGTGTGTTTGTGTGTGTGTACACCATTCTTTCTGATCCACCAATACTTTCCTTCTCGTTTTGAGTCTGGCTTCCTCTCTGCTGTGGCCTCTCTGTCTGGCTCTCCTACCCCTGTTTCTCTGTGCTCCAGTGTCAGTGTCATAGGTGGTTTCTCCCTAGGTAGCTAAGATAAGGGGGCGTAGGGGAGTGGAGTAAATTATCCAGAGAGTGATGCTTGTCAAGCACCCCAAGCATCTTCACTAGGAGAAAGGGAGGGACTTGAGGGAAGGGGAGGGTTAATCATTTGGCTGTTAAAATGCTGCAGAAGGGAGCACAAAGCTCCGCCCACGTAATAAGTGCCTGTAGACAATCAGGCAGGAGAGAAAAGTTTGGGAACAAGCTCATTTCTTTTCCTCCCTTTTTCTCGCAATGTAGAACTTTTGTAAACACATTGAAGCTTCCTCCCACCCCGATTTTATAATATACTTTCTTGTTCAAATACTCGGCCGTTTGCCTACTCCTGTATGCGGTAGACCACACGTATGGCTGGCTGAGCAAGTAAAAGGGGAAACTGAACATTTTCCAAGTCAAGCGTCCAAATCTGCAGCCTCTTTATGTACCTGGCCAGCTTTTCCTTATCCAGCTGTTAGTCATTTGTAAGCAGCCGCCCTTGTAATCGCAAGTGAATTCAACTGTGATGTATGCAGCACCGCGTGCACCATTGCTTTCCCTCACATCCTTCTAGTCATTGAGGCTCCCGGGAATCATGCTCATAATAAATAGCTTTTTATTACCCAAAGCCGCTGTTCTGGCAGCCGAACGACAGTCCTTTGATAGATGGGCCGGGTAGTTTTTTTGTGTTGTGCTTACTCAGAGTTGTTAGCAGCAAAGAGAAGGCAAAGGGGGGTACTTTGGCAAAGGAAATCTTATGAGTAAAGCGGAGCAGCAGATCAGAATTCAGAAACAAGAGCGAGAGCTGAAGTGTGATTCTCGGGAGCTTGGTCTAACACTCATCTCCAGGATAGAGCAGTGCCGGGCACTCACGTCAGCCTTGCTGCCCTTCTCGGAATCCGCTAAGAGATGATGCAGCCTCGGAGCCCAGCAAGCCACCAGGAAGTTTTGCCGGATCTGATTCCTAGGGGATTTTCCCGTGCCTAGGAGAATCCGGCTTGCATTGAGCTGTATGGAGGAGGACTCGAGTTTCCCATGAGGGACCCCCCTTGGAAAAGCCTTCTGTACAGAATCCAGGCTCTGCTTCTCTCAGTGTGCTATTTACCCAAAGGCTTTTCCTCACCTTTGCTGATTTGCTGGTGTGATTTCCATGCACTGAGTCCTGTGTAGGGATCCAGGATGGATTGCCTGTGCATTGTCACCACAAAGGTAGGCTAGGAAACACAGCTGTTTCGTGCAGCATTTTTTATCTATTATTATTCCGGTCCTGTAATTAAACAGCTCTGCTAGATACTGCCAGTCTGTAAGATAAAATGATTAGTGTAATTTACTTTGCTGGGCATGTTGTTCCCTCAGAGGGTGTAAGGGTCTTGTCTTTCTGTGATTTCAACTTCTTAAAGTGACATTGTGTGTTTGTGCAAATGACAAGAGAATGTGTCTGTTGGTTTTTCTTTTTCTTTAATGGCAGGTTTTTTTTTTTTTCATCTATTTATAGCTGGTAATTGAAACATCTCTCATAGTAGTGTAGCTCACACATCGTTTTACCATACCATATCTGGGTCTTTCTGAGTGGGCTAATTAGCTTTTCATTTAAAAACCATGTCTCCTATGCTTGAAGAAGCCAATCAGCTTTACTGTGGCTTGACATATTGTTCCTGATTGGAGAATTCTAATATTCTGCATTTTGGTGATTTCTTTTAAAGAAAAAAATTAGGCCTGAGGTAAAACAAATAAGTACAATATTTAATCTTTGAATGAGTCTGTTTTGACTATAATTAAATAAATTATTTATACAATAAGATGCAGAAATGAAAATGGAACAAAACAACCCTTTTTGGGGGAAGTTATTTACAGAAAATTAAACTTCCAAACTGATTTTATTCTGTCATCAATTCTAAATAGCATATTAAAAGCGCTTAAACTCCATAATCACTAGTTATTTGGAAAAAGTTATTTTTATTTATAAAACACTAATTAAAAGACACTCATTAGCTTGATTTTTAATATGCATGAGGGCACACCACAAGTTATTAACCATTTCTTTTAGTATATCACATTGATTAGACACCATTAATATGAAGAAAATCAATACTGTAGTATGAAAAACTAGTGTAGATCTCTCACACTAGTCCGCTAGTCTGAGTTAATTTTGAAGCCACTAAAGTTCCACAGTGTGTGATATTAAATATTTTCCCTTTACAGAGTCCAGAAATTCTTAGGCATCTTCCCTAAAAGTGGTATCTCATGGAAACAGGTTGATGGTAGTAGATTTAATATTTGAAAGCATCTAGTTGGAGTAGTTGACAGACTTCCAGGTCATGTGAAGATTTATTTTACTTCAATTGAATAGTGTTTCATTTTGTTTTTACTGTAAAGTCAGATTAAAAACAAACAAAAACAACAGCAAGCAAACTAAAATGAATGAGAGAACCAGAAAATGTATGTCCTTGTGGAATCTAGGAAGAAGACGAACATGTGTATTTAAGCGTGTTTATCCTAAAGTGTGGGACTCGGGGTTATTTTTCATGAAAGAATACTATTAAATATCAGCAACATGTGTTTCATAAGTATTTGTTATCAAGTCATAATGATTTCAGATGCTGTTAAACACAATACATAACCACTGGAAAACTTTGGGAACAGATGTCAATTACAGGTTAAAACTGGCTATCTTTTGCAGTGAGGGAGGTAGTTCAATAATGAGATTCAATTTAGATAATATAACATGAAAGAAAATATGTTACCTATATTCAGTTACCAAGGTATTTATGACCATAGGTCCTGGGACAAAGCTAAGATCTTAATTTGTCTTAAA
This sequence comes from Arvicanthis niloticus, assembly GCF_011762505.2. NCBI lineage: Eukaryota > Metazoa > Chordata > Mammalia > Rodentia > Muridae > Arvicanthis > Arvicanthis niloticus. The sequence goes on from NC_047658.1 coordinate 60,856,861, forward strand.
TGTAGTAAAAGTCATAAATATCAGTATTACAATATTTTCATTCATTATGCACATTATGTTATTCAACAGGATAAATACTTGTGAAATTTCATTAATTTTCTGAGTTATGCTTGATATTACGTTATTCATTTCATTCTTGAGTGTCATTTCCATTATCTTTAAAGGACAAACATATTGAAACAAAGTTGTACTACACTGTTAACCTGGTTAGTTGGCATAAAAGATTATGACTGAGACTGCCTGGTAGACTTTAGACCACAAATCTGACCTATTTAACCTACTACCATCTAAACTTTAATTCTTCACCCAAGTGCCCGTGTATTTGGTATGTCCTTGTTCCAAGTGGCCAGGCACCAGGGATGTTCTTGTTATGAGTACCTAGGCACTAGGGATGCCCTTGCTCCAAGCAGCCAGGCAACAGGAATTCCCTTGTTCTAAGTAACTAGTCACCATGATGACCTTGCTCCAAGTAGCCATGTACCAAGAATGTCCTTGCTCTGCTCTTCCTAAGATCCCTCTGCAGAAAACATGCCAACAAGTTAGAAGTTTTAATTATGTCTTAGTTCAACCCAACTTCTTTTTCCTTCATCAACAAGTCTACCTGCTATTCCATTTTCTTATGCAGAAGGTCTATATGAGGCTGAAACTATCATCTCTTCTGATTCTTCTAGAGTCCATTGGAACACCTCAGCACTCAGATATACACATTCTTTCACTGGCTCTATGCTAGCATCTTAGTTCATTCTCATCCTCCTGTCTTGGCCCAGATGACACTATGAGATCCATAGATTCTGGGAGAATAAATCACTCATATCTTTGCTCTGCATTCTTAAGGATAAGCTTTAGAGTAGGATGAATGAGAAGAACAATTTTAGAATGTCTCCTGGGAAAATAACTCTACCATGCATCTTGCTCCATAAAACTGTTTGCTTAGCATTCGAAGGTTCTACTGTGTTTAGACTGATTTACAGATTCTCTCATAAATGAAGCCTGATCTTATAGGCTAGTAGGTCAACCAAGCACCTCAAAACAGACATTTTGGACACAAGAATCCCAAGGTGTTTTCAGATACTGAGAGAGCTAACTTTCATTAAATGATCAAGTCATTATTTTGATCATCTTTGACCAATTCAGATTATATTCTTTCATCACAGATAACGCTAACCAGGAAAGAAAATCTGAATAGCAGAGTAAGAATAGCAGAGCTCTAGAGGGAGATTTGGATCTGAATGCTCATTCTGGAACTAGCTTTAAAATTTGAGTATAGCATTAAAAAATCTCCATTTATCAGTCTTTGAAAAAGGAGATCTAAGAGATGATGTCGTGAAGTTTTGAAAGTACCTAAGGTTATAAAAAAATTTGGTACAAGATAATTTATTCAACAACTTACAGTGGTGCTATTGAATCCTTGTATTTTAAGATAACCAGTGAGGAAAATGAGATTGTCTCAACATTATTAGATACAATGTAGTAACAAACATAATATGCTTTATATGCTTGTATCCTAAATATGTTTTAAATAATTTAAACATAATACTATCAATAGCCAATATATCAGGAATGTTAGGTTAGATTTTATTAAGACAAAAGCATGGTATTTGATGATTGGCCAAGGGGACAGTATCTCTAGGAAACTGGCAGAATATTCTGCACTAAAGTTAATGAAATAAAGTAGTCCACACAAGTCTTGTTTTATACTGTGAAAGAATTACCAAATACTATATGTGGGAACATGTAGAATTTGAAATAACATAAGAAAAGTGAAACTTTGAAAAACCAAAGTACGTCTGTTCTTTGTGACATTGGGGACCCAGAGAGGTATTATGTAGAAAGAACGGCAGTAAATATATTTTACTGTGTCTCTGGGTGCTTCATTCTTTATTTCTGGCTAATATTACTGTAAAATGTATTATCTCTGCAAATGAGAATATTCAGGCTCATGAGCACTTTAAAGGCAGTTGTGGTTCTTACTCCAGGTGTCCATTAACCATAGACAGGAAAACAAGTTTAAAAAAATAATCTACAAATAAAACTGTAATATGCTATGTTAAATTTCTGCTGTGATTTATTAATAAAGGTGTGATGATGTCATTAATTTTAATGTATTTAACAGGTTAATGGGCATATGAAATTTAAATAGCAGAATGGAAAGCATAAAAGAAGGTTTTATTGATGTTATTAAGACTACATCTGCTCTGTAATATGTCCCTCTCTACTTCTGTCACCTTATAGTCTCTTCCAAGAATTAAAGAGACTAATAAATTCACTTCTAAGAAGAAATAAATGTTGTTTCTGGACATTTAAAGTAAATTATCAAGGGTGGCATATTATTATTTATTATAACTCTACTAGAAAAATGTAGCATGGCATTCTTTTGGAAATGAACTCATAGTCAAAAATGTTGCAACTGTGGTTAGGCAGGAAGCTAAAATAATTACTTTATATTTTACCACAGCTTTATGTAGCAAAAATGAAACAAATCACCAAGGCAACAAATGGTTTTCTAAGTGGCCCTGTGTTCATAGACAAAGCTATTTCTTCATGCAGATGTACGATTGCATCTGCTCTCCTGGCAGTACATCCACCCATTCACTCTTTATCCTCTCAAGTGTTTCTTGAATATCTACTGTGCAATTGTATACTCTAAGGTGTGGGGATAAACTGAACAGTCTCTTCTCACATCATTTAGTGTAATGAGAAAACTGTTAGTTTTGGAAGTAAAGTGATATGCAGTGTGGGGGAGGTGAGTGTGAGTTGGATGGGAAATGGGTATGAGCACACTCGGCCGAGCTGATGGACTTTTCTACTGCACGGGTAGGTATGGATATCGGGAAGGCTTTGAAGGAAGGTCTACTGTGCTCATAAGTAGAAGTCATGGCACAGTGGAAGTCAGTATGGCTGGGAAGTAAGATGTAAGCTACAGAAAATGCAGAGTCAGAAAGAACTTCAGCCACAAATACTGTAAGTTGAGATATATATTATTTTTGAAAAGATAGGAACCACCAACTGTTATTTTCAATGGTTTCAAATCTTGAGTTTTTCAAACTTCTCTCACATTTTGTTCCCCCAACCTGAGTTTTTTTCCAATTTTCTGCCACATTTGCCTTTACCGATCCTTATGCCTTTTTGGTAAACATAATGGTCCCCAGTTTCACTTACTGAACGACCTTCTCTGAACTATACGTCTCTCAGTCCTAGAACTCAAGCACCTACCATTCAAGTTTGTTTTGAGGATGCTGAGAGTTAAATAAATGGACCTTTAGCAGCACATGATGCTTTGGAATACTCACACCATGAATATAATAGCTTATTTTTCCTTTCAGTGTAGTAAGCCATCTCACACCATCCCAACACTGTCACTCTGAAGAAACCTGTATGGTATCACTCTATGGCAGTCAGGCAGTTGTCCCAGTTCTTACCATACTGCTATTTCATTTTGACTTAGAACTTGATTTGCTTTTTTTCTTTTCTCTCACTTTCCCCCATGTTTTATTTTCTAATGATTGTCAAAGTACATGGATAGGAGAGTATTTTAAAATCTTTGCTACCTTTCCTGACCTTCAATAAATTCATGGACACAGAGCAACAATAGCACCCGTGTTCCTGTTGTAGGAATATCTGCTTATTCTGTCCAGATAACTGTTAACCTATCTAAATTTGATTTAGTTTTCAGGTCTCATACCTTTTCTAAAAAGTGTGCATTTTCAGTGTACAGTCATTTTTTCTATTTCTACCTGTCACAATGAATAATTATGGACTTATTTGTATGACTATTCTTTCCATTTCTCTGTCTCTGTCTGTCTCTGTCTGTCTCTGTCTGTCTCTCTCTCTCTCTCTCTCTCTCTCTCTCTCTCTCTCTTTCTCTCTCTCTTTCTCTCTCTCCCTCTATCTCCCCCCTCTCTCTCTCATACCCTATTTGAAGTGAGGGTATTATCTTCTTTCCTTAGTTATTTTGTATATGCAGTGCCTGGGACTCGAGAGGACCTGGGTGTTTTACTAAAACTCATTTACTACTCTCATCTAACCAGGAAAGAAGTGTCTCATCTCCAAGGTGAGGCCAGTTTACACAGTGAGAAGGTGTCATAGAAGAGGGTCCAGCTTAGCTCTTTAATACTTGCCAGTCTACTCCCTTTTCTTATCTCCAGGTTCAATCACATCAATGTAATTCAGTTAAAACATATTCTCAATGCCATCTTTTGGATTATATTCTTTTTTTAACCTAGATGTTCAAGAACTTTTAAAAATGACATAACTGATGCTTAATTTAAACTTATTTCTAATTATTAGTCTATTTGTATATTTTGTAGCATCTAGTCATAGCCTACTTCAGTAAACGTTTAGAAGTAAAATAAAATGTCATCTACAAATGATATTATCTGTTGACAAAACTGTAGCAAATCATTTTTCTGACAAACGACCTCCAGGATGCTATTTTACATGAGCTCTTTGATTCTGTGACTAAAAGTCAAAGATTTCATAAAGAATTATAAGCTTTAAAGGATTGTCCTTATACAAACTTCATGTCAATTTAGTTTTATGAGACAAGTGTGTATTTACAAAGGAGGTAAATAAGTATAAAGAAAACTTTCAAATTCAATGATATTTAAGCATTGAGACTAAATTTTAAATGTCAATTAACTCCATGACATACAGAAGAATTCATTTGCATCCTTTCTTTACTTATCCTTTTTTCATCTGAATGTTTGCAGATATTGTTTTCTTAAAGCAGATTACTCATGATTGCAACTGCCAGAGAGACCTGTCTCATCGCGTTTATGTATGTCTCACCAAAGGCAGTTTTAGAAATGTGCATCATGTCAAGACACAGAAGATAAAATATTGGGTTTTGTATGTGTGTTAGTAAGCTTAAGTCAGTTCAGTTTATTCTCTGTGACTCTTAGTTTCTCATTTCTTATTAGGATTTATCCATTGAATTATTGAAATTAGGAAAATAATATAGGTTTATCAATAATTATTCCATAAAAGTATTGTAGGAAACAAATAAATTTATTTATATATTATTTAAAATAATGTAAAATATTGTTTACATAGAAAAAATGAGAGTAATTGTTGAAAAAATGAAAATGAAATTCTAGTTTAAATTTTTAATCTTGCTTTTGAAACTTTTTTCCTTTGAAAATTGATTATTTTCTCGTACAATATACCTGATTATAGTTTTCCCTCCCTATATTCCTCCAAGTTTCTTTTCTACTTCCCCTCCCCTCTGGATATACTCTCTTTCTGTCTCTCATTAGAAAAGAGCAGGCTTCTAAGAGATAATAACCAAACATGACATAATATAATATGATTAAGCAAAAACTTTGATATCAAAGTTTGATATGACAACCCAACAGAAAGAAAAAACCCCAAGAGCAGCCACAAGAATCAGACCCACTAATGCCCACACTCAGGAGTCCCATAAAGATACTAAGCTAATGTCCCATAAAAGTACTATGAAGAAGACCTGATGTAGACCCATGCAGGCCCTGTGCTTATTGTTTCAGTCTGTGAACTCATACGCACATTGCTTAGTTCATTCAAAAGGTCGTGGTCTTCTGGTGTCCTCTTTCCCCTTTGGCTCTTAAAATCTTTTTGCTTCCTCTTCTGTGGGATTCCCTGAGCTCTGGGGAAGGGATTTGATGGAGACCTTCAATTTACACAAACACTCTCTCTGTGTATTTTCAGGCTGTGATTCTCTGCACTCACTCTCATCTGCTGCCAGTAGAACTTTCTCAGATAACATCTAGATAATGAATTGATATGAGTATAGTAGAATATAATTAAGAATCATTTTATTGGTTTTTTTTTTCCAGTTTTGGTTGTGTTTGGTTTTACACTAGGGCTGTCTAGTCTTTCATTCTTGATTACCCAAGCAGTGTTAAATATGCATTTCTTCTCACGGAGTAGCCCTTACACCAAATCAGACATGAGTTGTCTACCCTTACAAGTTATGTGCCAGCATTGTCCTAGCATATTTTGCAGGCAGGACAGAATGTAGATCAAAGGTTTTGTGGCTGTGTTGGTGTCCAAGTTTTTGGTAGCTTTTTGGTAGTGTATGGAGTACCTCCCTGTACTGTACACCATAAAGCATACCCAAAGAATGCTCCATCTTACAATAAAGGCAGTTGCTCAACTTTGTTTGTAACAACTTTATTCATAATAGCCAGAAATTAAAAACAACCTAGATGTCCCTCAATAGAAGAATAGATAAACAAAATGTGATACATTTATATAGTGAAGGATTACTCAGCTATTTAAAAAATAGCATCATAAAAATTGTAGGCAAATATATGGAATTAGAAAAAATAATCCCAAGTGAGGTAACATAGGGCCATAAAGACAAATATAATATGTATTCACTTATACTTGGATATTAGCCACTAAGGAAATGATAAGCAAGTTATAATTCACAGAACCAGAGAGATTAGGAAAGAGGAAGTGTTTTAGGGAGTAAACATAGATGTCCCTGGTAAAGAGGAAGTGGAACTTATTTTAAGGGTAAACCAAGGGGCAGGTTGGTTGAGGGAGGAAGAGTATGGGGAGAGGCACTGGAATTGGGGAGCATTTGGGGAGTTGTGTGAAAACATAGTGCAGTGGAAACTTCTAAGTATTTGAGAAGGTGATCCTAATGAGGACTCCTGATTATGGTAGATATAGAGTCTCAGTTGGCCATCCCTTGTAGCCCAGCAAAGCTTTTAGTGGTAGATCTGAGTTGCATTCACTTGAGCTGTTGGCCAAGAGGGCCTCATGAATTCATTTCAATAACCATTAGCATGAATGTATGGTGTAGAAAATGAGAGCTGTGTCTTTATGTGTTAGAACTAATTTTGTGTTAATCATAATGACATAAGCAAATTGGCCCAACTTGCCCGTGGTCCCTCAGAGAATTGACTGTGGAACAGTTTTGACAGTAATTGTCATGCAGGACTGAATTTATCTTAAAAGCAGGGCAGCCTTTAGAGTTAGATTTCTTATGTGGCATATTGGCTCTTCTGTTTATTATCTCTCTTGTTGGCAAGTATTAATTAATTGACCTGTCTCAATATTCTTATTTATTAAATAAAATCGTGCTTCATGTGTATAGTAGCTACACTAATCCATGCATGCATATATGTACTAATTGTTCACATTTTTTAGGTTGATCTTCACCAACTTCCACACCAATTTGTTCCTTTTAAGTTTCCAGAACTTTTCTCAAAGTGGATTAGATTAAGCGCAGCATTCATTTCTTCCAAAGATAGTTACCAAGTATACACTATGTGCCAGGTATTATTCTGAGCTGAGCGGAATAGAGCAGGGAATGGAAGAGGTGAACCTGTGCTCTCTTAGAACTTATATAATGCAGTGAAGATACAGACTTTCAGTGAGTACAGAAGGAACAGACAGAATCTTAGCTGTAAGAACTTCTTTCCTTGAAAAGGAAGTAAAGTGTAATATAGAATAATGAATGAGTAGAAAGAGGCAGAAACTATTTTAGACAGGATATACAAAGAAATAGACGTTAAGTAAATTCTGCAGACTTAAAGGAAACAGATTTGTGTGTTTCTTGGTAAAGAGCATCTCAAAGAATGTGAACAATTATTACCAATGCATATGCATGGGCTAGTGTAGCTACTACACATTGCAAAAACAAAACAGCACATAGTAGGTACTGGTGTTTACTCTTCCTCCTCCTCCTCCTAATCTTCTTCTTCCTCCTTTTTCCCCTCTTTCTCTTCCCATCCCTTTTCTGGGAATCTAATTTAATGATCACAACTCACTGAGATCAGCAATTCAATTCACTGATTACTCTTCTACTATCCATTTCTACTTCCAAGTTGAAATGGAAAATTTCTTTGACATTTACCCTTCTCTGCTATTGTGCATTCAAAATTAGTAACAGATTAGAAGTCCAAGACTACAATCCTCATTTTTATTATAACACTCTTTTCTGCACATATCCATTTTTTGAATCCTAACAATTTGATTCTTAAAATAACTTTTTATAGAACAACAGATTTTTTGAGAAATTGGTTTGACATTAAATAAAGAAAATGTCTTAGAATTTGGATTTCTGTATACCCCCAAGTACAAAAACTTCTAGGAAAATCTTTTCACTCTGCAGCTCTTTAAGCATACATCATTCTCTTGCCAGTCTCTCGGGTGCCATCATTAGAAAAATGAGACTTGTTCCTCATTCTTTTCTCTTTAAATTCCAAATAGCCCAACTCCTATTTACTCTGTTTTATCTGTCCCTCATTTACTTTCTTCAAGGGTCTGTTTGTGTTCTCCCACGAATCTCTGCAATACAATCTGTTTACTATATTGCCCTTTCTATCTTACAACCTTTACATATTTTCAACACTTTTAAAGGAACTCTCCAGAATAGTGCAAATGTGTATTTAATTCACAATGTGACAAAGGTTTTAAGGTTTCCTGTCTCCTACTGTTTTGTTATTCAATATGGTGTGTTTACCACTTAAATAAAATATTTCCTCAGGAAAGGTCATCCAGAGACTGCCCGACCTGGGGATCCATTCCATATACAGACACCAAACCCAGATACTATTGCTGATGCCAAGAAGTGCTTGATGACAGGAGCCTGATACAGCTGTCTCCTGAGAGGCTCTGCCAGAGCCTGACAAACACAGAGGCAGATGCTTGCAGGCAACCATTGGACTGATCACAGGAACCCCAATGAAGGAGTTAGAGAAAGGACTGAAGGAGCTGAAGGGATTTGTAACCCCATAGGAAGAACAACAATATCAACCAACCAGATCCCCTAGAGCTCCCAGGGACTAAACCACCAACCAAGGAGTACACATGGAGGGACCCATGGCTCCAGCTGCATATGTTTCATCCTCAGCAGAGGATGGTCTTATCTGGCATCAATGGGAGGAAGAGGCCCTTGATCCTGTGAAGGCTTGATGCCCCAGTGTAGGGAAATGCCAGAGCAGTAATGTGGGAGTGGCTAAGTAGATAGGGAAGCATCCTCATAGAAGCAGGGGGAGGGGGGATGGGATAGGGAATTTGCAGAGGGACAGCTGGGAAAGGGGATACATTTGAAATGTAAATAAATAAAATATCCAATAAAAAAGAAAAAAAATTCCTCAGAAATCATTGGATTTTAGAACCAGAAGACCCAAGTTTATTTCAACTCACATTTTACTAAAATTTCTAGTTAGCCTTTGTTTCAGGTTGATTTTATATGTGAAAATTTAGAAGCACTGTGTTACAGGACAAAGTCATCATTGCTTGGGAAGGCACAAGTAAGCCATTATATTCTAACCCTTGTATAACTTTTCTATCTCAAATTGCATCACCTTCCAGTCTCTAGTCAACTGCAGCCACGGCTCTCCTAAGGTGCCTGACTTCCTCCTTCTCCTTCTCCTTCTCCTTCTCCTTCTCCTTCTCCTTCTCCTTCTCCTTCTCCTTCTCCTTCTCCTTCTCCTTCTCCTTCTCCTTCTCCTTCTCCTTCTCCTTCTCCTTTCCTTCCTTCTTCTCCTTCTTCTTCCTTCCTTTCCTTCTCCTTCTCCTTTCTCCTTCTCCTTCTCCTTCTCCTCCTTCTTCTCCTCCTCCTCCTCCTCCTCTTTCTCTTCTTCCTCCTCCTCTTCTTCTTCCTCCTCCTCTTCTTCTTCCTCCTCCTCCTCCTCTTTCTCTTCTTCCTCCTCCTCCTCTTCTTCCTCTTCCTCCTCCTCTTCTTCCTCTTCTTCCTCCTCTTCCTCCTCTTCTTTCTCTTCTTCCTCCTCCTCCTTTCTTCTTCCTCCTCCTGTTCCCCATTCTCCTCTTCCTTCTTTTTCTTTTAAAATGACTGCTTTACTGCATACTTAAAATGCCTTCTTAACATCCTAGCCAGATACTTGCCTAATAACCTTTCTTAACTTTTAAGACTCACTCACATGCAGGTTTTGCAAATAATCTCCTTGGTGATATGTTACCCGCTGAGCTAGACATGCTTCATGTTCTCAGACCATTGTAAGTTATGTACTTTTGTTATTTGTCTATATCTCATTCTATAATTCATTCATATTCATTTGTCATAGACATCATAAAACCTGACAAATGGATCTCATTTATGATAAACCATCTTATCATGATAATAATTCAAGCTTCTTTCAAGTGTAAAGATAGCTAGATATCAACTGCATGCTTTTATTTAACAAAAACTAAAGCAGCCAAATCAGGCTATGAAAATAGATTGCCAACACATAGCTATCTAACTACACAATGATTTAATATAACATGAAACTTGTTTTAGAAACAAATATTTGACTTTGTAACATATATAAAATATATTTCCCATAAATATGCTGTAGGGTTTTAGTATTTTCATTATATAGTATATCCTCTCTATCAAAGCATTAAATTGGCCAAAAGTTTGTCAATGTGAAATTCACAACTGGTTTCATTGTGCCTAGGTACCTGTGCTCATCCTCATAGACCTGGGCATGAGGGAATTGGCTAAATTGCAGTGTGTAATGGCATTACTTTTAAGGCAGGTGTACTCAGTTTGTAATTATGAACTTGCCCATGAAACTACTCACAGAAATTCTGTTGTTACTTTTTCCTGATTTGCATTTCAGAGAACAAAATGTATCAGTCCCATTGAATGCTTTTATCCTATGTAACCACTAAAAGAAACCAAACCTGCCATTAAATCATCATGTGAGGCTCAAGCAGTTCTCCATAGGTGACACAAGTACCCTAAACAAGGGGCCTTAGATACCTGTTGTCATTTTGTTGTTACGATTTATGTAGTTTCAGATATTTTATTGATAATATACAGAGGCCCCTGAGAAAAATGACTCAGAGTAATCAAATAGTTTTACAAGAAGTAGTCAGTGGAGAATCTCTTTGAAGACCACTTAATTAAAGTGCAAAAAGAATGTTCAAAGGTCACTTTCAATATATAAATCATACTACTTATCTCCACTGGCAGCTATTTTTGGTTGTATGAAAATGCATAAAAGCATTAAGATTTTTTAGCTGACCTCTCCTGTATTTTATGCCATTACAAACATAACTGAAAAGAAATTTAAATATTTTATAAATAATTTTTATTTTTTAAAGATTTATTTATTTTATGTATGTGAGTACACTGTATTTGCTTTCAGATACATTAAAAGAGGGTAACTGATCCCATTATAGATGGCTGTGAGCCACCATGTGGTTGCTGGAAATTGAACTCAGGATCCCTGGAAAAAGTCAGTGTTCTTAACCACTGAGCCATCTCTCCAGCCCCAATTTTTAAGAATATAAAATAATTACATTTCTTGTTTCTCTTACCTCCTTCTAAATCTTCCCACATAGCTATCCCCACTCTTCTTCAATTCCCAGGCATCTTCTTCACTGTTATTGCATGCATGTATGGATATGTGTGTGTGTGTGTGTGTGTGTGTGTGTGTGTATGCTCATGATTTTAAAAACTTGAAATTCATTTCTTAAATAAGCTATGAGTAAAACATATTCAATTTTACCTAAATAATTTTTTCATCCTCCAATTTACTTCACCATTGTGAGGTGATATTTAAATCTAGGATAGATCTAATTGCTGGAACTTCCTGGCTGATTGCTTGATATTTTCTATGGTATCTTATCCACAAATCCTGCTCATTCTTCTTCAATTAAAAATTTCTGGAAGGGGAATAACATTTGAAATATAAATAAATAAAACATCCAATTAAAATGTTCACAAATCCATAATTATAGTTGTCAGAAGACTGCATATATCCATTGACTCCACATGTTTTTTGCTGAGGTTTCATATGATTCAAAGTATCTGAGTAGTCTTGAAATACATTTAAGTTGATGGCATTTCATGTATAGTTTTAGACAATACCATCTAACATACATACATGTTTTGAAATCCAAGTGAGAGAAACAAATTTATATGAATTGTATTTTAATAAGTTGTAATTATATCTTATCAAAAGCTCAATTTTTAAAATACTTTATTCTTTGGAAATATGGTAGATGTCTCCATTTCTATGTAGTTATTGTAACTTTCAAAAATTAGGAATTATACATTTCAGAAAGATTTAAGTCTGCTAAATATTTTCAGCATTTGTGTGTTTGTGTGTGTGTGTGTGTGTGTATGTGTATGATAGCTATAAGAACGACATACATATTTGCTAACCACAAAAGGTTTCTTTATAGGCAGTTTTTAAATATATTTGCAAAGAAGAATATAGTGGAAATTTCTAGAAGTTACAGTCACTTCTGTTTCCACATCAGTTTGTAGTTCAGGATTTAATAGATGAGAACTTCCAATGAAGAATGCTCACTGATTGCAGCACAGCTCATGTCCATTTTTTTTTATATAATTTCAAGAAGAAAATATCAATTTTAGCTCATTTTGAGTCATCTCCACTGTGGAATACAGTGCCAAAATGCAAATATTAATTAGATTTAATGCATTTTGTGAGACTATGTTTTAAAATCTTGGACTCCAAAGCTTAGATTATGGTATATAAATTTACATCGTGTATAATGTATAACTTTGGAGATTTAGAGATCAAAGGAATATTGACACATGTCTCTACAGAAGTTAAAAATACATTGTATTTCCTAAAATTATTAGTGATCTCAAGTTCAGGGTCCCAACTGTATAGTCAATTTAGATCCCCAAATCTAGTCAGCTTAAAACTGACCCAGTTTCCTAGTTTTTCTGTGTCTTCTTTTTTATCGACAAATGCTTCCATATGACACCAAGAGCAGAAGTTCTTAGTATTTGCTAAGCAGTTTCTCACACTTATTCTCATTTAATTTTCATGGTAATCCTGTGAGGTAAATATTATTATTTTATACTCAGAGGTGAGAATATAAGCTCTGAGGAGCTAAGAAGCACAGGAGAAAGAGCTTTGTTAGGAAGCGTTATGTAAGTTAAGTATTTATCTTACTACTTTACAATATGCATAGCATCCTTACAGCAATCTTTTAAACTGGGGGTGGCGTTTGCTATTTTATAACAGAGAAGCTCGGATTCAAAGAGGATAAAACACAAAATAGCCCAAAGGAATAACTAATTAATACTCTGGCATTCTAACCTGGATGCAGTGGGTTCTTCATGGTACCTAAGCACTTCAACTGACAAGCTGTCAGGATCAGTGTGATAATGGAGTGAGACGACCATATGCTTAGAGTGCTTGGCAGTTAACTGGCGCCCACTGAGGGGACCATGCCATATCAAGTCACAGAAATGGCTTCTATTTATTATCTTTAAATGAGTCCAGTCTGAGACTATAGAGCCTACTTTCTTTTATTAATTTGGGTAGCAAAGTCATTAAAATGATTTGTTTTAATTTTTGAGTATATAATATAATCACAACATTTATCTCTTCCCTTTCTCTTCACAAGCTCTCTCATATACCCCTCTATGTTCCCCTTTAAATTCATGGCCTTGTTTTTCATTAATTATTATTGCACACATATATGTATATACATATATACTCTTAAGTTCACAAATATGAACTGTTCTATCCTTATGATGTTTTTTATATATATATATATATATATATATATATATATATATGTTTTCAAGGCTGACCAATTGGTGTGCTCTTTCCTTGGAAACACTATTTCATCCACTATCAGCTTTCCTCAGTTGCCTCAGTTCTTTGTGGAAGGTTGAGGCCTCATATTCTTTTGTCTGTCCACTTTGGCATGATCATTGGTGTCTTCCTTCTTTAGATAATGCTTTGACAGTTAGGCTTGTGAGACTTTATGGATGTAGCTCCTAATACAATCTTACAGCAAGTTAGCTGATCTCCTGTCTCTTACAATCTTTCTGTCACCTCTTCTGAAGTGTTCTCTGAGATAATTTTGTAGACATGTCCATTGAGAATGTGTTCCACATCTCTGCATTTTGTTTGGTTATGGTTTTTATGAAGGGCGCTTTCTCCAGGAGCCAAAGAACACATAGCAAAAACTCCCATACCAGACATTAGAAGCTATCTTTTGAGTTTCTGGTCAGGGATATCCAGGAGACATCCAAAATATAGAGTTATTGCTGTTACTTTTGGTTGGTCTCTAGAGGTGGGAGGTTAAGTCTTTATTGTGGAAGAAACCATGCACTTCAGAAACATTAAGACCTCTTAACTGAAAATGACATAAATGTCTCCTCCCTGAGTACTAACTACTAGCTTCATAGTAACAAAAGGTAGACAACCAACAGCTCTAGGCAGCTATATGTCCTATAAAGCATACCAATGACCAGCATGACACAATAGCCTTAGTGGTGCAGTAGAGGTACACCTATACTGGCAATAACAGCAACTCTCTAATTGGAATTAAGACCTACTCAGCAAGAGGGAAAACCATGCCAAGAACTGGAAGTCTTGATAACTACTCAGTGCTAATGAAGTCATGGTTACTGGAGGAGAATCTACAACCACTAATTTACTAAAGCAGTATAAGATCTAATAACAATCTTAAATATTTACCCTTATACCCACAGATAAGTACAGCCTTCACCTATCATCAAGAAAAATTCTCTTAAAACATGACTTAAATGTAGCATTTTCAGTCTTCATATGTGTTAATTAGTCACAAACAGTACCTCTGCCAGCCTGGGTAACTGTCTCTCTAGAGTATCATGGGAAGTGTGAGGAGATTCAGTTCCATCGTCACTGCCCACTGATTGCTTCTTGTTCTCAGAATCCTATGGAGAAAGGCCAAAAGCATGCTTAGGGCTTAGTAATTGTTTCCTCAGAAACAATAAAGCCAATCTTTTAAAAATATCTCTCAAAATGCAAGAAAATAGAACAAAAACCCAAACCAAACCAAACCAACACACAATAAGACCTGGAAAGGATACAGTCACATACTAAGAAAAGTGTAATTGTGACCAAACCAAAAAAGGAAAATAATAATACTAGTCAAGCTTATTCTTTATATCTCTACATAAAACAACAGACTAGGTAGACTCAAAAATACTACAATTAGACCCACTTTACTTCAGGCTTCACATGGTTTGCTTGTAATGGTCAAGCATCAGTGCTCTCTACCATGCTCTGTAACTGAAAACTGGAGCAGGCATGTTACTTAATAATCACTTAAGAGGAACAAAATCCCACAGTCATGTAAAATCACAAATGTACTCTACTCAGTCATTAAAATTGTCCAGTCCTGATAGGCATGGTGGTGCATGTCTTTAACTCCAGCACTCAGGATGCAGAGACAACTGCATCTCTGAGTTGAAGGCCAGCCTGATCTATAGAGCAAGTTCCGGGTCAGCTAGGGCAACATCCATAAACCCTGTCTCAAAAATAAAAAGATTTTCCAGCTGTATATGTAGGGGAGGATGGCCTTGTAAGGCATAGGTGGGAGAGAAGATCCTTGGTCCCATGAAGGCTGGATGCCTAATGTGAAGGAATTCATTGGTGAAGAGGTGGGAGTGGGAAGGTGGGTGGGGGCACATCCTTATAGAATCAGGAGGAGGGGGGGATGGGATGGGGGTTCCTGGGTGGGGGAATGGGGAAAGGGGATCACATCTGAAATGCAATTAAAATATCCAATTAACAAAAAAAGAGTAAAGGTCTTTGTCATGGGTTGAATGTGGAAAAAAAAAAAAGATTTGAAACTCCAAATACACTCCAGAAGAAATATTCTGACTGTGGAATCTTCAGATCAGACATTGGTGTTGGGAAAAGAGTTTCTAAGTTCACTTTTCCCCTCTCAACTGTTTAGCAGCTGGTTGACCTGGATTCCTTTCTACTTTCTGAGATTTACACATGATGATGTTGATACTAGCAATAAAAACAAAGAAAATGACAGACCCTTGCAAAGTGCTGACTGTGAGTCATAGTAGCTAGATTTTTTTTTTTACTTATATTGTAACTTTGATATTTCTAACTGAGTGAAAGAAAGATTAAGCAGGTTCAGTGTTGTAAGAAATAAACGGTAGAGCTGATTTGCTTTACTCAAGCATCTGACTCCAGATGTTTTCCTGTTTGGTAAGTGTGTTGTCTTCAGAAATGTTCTGCTTCTGAGTTTCTTTGACTACAATATGATTGATGTATTTCATTTAGCTGGATATTTTGTAGCAACGTGTCTATAAGGTATTATTTTAGCCTCCAAAATGGATTCGATTGTCTGCCTTAATGAACAGTGAATTCGTGAGTGCCTTCTAACTCAATACCAATTTGTCTTCATACATCATTGGTTAAACTTCTTGGGTGGGAGTCAGATCCATGATACTGACCTAAACCTAAGATGGTTGATAGTAACATAAACCTAGGATGGTTGTACTTAAGTTGCCATTTGAGGACCAACTGTTGCCCCTTCATTAGAAGAGAAAACTCAGCTTCTTTGCTAAAGAAGTCTGTCTTCCTTTGCTAACTTTCTAACCATCCTTATAGATGCTCATCACAAAAAAAGGTGACTCGTCATATCCCTGAAAGATGTGTGTGTTGTTTAGTGCCTCTTTTGGAATCTCATTTCAATCTTATCTTAGGCTTGGAGGATGGATTTCTGATGTGTTCCATCCTGTACATATATTTTAAAATAATAAATATTATAATATATAATATATTAATATAGTCAATTTATGCTATATTTAATATAATATATTATATTAATATATTCAATTAATATATATTATTATTTTGATCCTGGTAACATGATTTTCTCTCTATAACATCTTTCTGTGAAGTTACTTGTAGTTGTGGAAAATAAAGATTATTTTGGATAAAAATATTTTCAAAATTTCTTTATATATGTTTCTTACAAAAATAACACATTTTATGAGTATCTATACCCATTCTTTATTTATATTTTCTAACATTTAAATTTATAAAAACAATATTTTTAAGATTTTAAGATTCTGAGAAGTTTGTAATTGTGAAGACTTTGGACAGTGACAATATCCATAAATGAACCTATATTGACTTCTCAATCTATTGTATCTTCGTAACTAGTTGAAAAATTGTTAATTAGACACATATTGGGCTTTATAATATACTGATTGTATTTTACAACATGTGTCTATCTTTTCAGTAAAAAAAATCTATCAGCTTTTGATACATTAGAAAAAATGCTGGACTAGGACTTAGTAGAAAGGTATATGAAAGATGTTTAAATTAGGAAAGTACAAGGACCAAGATACTGAGAGACTTCAACCTACATCAATCCATTGTATTGTAAAAGAGCAAAACTTACTGATATTTTTCTCCTAAAGATATATTATTTAAGGTCAGTATTGCTGATCCCTGTATCTCAATCTACAGGTTTAAGTCTGTAGGTGGATGAATGAAAAGAGAGGCACAAATTCATTTGCAGGGGAATTTGTTATTAACTTTGACCTCAAATCTTGGTTTGTGAGGTGGTCAGGCTCTTAAAAGACTTGCCACACTATTTTGTGCTTAGCAGGTTAGCTGGTCGGAGGGTTCTTTTTCTTGCTACTCATGCTGGTTTTGAGAGCCAGAGATATGGAAAGTAAAACCACCTGATAATATGGCACGCCATAATGTGCATATTAAGTGTACAAATGGATTCTAATAGAGATGAAAACTTTTAAAAAAATGAAGAGAAAATTCTTAAAATTCCATTCTGTCTTCATTTCTGGTGGCAGTCCCTTTATTGTCATATCTGTTTTCTTTGAGGGTCCAGTTAAGTAACAAATATGACATGGAGCTAGATTTTCAATAACCACACTTAGTAAAAGGCTTTATTAGACTATCTGCTCTTCAGTAGTGGTTTTCTTTCTTTTTTAAAATTACTCAAACATAAGGTAATGATGTACTACTGGTATTTTTAGATAACCCTACACTAGAATAGAGTGATAGGGACTTTCAGCAGAGAGTGCACCCCTTGGTAGAAAGAATATATTACACTATTAGATGAATGCATTTTGGGAAAAGATAACTAATGCACCACTCCTCCCTGTCTTATATCTAATGTTATTATTTTTCTACCTATCATATTTTCGAGTAATTATATGGCTCACACAACTCACATGTTTCCTAGATTTTCCTTTTTTGCTATATACTTCATAAAGATACAATAAGTATATGAAAATGAGCTACCATACCCTTCTCTCCAAGGTCTGAGAATTCTCTGAGAGAAAAGGTTCACATTCAAGTGTTGCTGGAGAACTAGAAGGCAGAAATGTTTTTTGGACATAGCAGGGAAGCTGTGTGTGTGCATGTGTGTGTGTGTGTGTAAGTATACATATAGTTAGTTAGTTAGTTAGTAATTTTGATAGCATATACAACACCTGTGCAAGCTTTAGCTAGACAAAATTCCCACATGGAGCAGGGCAAGCTGTGACAAAGTCCCACCCCTTTTCTACAAGATGGCTTCTGGGAGAAGAAGAAATAACTTTTAATAAAGGCAATAGGCTGGCCACATTCCAGTTCATGGTCACATAAGCTAAGAGTATTTTGGCAGCAACAATTGGACTTGATGGGTTTAAAAAGCAAACTACTACCACTCAAAATCAAAGAGACCATGAAGTTGAGTGGATAGGGAGGTAGAGATAGATCTGGAAAGAGTTAATATGAAAGAACAGTAAAAATGATCAAACTTCATTGTATTTTATTAATTTTCAAAGAATCGATAAAACCTCTAAAAAATAAAAAAAAACAAAACAAAAAAATAAGTACAGATCATCTGGCTTGGACAGCAATTGCTTTAACCCCTGAATTCCTTCCTTCCTTCCTTCCTTCCTTCCTTCCTTCCTTCCTTCCTTCCTTCCTTCCTTCCTTCCGTTTTTCCTTTCTATACCAAATGCTGCTCTACTGCTGTTTCCCTCCTCACAAAGTCCCACCCTCCATTATTCTTCCCCTTCTCTTCTGAGAGTGTAGACTCCCCCACCATTGAGGGTGCTCCCTCCCCACATATCAAGTCCCTACAGGATTAGGCACATCCTCTCCCACTGAGGCCAGACTAGACAGCTCTGCTATAGAAAGGATACCACAGTCAGACTAGAGCTTTAGGGAGAACCTCTTCCCCTCCAGTTGTTGTTGGACCCACATGGAGGCTGAGCTTCTTGCTAGCTCAATAAATAGAATTTTAGTAATTGTCTTAGTTAGGGTTTTACTGCTGTAAACAGACACCATGACCAAGGCAAGTCTTATAAAGGACAACATTTAATTGGGGCTACCTTACAGGTTCAGAGGTTCAGTCCAGTATCATTAAGATGAGAACATGGCAGCATCCAAATAGGCATGGCACAGAAAGAGCTGAGAGTTCTACATCTTTATCTGAAGGCTGCTAGTGGAAGACTTTTTGGCAAGCAGCTAGGAGTAGGATCTTAAAGCCCACACTCACAGTGACACACCCACTCTAACAAGGCCACATCTCCAAATAGTGCCACTCCATGGGGCAAGCATATACAAACCATCACAGTAATACTCTTATTTCAAAACCGTAAATCTACACATGTGTGCACACATACAGACACACACACAGACATACACACAGACACATACACACACTCACACTTACTTATTATTTATTTATCTAGCATAAATCACAAGAGGAATTTGATTTTTAGTATCTTTCTTTTTATGCCATAGTTATCTAAAGTGAATTAGTATTCATCACTAATACTGTTCCTGCTAATTTGTCATGGTAATAACCTTGTTTTATACACTTGACTGCTAAGCACAACTAATCTCAACAAGCCCATGGTCAAGCTTAGCATAAAATTGTGGTCATCTGAAAACTGAACAATGTGCCTTGTGGGCCACGTTAGATCTACACATTATGTTTTGATTTAAGCTAGAAAACTGAGCATAACTGAACATAGAGATTGATGATATGAATTCATTTTTACAGTGACTTTATCCAAAATCATTCATACAGAATTTCAGAGCTTACTGCTGCCTTGAAAGTAAATCACCTCAATAAAGATTGCTTGGAAATATTTAAAAATTCACTGAAATATACATGCTCAAATATTTGCATTATAAGAGCATAGAAATCGGTAATACAGCTTTTCATTCAGCTAAACCAGAAATGTTAGGGTGGTTGATAAGATCAAATCAGATTGTATGATAACATTCGGTAGCCTAATGGAGCAGAGAGCAAATAAAAACAACAGAAGCAGCTTCTTGTAGAAGGAGTGTAAATGTGCAGCAGTCAGCCAGATGCTGACTGGGTTGTGCTCTTTCCTAGAATGGTGAGGCTTTGGTAAGTTGATTAGTTTCTTTCTGACTCTGATTTTGGCCCTGTATAATTATATCATAATTTTTATTGATTTAAATTTTTTTTCATTGTGGTTGCTAATAATTATCTAATAGGTCCAAACCAACCAATGAAAACTAAGTGGCTTAATAAATCATATCTGTGGTTTTTATAACAGTTATTAACATTACAGAATGCCTATATCCTCATATCAAGTATACACGGAGAGAAATACAAAGTGTCCTATTAGAACCCCACTCCTCCTAGGACTAAGCATGATTGCAGACTGAAATAGTACTGTCAGTTAAAGGGCCACTTGATTTCTTCCTAAAACAGCAATTAGAATTTCAGTTTACAGGATGAAAGTATGAAAATGTTAATTAGAGCTAAATTACTTAAACAGGAAGAAGAGTCTTAGAAATGGTTTAAAATGTCAGACTGCTGGTTCTTTGAGCAAATTGTTTCATTTTGGTGAAGTTCTGCCTATAATGAGGCAAGAAAGGCCTCTAAAATCTAAACTATTTACCTCTAAATTCTTGAGTTCTAAGGAACACCCTGGAGACACTCACCCTACTAGTTTCTATACAGGAGGGTATACAGGTGAGTCTCTGCCTCCACTCCAAATTTAGAAGGGTAGAGAGCCTGTTAATGTTGATTTGAAAAGAGCAGAGTAGTTCTGCATTGGGAGTAGCAGAGTGTTCTTTTGATTTCTGTTGTGGTCTAGAAGGGGAACTGCTAAGTAATCATGGTGCCAAATTCCTAGTCCTCAAAGTAATGAAGTAAACCACAGGATATTTCCCTATGTCTTAATAAGAATAGAAATACATATGTCATTTTCTCTAAGACTGCACCAAAAATCAGTCTCAGAAGTTTCTTCAATACTTATAACTATGGTAACCAGCTTAATAAGTTTAAATGTGCCACCTAATATGTGCTGATTTATGTAATATATAAAAAATAATCTAGTTTTTACTTATTTCTAGCAAAACCAAGGCAAATGCCCAGCCCAGAACTGTTCAGTGGAAGCCCCTGCCTGGATGCCTGTCCACCACTGTACTGTAAGTTACTTTAAGACTGATTATAATAAAAAAAGAGATGTTGATTTATTCTATAATGACCTTCTGGAATGAGCTAGAATATGGTCTAAAACTTTAGAGTAGAGAAAAAATTTTGAAAAGAAAAAAATGCCTTTTCAGACAGCAGTGTATTATAAAGTCACCATGATTAGGGAATCTATTTATTTTGAGTCAGGAAAACTTTCAAAGTGCTTCTCTAAATGAGATATTGATGAGTTAGATTTGCATGGTCATTAAAATGAATATATTTGCACATGTGTTTTTCCAAATAGCTGCATATTCAGCACTATTTGATCTTGAGATGCATTGGGGAAGATGCTTTTACTTTATCATTGTTTTGTTGACTGCTTAATCATGATGAGTAAATGGACTCGCAATTTCCAAGTCTTCTGTGGAGTAATAATAGACTCTGTGTTTGTGTGGACTCTTCTGAGAATTATTCAAGTGCCTTTGAAATAAGCAGGTACTATGTTATTATCCTTGGGTTGCAGATGGAAGACTTAACCACACAGGGAGTAAGAATAGCACATCAATCGTAGAGCTGGCAAGGGATGCCAGATACCCTACCTCTTTTTCCCTGTGCTTGCTCTTTTGCACTGTGCAGTGAAATAAATGAAAGAAAGATACTGATTTTTATGATACTTTCTTACCCATGCATTGCCTGATAGAGATGATAGTGGCACCTCTGGGAATTAACCTTTCTATAGTTGACACTTTGCAGCGCATGAAACAATGTGTGCAAAATGGACAAAAATCAGAAAGCTACTTTGGGATATTTCTCTCATTTGACCCTCTCTCTAGAAGATCTAGAAGTGATGTATGGAGTCGACTAAATACTTGCATCTATTGTTGAGGTACAAGCTGTTGAAAGGGGCCTCTTGACTGCCATGACAGGCCTTATGTGGTGTTATAAAGGCAGTACACTTGAGGGGGATTACTTTTCCTTCAGATCATGTAAAGAACTGTTTCCTTCCTTGTCTTTGTTAGTATGAAGAAAGAAGGGAAGATGGGATCACCTTTAGTCAAGGAGATGATAAAGCTAAATTTTGGAGGGATCCCTGCTGTGCAGAAGCAGTCTAGACTTGCCTGAAGCTTAAAAAATAAAAAAATGTCACATTTTTGAGAGCAGATGGCCAGAGGGGAGTGTGTGCATAGCGACTCTGCTGCTGCCAGGGAGAAGATAGCTTTAATAGGTTTAGTTCTTCATAAGTCACTCCTTTTATTGTGTCCTCAATGACATTATCTTACAATTACTGATTCTTATGTCTGTTTATGCAAGGAGACTATATGCTTTACAGGGTCCTAATGTGCAAATTCCTAAGTAAGTTCTTTTATACAGGAGGACCCTGATGACTGAGGCTCAAATCTGAATCTTTAGTATGCTAGTAGCTGGTATCTTTAGTAGGTGCTATATTTGAATGTGGGCTTTGGTAAGCTATTTTTTTTTCACTCAAATATTTCTTTACAAAGAGGGATAATCTTGCTATCTGGCCATTTTGGGTTGAGTTTTCATTCTGGAATCAAAATAATTTGCAGATGACTTCTTTACGGGGCTATTGGTGTTTTACACTTGGATTGTTATTGAAATCAGTATTTGACATAAGATGGGACCTTTTGTCCACTTCCTCTTACAGAGTTCATCACACAAAATGTGTGACTTGAGAAATTTATCTTTACACTAGAAAAAATAGGAATCCCATCATATTATGCAAATTTGAGGTGATATAATCATGAACTAAGTAGTGTCCATTTTCTTATAGTCTTTAATGAAGTAGTATCCTCCTCTATCAGATTATACCCATGTGTAACACCAATAAGATTTTTTTGATCTGAAGTCTTAAGTAAAGGAACCCTGGCAACATGTTGTTAGAATATTGTCTTTGGGGTTACTGAAAATAGGTTTCTTAATTCATACTCTTAGTAGCCAGAGGATTTCAGATTAGATCTTCCTAGTGTAGGATATTATTGTAAGAAATAAGTATATGACTACATTTTAAGACTCTTTCTGGAGATCATGAGCAAGTCTTGCTGACACCAAAATCTAGCTCTTACTTGTGTCCACACAGAAGCCTTAGAAACTAAATGTGGCTTCTGCTTCGGGATTGAGAGCTGCTGACTTGATAAATTTTCCCCGTCATTATTTACAGGTAATCATATCCCCTAGTGAGGAAGGTACCTTCTGGAAGACAAATGCAGTGCATAATGATTTGTTTCTCTGCAGGTAACTCTTCCAACCCCAGAGGTAGCCTTTCAATGACCGTGCTTGGAATGATTGAACCTTCTCTACCTACTACTAACTCATTCCCCTGGCAGATACTAAAATGAGCAGAGATAGAGTCTTGCTTCTGAGAATCTACTATTTGTCTTAAGAATATACAAGGCTAGAGGAGGGCATTGCTATTGACTCACATAGGTGAACACATTAGAAAGTACTTTGAGATCTTTAGTTACTGAGATTCTTGGAACTGACCATTCTAAGTTCTTACTTATTCAGAAATCTGACTGTGAAAAGGTTCTAATAATTAATAGGTAGCTATAAGTTTCTGTTCAAATCTTCCCCTCAAATTATTGGTTGTGTTTATTTATTAGAGGTTTAATTGTTTTTTTAAATTTACTTTCAGTCAAAAGAATATTGTCATCAGCAACATTTACTGAGTCTCCAATCCCTTTTACCAAAGTTAATGCTTTAAGTCTCAGACAGAAATTTCCAGAAAGCTGAGATTTAAAATTTTGTAAATCTATTAATTTCACTGATTTGATTTTTTGCAAAAGTTAGATGTATAAAAAAAAATCACCAAAGTTGAACTTGATAATGATATATTTATGATAGTGAAAAATATGGCTATCTAAGTATATCATGAGCTCACACAGTTATATAACAAAATCTGCAAGTAGGTAAAACAGTTTTGGCATTAATTTTCATTTTGTTATCTCTGAGGAAAAAGTGAAATTCATAACTTCATGTTTTTAAGAAGATGTCTTAACTGTCTCAAATCCTCTGAGACTGAACCAGGTTATAAATAAATTAATCCATTCTTACATAATAAATGAATAGTCTCTCTTATCTTTATGCATTTCTTTGGGTGCAGTTGATTTCTCTTCTTCTATTCATTATCCATTGCCCTAGTGATTTGGGGGATTCTATTCTGCAGTGATTATAATTGAATTTTATTACTTTATATGGAATTGTATGAGTCTACATATGTGTATTTGCCTCAGTTTCACTTATAATACTAGAATAATTACAATATTTGCTAGTGAGAAGCATGACAATTTATCTTTCATGTTTGGGTTCATGTATGGTTACAGTGGGCACTTGAGCTAAATTCTTTCTTACTCCACAGTTTGACTGGTTGAATACCCTGTTATTTTGTATGGTCACAAGTAAGATATCAGGATTTATGACTCTCTGCTGCATTTAAGCAGTTGAGAAAATGCCCATGTGTTCTGAGGCCTAGGCAAAGACAGATCGATGTCCAAAAGATGAGCTTGGTTAGAAATTAGATCTTGGCATATGACATTCAAGAACTTTGAACTTAACCAATTTCAGGGAAGTTGGGTGGCATTGTAAGGCATTTCTATAAACTGCTTGGTATGGCTATAGCCTGTACATGTACCTCTATTGAGGAATACCCTCTGTCAAACTTTGGTTATTTGACTTTACCTAGACATTACTCAGACATTACATGGCTGTAATATGTGATTGGACAAATCAAGAGTAACTAATGATACAGGACCTGACTACAAAAATTACATCTACACATTTCTGTATGTACTGGAACTTGAAAAGTGATGTTAAAGGAAAAGTTTTTAAAAGAGAGATTGAAAATAAGTTCCCTGCTACTAGGGAGTTTATCAAAGATACTTCCATAATATATTGTTATATATTACTCATGTTAATTGCAGTAAATCTTTTATATAGTTTTTAAAAATCATGTAAATATTTGAAAATTAGAATATTGTGCTCCCAGCATATGAAATTTTGGTTATTCTCTTATTTAGCACATGTTATGAGTTATAACATATCCTTGGATTTCTTAATAGATGACAGGAAACAATACATGTCAATAATACATATATTTGGTAGCTCATTATATAACAACAAAAGTTATAAATTATTCTCATCTACTGTTTTTATTTCCAGTGCAATTGATATCATTTAATTTTGCATAAAAATTACATACCCAGCCTGTTGCTCTCAGAAACACATAGCCATCATAAAATCACATTGTGTCTACTCTCTGGGAGTTTTCAGAGTTCCCATGAGGACAGAACCACTGGCTAACTCTTCTGCTGGGAAATGAGACCCATAATGGCTTTGATGAATATTGCCTTTCCAATAACTGAGCACAATTTTTATTTTTTAGGGCACAGTTTTGATACTATGAACAGTTTCTTTATGGAATGAAAAGTTAGGCCATTATCAGATGATCATAGTTTTAGGAAAATTACAGAAAATTGTAGTTTACAGGACCTTAAATTGGTGGTCCCTGGGACTCGAGTGTATCTGGCCATATGGGCAGCAGTCATGGGTTTGGAAGAGAATCTCAAGGGGAATTATCTCTGGAAAAAGTCCAATGCACTTTAACAAATGGAAGCTCTGTGGATAGTTCTGGTGTCAATTTTGCTGTACTCATAGGCTGGACATCAAGAAACTATGGAGAAGACAGGATAAATGCATAAATAGTATACTTTCTTTCTTTCCCAGCCATTGTACTTTAGATTTATACCAGTTTTCTCTCTGGGTTTAAAGGACTACTGAGACCTGAAGTACTCATATAAAATGGTTCTGTTACCCTGAGCTTTGAAACATACCCAGAAAAGAAGTGCAAAAGCATTTATGGACAGGGGCATTGGTCCAGGTGGGTGATGCAAAGACAATCTCAGCTAACACATATGAAAACTAGCAAGGAGAATAGGAGACATACAAGCCTATAGGGATGTAAGCAAATCCAGAGGTATCAGGATCTGAGGCTAAGAGGTAGGGTCGTCATCAATCATGAGAAAATCAAAGGCAGGCTCACTGTAAAACTAAGCTCAACAAAGTTAAAGCTCAGTGTTCTGAGCTTTCTCTCTTCTTTATGCTTTAATATTAAGTATTTTACTTCCAATTCTCTTTTACACTATTTGATTTATATTTAGACCTCACAATTACCTGTCTTTTCTGAAGGTTTCCTTTTGCTATCCTATAAATACTTGATAAAATACAGAAAGAATGTGACTTTTAAAGATATATTTCCTGTGTGTTTTCAGGAGTAACTTCTCAGTTTATCTGAGTCTACAGTATAGCTGTCGCAGTGTTTAGGACATTTTGTGTTCTTCTTATTATCTAATAATATTCTTTATTTTCTTCATATTACTGTAGAACATATAGTTCACCCATTTAAAAAGCAAAATTAAGTGATATTCTTTAGTTCACTCATAGTATTGTACAGTTTTACCTCAATGAATTTTAGAATATGTTCATAACCCTCAGAGAAACTCTGCCATCCTCAGTAGGCACTCTGTGGCCACTACCTCTCCTCTCCCAGAAATCAGGAATCTATTTTTCCCCTCCCAGAATTGCCTATTCAAGACAATACCTAAACATAGACTGATGTAATATGCAGTCTTCTGTAACTGGTTGCTTTAACTTTGGTATATTTTCAAGGTCCTTATATCGTTACATGTATCTATCCTTTATTATTTATTTAGAGAATATTTGGTTATAATACTTCTTTTAATCCATTTATGAGCCAACAGACACAAGAAATATTTGTACCTTTGAATATCATGAGTAATAACATGAATATTCTTATGTGAGTTTTTATGTGCTTATGTGCTTTCTGTTTTATTGGGTATTTGCAAAATTATTATTTCTGGGTCATATGGTGATTTTATGTATAGTATTATAAAGAGCATCCAAGCTGTTTTTAAAAGCAGTTATATTATTTTATATTCTCAGAAACAATATATGAGTGTTTTTTTCTGTACATTCTTATCATTTCTTATTATTGCTTACCATTTTACTAACAACATAATATATCTGAAGAGATTTTTGCTTTGGGGTTGGTTTGAATTTACCTAAAATTAACAATGTTCAATATCTTTTAACAGACTTAACAACCATTTGTTTATTCTAGTTGTAGAAACATCTATACAAAATCTTTTCTCCATCTATAATTATTTTAAATTATTGAATTATGAAACTTACGTCCTGCACATCATCTAACAGTTTTATGGTTGTACTATTTCCTGTTCAAGTCTCTTCATTTTTTTAACCATGTGTTGGCACTGTTATCTGAACTGTGACTTAAAATTTTAACCAATGCTAATATATCCTTCTGAATAAACTATTTTAATAAACCTATGTATAACTCAAGGTCACAGAGAATTTATCTGATATTTTCTTCCCAGTGTTTTATAGTTTTAGCTCTTACATTGTTCTCTCTGATCAATTTTGAGTTTACTTTTGAGTGTGGTACGTTCAGATATTAAAGTTTTATGGCTTTTTATAAATTAAGTAAACATTTCTTTTTATTGAATATTATATTTACATTTCAGATTTTATCCCATTACCCTATTTACCCCCCCCCCAGGAACTCCCTATCCCATCCCCCCTCCTCCTGCTTCTATGAGGGTGTGGCCTCACCTACACCCCCACTCCCACCTCTCCACCCTCGAATTCCCTCCACTCAGTGTCCAGCCTTCATGGGACCAAGGATCTCCACTCCCACCTATGCCCGACAAGGCCATCCTCCCCTACATATACAGCTGGAGTCACGAGTCCCTCCCTATGTGCTCCCAGGCTGGTGGTTTAGACCCTAGGGAAGTCTGGTGGTTGGTATTGTTGCTCTCCTCATGGGGCCACAAACCCTTTCAGCTCCTTCTGTCTTCTCTTTAACTCTTCCACTGAGAAACCCTTGATCAGATCAATGGTTACCTGTGAACATCGCCTCTGAATATGTCAGACTCTGGCAGACCTCTAAGGAGACAGCTATATCAGGCTCTTGTCAGCATGCACTTCCTGACATCCACATCAGCGTCTACCTTTGGTGACTGCACATGAAATGGCTACCCAGGTGGAATGGTCTCCAATCAGCCTCTCCTTCATTTTCTGTCCCACACTTTGTCTCCATATTTGCTCCCTTGAGTATTTTGTTACTCTTTCTAAGTAGGACCAAGGCACCCACACTTGGTCTTCCTTCTTCATGAGCTTCATGTGGTCTGTGAGTTGTATCTTGGCTATTTCAAGCTTTTGGGCTAATGTCCACTTATCAGTGAGTAAATACCATGTGTGTTCTTTTGTGATTGGGTTATCTCACTCAGGATGATATTTTCTAGTTCCATCCATTTACCTAAGAATTTCTCAAATTCATTATTTTTAATAGCTGAGTAATACTTCATTGTGTAAATGTACCACATTTTTTGTATCCATTCCTCTGTTCAAGGACATTTGGGTTCTTTCCAGCTTCTGGCTATTATAAATAAGGCTGCTATAAACATAGTGGAGCATATGTCCTTGTTATATGTTGGAGCATCTTCTGGGTATATGCCCAGGAGTGGTATAGCTGGGTCCTCAGGTAATGCTATGTCTAGTTTTCGGAGGAACTGCCAGACTGATTTCCAGAGTGGTTGTACCAGCTTGCAATCCCACCAACAATGGAGGAGTGTTCCTCTTTCTCCACACCCTCGCCAGCATCTACTATCACCTGAGTTTTTGATCTTAGTCATTCTGACTGGTGTGAGGTGGTATCTCAGGGTTGTTTTGATTTGAATTTCCCTGATGACTAAGGATGTTGAGCATTTCTTAAGGTGCTTCTAAGGAGTTTCCTCAGTTGAAAATTCTTTGTCTAGCTTTTCTTGTTGAAAAAAAAATCTATTCATTCTTCACTGGATTAACTTGGGCCTCTTATTGAAATTATGTTAAGTATAAATATCTTTGCAAACTTCATTCTATTCTACTGACTTGATATCTATCCTTCTATTTGTTATAAGAATCATTTAGAAGTAACCAATATGGTGTTGAAGTCAACACCATCAAAAATTTTCATGCTCACAAGTTGTTTGCTCCATCGTAAAAGTATAGTAAGAGAAAGGTGATTTCACTATAATCTTTTTAACTCAAAAACTCATTTGTTTACTACAACACTCTGTTTTTTAGTGATGGGTGTGTTTACTGTGTCCTTTCTGCTTACTTTTTTAGGAATATGTATTGCACCATTATGATTCATTAATACCTTATTTCCAACCATATTTATAAGCATCTTTAATAATTATAGCTACTATTTATTTAGCTAATTATATGATCCAGATTAATAGAGAAAAAGCACAAAATTTCTCAGAAGGTTATCAATAAAACCTGTTGTATTAACAGGTATAAAAATGGAAGCTAGTACTGAGAAAGGAATAAGATATTAAAAATCGAGTACAAGCTCTTCAACTCTTCAGTAGGAGGGACTGGTATGTTACTTTCATATACCTTAATATTCACAAACATTGATCACAAATCAGTACAGGCAAAGCTAAAATTATACATAAAGCTCTCTGAATAAGATATCCGAACTACTGTTACATTTTCTAAGTGCAGTCACTGATACCATTATTCAAGTTTAAGAAAAACTTCTCTATCTAACTATCCACTCCATTTGCAGGAAGCCGAAAGCTTATAAACTCTTCAGTTAATTCTGACAAATTGGAAGTATGGTTCAAACATAGACAAACTCTGAGGGAAGTAAATTCTTCTCACATTCGTCCTGCAGAGCTAGATTGAATTTGTGCTTTTAGGCAGCAGTGGTCTTGGAGGACAGACAGTTGGTATTAGAACAGGAACCCTGATGGTGTGTGCAAGGTTAGCTTTGCTTGATACCACCATTTACTATTAGCAGCATGCTATTATGTGTTGGCATTACAAAAGATTTGAAATGGAGCTTAATATTTCCTCCACTGAGCCCTTTACCCATTTCACTAGCTTTATGACATGGAGCAGATGTATCATACTCCCTTTATCAAATTAGCATAGCAATTAACACATACTTAAATTTCAACAATTTTATTCCAAAATATGACATAACACATGACTGAGTCTAAGTTAATTTTTGGTAAATACACACTACAGACTAATTTTTAAAATTGGAATATTATTATCACCAATGAAGATATCTCAAGGTGGTTATAGTGTAAGTTCTACTGACTCTCAAAGATACCTGAGTAATGAAATATGGTGAATTAGTCTGCTTTCAATTCATCCCAAAGAGTCTAGGGTATAACTGAGAATACAAAGTTTGTAAATGTAAAGGGTCTAACCTACAAACAGGATAAAGTTTTTATTTCTGATAATTATTTTTTTTTACAACTTCTATAATACCGAAAGTCTTTTCTGAATTAGAACTATTGTATTTATGTTGGCAACTTAAGTTCCAGAGAACTATCTTGGAAGAATGAATTCCACTCTCACTTGTTGAAAGAGCCTCTAGACACATTTTTGGTTTGGATTGGAGTACACAGCATAATATAAGATGATGGGAACACTATCCTGAATGTAAAGTTCATCTCTCTTAAGAACGCTTCATGTGTCTGTCTCTAACTGTCATCTAGTTTCTTGTTTGTTGGTAGATCTCCAGGGTAAAAGCACAGACACATGAAGAGCTTTCGATTTTCATATTAATGACTATTCATAGACCAGCTAGAGACATAAATGTCAATTCTTCCAATGGGTAAGCCCACACAAAGCTGAAATTGTAAAAGCATAGGGCACAGGAAAGGGCACAAGCTCATCACATACTTTTATGAGGAACCTTTGTGTACCTTTGTGATGTTGTTGTACCTAACGTAAAATTTAGAAAAGGTTAAAGCTAGATTACGTTAAACAACTCAACTGGACAAAACTAACATGGGGGCTTCTTATATAACTTCATTGGACTTGCTTTCTCTTTTCTCTGCGCTTTTCTTTGGATTGTATTCCAACTTGCTTTAGCCTCTGTTATTCTTGACAAGTGAAGCTATTTCAGGATGTCGGGTCTAGCAACAGACAGCTTCCTACTACCAGTACAGAGCAGGAATCAATGCCAAACTTTTTGAAACAGTCGCCAACTACCTTTGGCCTCAGTAGAATTTTACTAAATATTTGGACAAACTCTGGCCCACAATAAACTTGTAATGATGCTTGAAGTTGAAACAGAACTTTAATTGCTGCAGTTCTTCAAGGAGGTCCTATTTGGCAGCATTCAACGTGGTCCTGTGCTTGCCTTGTAATAAAAGTTTCCAGCCCAAGGCTAAGTACAACAAATGCATTTAATCAAAAACACAGATTTTATGGAAATATTCATGTCTTAAAACAGTTACTACTCCACTCTGGCCATAAAGAAAACTGTATATAAATATTTGAATACCTTTACTTGCTGATCCATGTGTATTCAAATGCCTCCGAACAAACAGCTAATTAAGGAGTTACTGCTATTTGTATCTGGATTGGATGAACCTCTCAATGTATGGGAAGTAAATATGCTAATTGATTTTGATGGCTACTTTACATTGCATTTTAGTGAAGGAAGTATTTTGCATAATTTAATATCTATCCCTTAATTAAATATATACCATAAAAACACTTTCTTAAAAGATGGTCAGAGAAGCAGTTTGCCTCAGCAATGAATTTGGTCACACACCATTGTTCTTTAGGTAGTGTCAGCATTTTCATTAAAAGCTGTACTCTATTTATAGCCTAGTAACAAAAAAATGCATTCTGGGCTAAAAGTTCATGTACAAAATGTTTTTCCTAAAGCAGTTTTGTAAGGTACACATAGATGAAAGTTTTATGACTATCTGAAATCTTGAGGTTTATAAGGAAACCTGTGAGAAACTGACAGAGAATCTCATTTGTTCTTGCCTCTTATTTATTAGGAGAGCACACAGCATTTGGGATGGGAGCTGGGCTATGAAAGGAATATAGTTCTCTGTTATGAAGCCAAAAAGTCAGGATTCTTGGATTTAACTTCTGGTTGGTCTATTTGATATACACCAGAAGCACGTTTTGGGGGTTACTTAGAATGAGGCTATAATTCCACCTCCACTGCTTACACAGTTTGGGGAGTTTCATAAGCCCTTGGGGTCAGCAGGATGGATACAATGACAAATTTGATGTCATTGTATTGTGGTCACTTCTTTCTTATATGATATTCAGGGGTGTATGAAACTGCATATTCAGTATTCCTCTGTAAATCCTTATTCTGAAAATTCTGAAAGACAGTGGTAGAAGACACAAGGCAAAAACGTGCTCAGGACTTGACGTGTTACAGCTAAGTTAAACAGGATGGAGTTGCTGAGGTTGGAGTTTTGAAGTTATTGTTATGGCTGCTATATAAAGAACAGGTGGGAAATGGAAACATAGGTGGTGGGTGGTATCATTTTAAAAAATTAAAGAATCTTTTTGCAAAGGTTTTTGCAGAAATCCAGACAAAAATAGCTGTGGTGTGAATTATCTTGGTGGTGGAAAATGAGAGAGATGAACAAATGTATGGTATTTGTGAACAGATATTCCAAAGCACAGAATGATTGCACAAGTACGTAAAAAGAGGAAGTGTGCTGTCAGATGAATTCTGGGTCTTTGGTGCAGGTTTCTTTTTAAGAGTGGTAGAGGGAGACGTATGGAATCTATACTGGACAAATCAAGTTTGAAAAGTCTCTAGACAGCAGCAAAGATACCAAGAAGAATTTTGTTTTCAAAATATAAGTCAAGCATATTTAAAAGTTGATGAAGCCAAGAAAGTTACAAAGTAAAGTACAAATTCACAATAGATGATTTAACAAGGGGGTCACGGGACAGCAGTTTCAATAAACTTGCAGTGCTGAAGAGTAAGCAAATATGTTCATTATATGTATTTTGCACCAATAAAAGCTTACTCTCTGTGGCAAATCATTGACATACAGTATCAGGAACAAGAGGTTACATATAGAACAGATGAGTCCTAATTAATAACAAATGTCTCCTGAGAAGATGGAATAGATGAGAGTTAAGGACTGTGTCCTGGTTGGTGTCTGATATGTAAGTGCAGACGGGTACAGAGAGGTACTTGAGTATAGAAGTAAGCTGGGATGTGCCAGTGGGAAATGTTGAGTGGGATGTCTTCTATTTACTATGTGAAATTGCAGTGAGTGGGCCCGACTGCTGAGAGCGAGAAGTGAGGAGAGGAAGGAACCAGATGGTAGAAGTATTAGTATGACAAATAACAGTATTAAAGGTCTAGAGGAGATAAATGCAGCTTCCTAGGACGTGCTCAAAATGAAAGAAAGGGTTTCTTCTCCTACCTGTGGACGGTGCTGTCAGAACAAATCACTGCAAGGCGTTGTCTCTCAGATTTTAGTTAGCTATTGTACAGCTCTGGTATGCCATCCTACCATACCCACAGGCTCACTTCATTTGGCAAGGTGCTCTAGCTGTTAAATGTGCTTGTCTATAGTTTATTGCAACCACAAAGTGCACCTCAAGGACAGAGAATATTTTCAAAATCTAATGTAGTGTCACATTCATAGTAAAGATTACTAAGAGTTACTGAACTGCTAAAAATAAAATCAGGTCAGACAATTGTATAATTCATTGTGCATAGAAACGAACAAAACAATAATAAATGTTCACCAAATACCATGAGACTCAGAGCTATGGATGGCCAGAAGCTCTGCTCGTAACAGCTGGAGCATAATTCATAAAATCAAACAAACATACAAACAAACAACAAAAAAGTAAAGACTCTGATCCTTGCCATGGTGGGTGAGTATTCTTAATCATTCCTTTTAAAATAAAAACTTCCTATATTTGTCTACTGCTTGTTGGCCTGATTTTACTTAATCATACAGAGACTAATATAAACGTGTTTAGTTTTTGATCAAGTTATCTTTTAAATATGGTTATTAAACACATGTCAAATATGGGATAAAATTTCTTTTGGGGAAGGCAGGACAAGGGCATTCACCCTTTTACAATATAGGTTTATATAATGAAATACAGGTATGACAGTCTCTTTGTTTGATTAAACAGTGAGTACTTTTCTTCTTTTAGAATTTCTGTGTGCTTTCTGTTGGGATTGTTTTTGTTTCCAGACCCTCCTTAGTGCCTTACAGGATGAATCATATTCGACAGTTATGCACTTTCTTTGTACTTTGATTTCTTGTGAGAAGCGGCTGAACCATCTTAACTTTCTTTTCTGAAAGGGCAGCTTAGGGCTTCACTTGTGCACTGTGCTTGGTAGCCATTCTTAAAAGTCAAAGTTGTGACGGTCAGAAGACAGTAAGTCAGTGGGATCTTCTGAGTTCTCTCTGTGAGGCAATCAGTTCTCAGCTCTCAGTCTCACTGTTGACCAAATGAATTAGAACTGAGTATTCCTTTGAATGCTTCCCTTTCTCTCCACTTTTTTACTTGATTCTTTGTTTTAATCAGATGTAAAATTAACTTATCTACATTTTAATTTCTTATCTGTGCTACAAACAAGAACATTTTAACTGGATCTTTTATTCATACTTCTCCTCATATGTCAGTGCGTGAGTCAAACAGTCTGGAAGTCACAACCATCACCATCTGACTTCCCCTCTTACCTAAAACTTCTTAATGGCTTTCCATTTCAATCACATAAATTTCATATTGTTTTCAATGACTGACTTCCTCCAGTTCATTGAGTTACAGCCTTTCCCTGAATGCTAACTCTGTATTTCAGTTTTCCAGATTTCAAGAATTTCTGCCTAAGGATATTTGCTACCGCTGTGTCATGTGTATGGAACATTTTTCTTCACACACCGATGACTGTCTTCCAATTGTTTATGCATTTTATGGCAAATGTTACATTTCAGAGATACCTTCTTTCCATAGACACCCCCTGGGATGTCTCATTATTTCTTCTTTCTTTTCTTTTTTTTTTTTACAACAAATTTCTTGTTATTTTCCTATCACAATCATTCTTCTCTAGTCACTACAGTTTTTTTAAACCTATTATAATGTGTGAGGAATACACTTTGCTAAATACTACATTTAATGATAGATACTTCAGTAATTAATGAAAATAAAGATATTAGTGAACAGAGAATGAAGAGCGGGAAAGCTAAACGGTACAGGGCTTTGAATACACAACCTATAGAAACAAACACAACCATACTTAGAAAGCCAAAGACATAGACACACAGCCTCCATTTTACACGGCACTTGTTTCTTCTGCATTGTTTTGTTGTTCATGTTTCAGACTAACTTTCTGTGATCCATAATATTTAGGTCATTTTGCAAGTTAAATTTTCTTGGCATGCTTGTTAAGAAGCAGAATATCAATACACCACAGTCAATTAATTGTAACAAGCTGCTTCATTAAAGAAAAGTCAAGTCCACTGACCTTTGGGTAATTTGCACAAATGCATGTAGTAATGCACAGTCACGATGGGGAGATGCACAGGGTTTAGACAGAAACATGATGTACCTTTCCTGATCATGGTATACTTCTTACTTTAATTGAATTTTTTTATATGTTCTAATGAGTCCAATTTGGGGAGCTAATAATTTTTCATACTGTGCAATGTTTGGCAGAGTTGTGATTTCCTTGCTCTGTTTTCAAGTATTCATTTCTGTTTTTCATCTAGGTTTTCTTTTACTAAAGGGTCATAGGACAGATTGTCTATTGTACTCACAGGAAGTAGTTAAGGGTAACTCAGTTTTCTCACTCATCTGTGACTATAGCTTCTCATCTTGTTGTTGCATTAGCTTTGAATTCTTCAGAACAGTGCATGTGTACAGAACCCAGGGGGAAATGTAAACAAAAGTAGACAAATCACTTTAATTTAGCCATACTAAAAATAAAACTAAAGTTATTATGATTAGTGGATTCTAGAATATTTTCCAGTGAGCCCAAATTATATGCCAACAATAAAAAACAGTAAGAATTATAGAGATCCGGGTGATTAGAAATGAATTATGTGTGTTCAAAAGCTGAATATTGAGAATTCCTGTGTAGCTCATTTCTTTGTGTCATACACTAACCTGTAGAAACACTCTACCAGGAACCAGTCTACCACACTGGCTGGGGCACGGATCAGTGCCTTGATCTACTACTTAGGTCATACCAGAGGTTTTTTGTTGTTGTTGTTGTTGTTTTTTCTTTATATGTATATAGGCATTAGCAGAGAGAATTACAACTGGACAATGTGCAGACATTGGAGCACTCAGTCCTAAATGTGATATCTTCCTGCCCAGGCCAGCTGAACAATCAAATGGGACCCTTAGCCCCTGTGGAGAGGACTGAGATGCATGCGAAAATAAGGAGGCACAGCAAGTCAAGAAGTCTGATCAAGCTGGCAAAATTTTTATTGGTCACACAGGTTATATACTCTGAAAATAGGATATGGGGAGGGGTAAGAAAGGAAAGAGGGCTTTCAGGTGGAGGAAGCTAGCTGCAGCTGTGGGGTCTAACTAAGTTATTCTTACAAAGCCTTAACCAGGGGTTCTAAAACCATCTGTCTAGCAGGATGTTGTCTAAATCTAGAGATCAGGAGGAAGGGTTACTAAGGTGGGTTGCTATGAGGCCTTGTTTGAAGTTCTGAGAACTGATAAGTGAATCTTGGAAGGTAAGCAGAAAGAAGAATAGTAGACAGGAGAGCCAAGGGTGAGTGTTTGCCAAGAGTAAGGCCCTGCCATGGCTTTCCACATCTTCCTGAATGCCTTCCCATCTTGGCCCAGAGATCTATAGAAGAGAAGGCAGAAAGACTATACTCAGGGGTTATGGATGACTCCAACACAGCAGTGTAACCAAGTACAACAGGACTGATGCACATATGAAATCACAGGGACTGTGGGAGCATGTGCTAGGCCTACACAGGTTTAATCCAGGGGTGGAGGATGGGGAGACAGGAAGCCAGCACTGAGAAGTACACATATGGTCCCACTACTAACCAAGAAGCTATTTACAGTTGATATTGACTGGCAAAGGGAAAATTGATTTTCTTCAATGGAGTCTCACTGGGCATATTTATTACACTCCATGCCTTATGTGCAGAAGAAGTTGGACAACACAAAACTGCATGTTGTTGTTGTAGTTGTAGTTGTCATTGGTGGTAGTGGTGGTAGTGTGTGTGTGTGTTTTGTTTACTTTTGTTTACTTTGGGGAGTATTTGTCATTGTTTGTCATTGTCTTTTACTTATTTGTTTTGGTGTTTGAATTTTTATGGGTATTATTTTCAGCTTGTCTTTCTAGTTCTTTTGAGAGGGATAGAATATAAAGTTGGTTGGGTAGAGAGCTGGGGAGAATCTGGTCAAAATATATGGTATAAAAAAATCAATTAAAGAAAGTTTCCATGTGGGGAATGATAAAAACAATATAACAACAACAAAACAAATCTAATTTTTGGATCTCAATTTTTCTATGGCACTTAAGATCAACTGGAAGAGATATTTTTAGAAGCAGAGGCACTGTGAACTAAAGAATTTGCAGTAATATATCTTGATTGCAATGTTCTCATCATAATTCAACCACCTAAAGTTGACAGTAATGCTGCTAACACTATTCATTTGTCCAGTGTATATATGAATTACCTGTTCTATGTAAAAGTTTTCTAAGAAGGCATAGTGGTGAAGCACTGAAAATCATTGGCTTTAGAGTCACTGTTGAAATGTCTGGTACATGTTTAACCTTGGACAAGTTGCTTAATATTTAAGCTTTGTCTACTCAAACTTTTATTTATTATGTAATTTTATAAAAGAGTTAGATGGAAATGAAACATTTTCATTCAAATTGATATAATTATGTAAATCTCTCAACACATTCTTGGCACAGGATTTGTACTTTTCTGCCTCTTTTACTTATTTTTATTTTGTAAAAATAAATGCAGTATTTTTAATAAAAAGTAATGTTTTATAATAAGGTGATGTTAAAAACATAAAACAATAATTTAATATATATTATGTACATGTGTATACATAATGCAGATGAAAATGCATAAGGAGATGTATATGAATGGATACTTTATAGTAACTATCTGAATACAGGGTTAAGACTGTGGTAGGAAAGCATTTTGTTGTTTCGCATTTGATTGAACCAAAATTTTTCACTATTTGAATTGTATCATTTTACCACGATTTGGCATCGACAGACAATTGAAAGCCTGCAAAGACCTGGTATGGTATGCTATGACCATTGAATTGTATACCATTCTAAGTAGCCCCTGCAAAGCTTGCAAGGAACAAAGATTGCCATAAAGAGAAAGAAGACAGATTATGAATAGCTTTCTATCCCCAAGGTAATTGTATGTTAAATGGAACAAAATGTACGAATAGAAAGTGCAACCATCTAATCTTGGCCACACACGTGATTCCGTGGCATCCTTGACTCAGCATCCTTAGAATCACTGATTAGATTTCAGCCATGTGCTGAAAGACAGTCTGATCTTTTCACAGTGACTACTTTGCATAATGTCTAATGTATGAAGACACTCCAGTGGACATCAACTCCTTTAAAAAAACAACTTAATGTTGTACTTGGGAAGATAAAGCAAAAATTTATAAAAATCTAATGAAAAAATTGCAGTGATCAATAAATGTTATATTGGAAAGCTTTCATAAATTTCTTAATAGGTTTTCTTCAGATATCTGAAGGATAATTTCTAACACTTTCATACACATACTTGAGATATATCTAGGAGTCTGATACTCTGAAGGAGAAGTGTAGAAACTCACGAGGTAAGGGACTTACAAGGATGATGGCCTGTACTGTTGAGTTAAGATGACATTGTGGATTGATGGCAGTCCAAGTAAGGTACGTTATAGCACCAGGGGAGGGCTACAGATGCCACCATGTACCTCTCAGTTATGTCATGGACAAAGATGTCATCTCTCCAGTATAGAGTCTTAAGATAATATCTATGAAGAGAATAGCAGAAAAGTAACCAACAGTCTCATATTCAAAAGATTCTTGCTGCTTACAACATTTGTATAGCTTTAATGGTCTACCTTTGACATTAAAGAAACATATTATTTGTAATTAAAATGCCTCTTGTTCAATTTAGTTCAGGTTGTTACTAAGTACAGTTCTTTGCTAAGCATTGACCTGATCATGTAATTAGTGACACCTCTTTAATGACTGTATATATTGTACACACGTCATACATTGACTGCTATTTTAGCTTCCCCTGTTTTCTCCATATCATTCAACATATTGAACATTAACTTAATATTCTTGTTTAACAGTTTGCCATAATAGAGTTAGGTGTATCAAACTCATGACTTGTGGGCAATATAGAGCAAAGTATAGCTACAATGAAACACAAAACAAAATTGTAAGCTTACTTAAAACATAATGAGAATTTTTTGTGTACAAGACTTTTGTTTTATTTTATGTTTTGTTAAATCAGTTTTTTTGAAGTTCCAGAACACAAATTTTGCAGGTGATATTGTGTCCTAATGTCAAAAGTTTGGACATGTCTAGTAGGATGTATAAGGGCAGAGATTTGATTTGTGATTTTGCAATTATATAAACTGGAAAAATAATAGCACTTACTATATAACACATTTGGTATAGGTTTATTGAATGATATAATGAAGGCAGTAACAGTAATATTTGCATCCTAGGTGAAATGGGAATAAAGTGATACGTGTCATGTCATTGAAGGGCTGATATATATGAGCTTTTGTAATTCCTAAGATCAAGTGTCCACAGTTTACTTGACTGTGGAAAGATGCTAAATTATTTCTATACCTTATATGGTACTGCTTTCTTACAGTTGGAGAAGGCATGCTGCAGAGATAAAAAATAGTGAATATCCCTCCAAGCATAAACCCAAACTGAATCTTTTACTGAAAGGAAAACACTTGTATCTCTTTTTACATTTTTTCACATTCCCCAGGTTTCGAACAAATTATCAGCTTTGCATTTAAATGGCACTGTGTGTGCAATAGCTTATTTCATATTTTTTATGATGATTTTAACAAGTATCATCTTAACTGTCTTTTTAAATCTTTGGATTACATTAATATTGAGTGATGGGTTAGCATTCAATCCAGTGAAATTTTCATTTTGAACTTTTAAAGTTTTATAATATTTTGTTAGCAAAAATGTTAGAGAAAAGTAATTATCAAAGGGAAAATTGGAAAATTATTTCCAAACAACCTCAGTCACACAAGCATTTAGAGAAATACATTGGGCCACATTTATTCCCGTCGCTTGTTTCAGATCATACATGGGACTCCAAATAATAAGTCCTAGCTAACATAGTTTCTCATACATTTATTTTCTTAGCCAACGGAGTTTGTGTTACACAATCCATTGTCAACAGTCTCCTTGATTTGTCTTTATAGTGTTATTCAAGACTGGTTTCAGCAATTCTCTCTCTGTCTTCATTAGACTAGGATCTTTTTCAGATTTTGTCTCACCTTTCTGTGTCTGTCAATTGAATAAGTATTTGCAGAATAAATTAATAGATATAATCAATAGGGTAGGGCTCCCTAGGACTAAGGCATCTCTAAGTTTCAGTGTATATAATTCAGGACCTGGGGCACAAGGAAAGCACACGACATGGCAAATGATGGCAAATGAACCATGTTCACCCCTGTTTTTGGAACAGCACCACATTAACATATGTATCTGAAGAGAGAGAGTCTTTGAGCCTTAGTGACTCATGGGTTTGTTATCAGTGCTTCTTTGGGTGTTTTGGTACACGCCTCCACCTAGTAACTAGTGGAGGACTGATTACTCCAGAGTGACTGGCTAAATGTGCCTACATATCACAAGTTGCCCAGAGGGTGGTGAGCCTCCCTGAAGAGGACTATATGAATATGCGAGGTCTGATGCTTCAAGGCACTTCTCTGGGAGATAGTGACTAGATGTCATTGGAACATGGAATCATTTGAAAAATTTGGGACAGTTTTGGTGCCTGCAGGACTTGTCAAAACATTGTCAGGACTGTCATCTCCAGGTGGGTACAAAAAGTCTGGAAAGTTAATTGGCTATTTCCTGGATTAAGCCTGGAAATAAAGCATAGCAGGAAGCTTCTTAGCTTTTACCCATTTCTTCAGTCATTTATATTTCTTAATAAAAGTGTTTGAATCTCATTTGCCACATTTTAATCAAATTTTCTGGCCACATAGGCCATATCCAAATTGGCTGTTATCAGGGTAGAGAAAAGTACTTCAGTTATAAAATTTGTTGAGTGGAATCCCAAAATCCTTGTAAAAAGGAAGCAGGTTTTTTAAAACCTAAAATTACCTTATCCATCTGTATTTCTGTAGCATACTTTATGTCACTTTTATTTTATTTTATTTTTTTTACAATTTTCACTGAGAAGCCCAAATATTTAGGCTTGAGATTACCAGAAGAAGAATGCTCTAAATATTATCACCAATGAAAATGACAAGGAGTTTGCTGTTTTCTTATCTGCTTCATATAATTTTCATTTTATACTTAACACACAGAGATAACACCTTTACAACTGAAGTCAAGACACCTTGACTAGAATAGCTACTCAGAGACCAGAGAGATAGATCACTTCACAGCTGAGAATACTTACGGCTCTTACAGACGAGCCTGTCTTTCTTTACAGTACTCACATTGCAGCTCACAATTCCCTGGAAATCCAGTTGCAGGGGATTTGACTCCATTTTTTGGCCTCTGCTGGCTCTTTGCACACATGGTACACATTAACTCACATAGGCATGGAAACATAGGCATAAATAAATAAATAAATATTATGAAAAAAATAACAATTCAGTTTTATTTCCAAATAATGCTGTCATTATCATTTGTCATTAATTTTTCCTCCAGACAATAGTCCCTACCATTATATGTATGCTCAGCTCAGATAGTGTCAGAGGTCATTTCAAATGTGTAAGCACACAAGAAAGAAAAAGATGGAGAACATATTGAAATAATAGCATATTCTATAGTTCCTGGGGCTTTCTGAAATTTTTGCATTTCATTCATTTCAAGATCTTTCTGTTTAGTTTTTTTTTTTTTTTTTGTATTTATGTTATATTGAACTGCATCCACACTATACAAGTTCCATGGTGTATCACGCTAACTATGTATATGAAGATTTCAGTTGTCTTTATATGTTCACATATTTAAAGAATGATGATGTAGTGGGTGTTGTTGGAATTAAGATGAGTTTTTGTTTGCCTTGTATTAGACTTCTCAGGTCAGTGTGCATACATATTTTGGAATCTGAGTATTGCCAGGCTGGAGCTTTAGATCAGTGGTAGAACCATTATTTTAACAGAAAGGAGTTACTGGGTTAGATCCCCAGAACACATGTTCTGTCTCTGTGTCTGTCTCTATTTCTGTGTGTGTGTATGTGTGTCTGTCTGTCTGTCTCTGTATCACTCACATATATGCACCCAATTGCTTTTGAGTGCATGCTTAAAGCAATACTGTTAAGGT
Organism: Arvicanthis niloticus; assembly: GCF_011762505.2. NCBI lineage: Eukaryota > Metazoa > Chordata > Mammalia > Rodentia > Muridae > Arvicanthis > Arvicanthis niloticus. Next base: position 60,899,411 of record NC_047658.1, read on the forward strand.
AATCCTCTAAACTTAAATTCTCAGTCATGTGAATTTAATATTAAATAAGTATTGCCTTTTCAGGTGTAATTAGGTAAAATAAGCACCTGTTCTAGTTTTATTCTTAATGTCTTGTGTGATACCTTGTATAATCCTCGTGTATTTATTGCCCAGATCCGTTTTCCTTCCCTTAAACTGCCTACTTCCTTTCTAATTCTAACTTAATAAGCAATGGAAGGAAGGGCACAGTAACCCCAATTATGCTCAGTTAGTTTTAGTGTAACCATAATTAAAACCTATTGCTACAGAGCCTTTCTCTCCCAGCTCATTTATCCAACATTTTCTTCCTTTGTGAGTTGTTGGGAGCTGCAGTAAGCATGTCAACATTCGCCATTCCAAGATGGCGCAGGCATCCTGTCCTCCCAGTAGTAAACAATTAACTGTGCAGGTGCAAAAAGGCAAAAGCGCGCCAAAAGTCACTGCCTATCCTGGGGCGTAATATGGGGTGATGAGTGAACAGCCAATCAGAAGTGAATACATCACTCTAGGGTGTATTTAAGCTGTGCCTCTTCCTGTCTTCGGCCCTTCTGCGGTCTTTCATGTCTGCTGATAAAGATTAAACCCTTGCTGTGGTAACTACCCGAATACTGTCTCATGTGTCCTTGTTTGCGGGCGGAGGGGACACGGGAGGCGCGCGGAATAGTGAGTCAAAGTCTGATTTAGTACATACTATTACATATGCTGTGGGACTGGGGGGCAGAGTATGTGATGGTCACCATACTCCTGCTATTAAGCTTATAATGCAGAGACCCCTTATCATCTTCCATTAGCATGTTTTATAGTAGCATTGCTACTCTTTTCAATAGTACTGATGATTTTCTCTTTACTTCAAAAAAAATTGGTGTCTAGTAACACACCATCATTAATAGAAGTGGCATTTGTTGTCTGTGGCACACACACATACACACACACTACAGATGTATGTGAACAACCCTTTGCTTGAAGTTATGCTCCTGAGTTAAGAAAATAAAAGGATGAGTAGATATTTACCTCATCATTCAAGCCTGCGTCCTGATGGTGTCATTTTTCCCCTGCTAATAACACATCAGACTCCTCATCATTTCCCTATTGTTGATGAATTCACATATCTGAAAGTACTTAAAGACTGACTCATTAACATGTAAGCACCGATACCTTCAAAAAATTTAAAAATAATAGTCAGCGACAGAGAAACCTCGGGTTTATTGATGATTAATGAGCGTTTATCCATGATCTCAATGTGAAAATAGGCAAGGAGGCATGACTGCATCTAGATGCTCAAGTAGTGCTAACACAAGTGGAAACTAAAGGCAAACAGATCCAGGTGAGCTTGAAGATGCCTGGAACAAGACAAACATCACTACATTCCTCAACAGGAATTCTAAGATTTTTTTTCTACACTTAAATTTGTTCTCTCCATGGTAGCCTTGTAACATGGGTATTTATATGCCAATTTTATAAATGAAAAAGGTTAAGAATTCCCTAAGGAATATATAGTCACCACTTGCCCCAGATGACCTTTTAATGCAATTTCTTGGGTATTGCCAGTAAACTGAATACATTATTGATATCATTATCAGAGGGGACGCTGGAAGATTTCATGGAGTAACTGGCAGGGGACCCCTTCTGTTTTCATTGCCCTTGGACTCAAGACTCTGAAATTAAACAGGGTAATGAAGAAGATTTAAAAGTTACTGGGTGATCTTTATGAATGTATCCCTATTTCTTCTGTTCATGTTAATATTGGAAAAGGAAAGATATATTTTTTTTAAAAAAAAATTAAGGATTAAGGACAGTATGTTTACCTAATACATCTGTAATAAAATGTCTTCTTTTGGCCATCTTCAGGCTTGTGTTTGAATCTAAATAATATATGTATATCTGATTTTTTGGTTTCCATTCCAAAAGAAAAGGCGTTCTGATTTTAAGTACTGGTCTGAACCAGATGGCCTCATTTCAAGTGCATTTGCTTGTTGACTGTTTTGAAGCTTTATAGGAAGAGAAACCTTTATGAATCATGATCCAGGATATCTGTTGATGCTATTGAATGATGAAAATGTCATCCACTTGAAAGAATGATTGGTGTTTTTAGCCAAATTTGTGGATGACATTTATAAACATGTTGCTAAGGAGAACTATTGGCAATACACACACTCTGCTTCTCACGATAGAATATATTTCTTTTAAGATAACGGACTTTAGAACATCAAATAGAAACACTACTGTTCTTTGAGTTCCATTAACTTGATGACCCTAGAAATTATTTAATTTCTCTGAGCCCTGAGATTCTTATTGTACAGATGTGCTGGAAAGTCTAAACCACAGGCTGCCGTAAGGATTAAATGAGAGGATGCATGTGAAGCCCTCAGCAAGGAGTACTCATTCAATATGACCTGTGACTATTATTACTTAAATTATCTGAAAGGCAGTAATTCCCAAAACCTGATAGGTGAAGGTCTGCATCAGAATTGCCTAGAAAGTTTGTTTGGAAAAGCAGATTCCTATCCTCCTGTGTGAATCTCATAAGACTGTAGGAGTGTAAGGATGGAATCTGTATATACATGCTTCTGGATCTGGTCCACACTGATGTCTGAGAATCATCGTCATGGGAACATTTGGAAAGATGGTAAGGTTTCATATTCTGATTCAGCAACATTTATGAATGTGCAATGTGGTAAGAGCTGCCTTAGCTACAAGTGAAGTGAAAAGAGGCCTGCTTTTAAATTCAGCAAGAGCACAATAGCCATTGTTTCTTCCCTAGGTACAACTGTCACACTGAGGACAATGAAATGAAGAATGATTAGAGATAATTCTCTGTTTCCATTTTATTGCAAATTCACATATGTTCACGGATCCGGTTTTTTTGAGTGGTATCGAGATGCAAATGTTAAATTTATTCTCATTCCATTTGTGTTCTGGCATGGACTGAACTGTGCAAAGAAGAGATTTTCATCTTCTTGGTGGATTACATAAAAACAGGGAAGAATGACTTTTGCTTCTTTTAAGAAAAGCACTTTTAGAGAAACATTTTCCATTTCTGTGTAAGGCAGAGAGATGTACAGATAGTTAAATAACTGTTTGCCTTCAAGGCTCAGTCCAGTCTCTTCCAATCATAAGAATCTCTAGATTTGAAATTGCTCTTTAAATTGGGCTTTAAGGCATATTTCTGTACTCAAGTGCCTGATATTTTTTTTAAGTTACAAAGACCAGTTTATATTTGAAAACTTCCCTTTAGTTGAGACATGAATTCTTTTGGAGTTGACTCTCATATCATTAACAGCAGTAATTTAGTAAGATCACAGGAGTATTAATTGAAGAATTTGCACATTTCTAGAGAAGTCAAGGTTAAAGTTCAGATTTCTTATAAACAAGATACATCCAGTCCTTCATAAGTGTATCATCTTGCAACTTTCAAATAACTATTGATATTTCCATTGCTGTCTATAATGTGGTTTATTCACATGTCATATTTGATTACTACAATATAACCTTTTTATATACAGTCAAGTTTGTATTAACCTGTGGGACATTTTTGGCTGGTCAGTCTTGGAGTCAACCAACATCATGGAAAATTATCTGGTATTCAAGAGTCTGTGTGTCATCCCAATGGTCGGTTTTTTCACATACTTGTCATGAAATGACCACTAATGTTTAATGTCCTACTCTGTGTCACTAGAAATGTGTCACTAGAAGAAATGAAGATATGAATAGATTATTATCACCCAGCAACTTAGTGAATAATGTGCTTGATAGTTCTGAGAGTCTTATGTAGAACCTGATTACTACAGCAACTCTATGCTGTAGACTTTGTTACCTACTTTATAAATGAAGAAACAGTGCCGCAAAGAGAGTAACTAATGTCTTAAGGTCATACAGCTACCAAAGTGGAGGGATTAGATTTCATCTTGGGACATGCTCTGTACTACTTTTTAAAACATGTTTTTGAATGAGAAGACCAATTCACAGGAACCTAAATACCAACATGAAAGTAAAAAGTGTTAACATTGTTAGAAACTCCAACATGACAAATGCCATAAAGCTGTGAGACTTTGGAACAAGAAAAAGAATGTAGCCAGAATGGTCAGAGTAATAGAATAAAATAGTCTCTAACAGTGGGGAGTTGAGTACATGCTTGTACAGTATATCAGACCACAGTGAAGGAGCAGAGTGTTCATAGTAAATAAGATTTACATTTAAGTTACAGCATTACACAAGGGTGTATTCTCCTTTGACAAGTTGCCTACATTGCATCCATACAGTATTAGGTAATATTACCTATTCTACTGTTCTGATTTTGGGGAAAAGGCAAGCATGGGTATAGAACAGTACAAATAAATTGAGAAAACAACTATTTAGTTAGTGATAGGGTAATTCATCTTACTTAATAGAAGAAAGGCCCTGCATAGAAAGGAGAGTGTGATAAGAAAATACAGAGCATGGAACTAAAGAGTTTGCTTCTGATGTAACAACTGCTTTAGCAAACTGAGCATTATTTAGTGGGATACATAGTAGAAGCTTGAAATGATTGCTTCTTATATTTATTAGACAAGCAAGACACCCTGTTTGCTCTATGATAACTTTAAGTACCATGGCTTTGATTTTAGGCTAGCTTTTAAAGTTCTCTTCATGGAATGAAGTAAGCAACAATATATTCATAAGGGTAACTAAACAGGTTTTTGAAAATAATAAAGGAGAATAGAATTAATAATTTTTGACTGAGACATGATGGCTAGAATGTGAAATAGTGTGGAAGCTAGTGAACAATACCTGTGAGCACTTAGGAATATATAAAGTAGTGGACAGTATCTGTGAGCACTCGGGAATACAGAAGCTAGTGACAGTATCTGTGAGAACTCAGGAATACAGAATCTAGTGACAGTATCTGTGAGGACGCAGAAATACAGAAGGTAGTGACAGTATCTGTGAACACTCAGGAATATAGCAACTAGTGACTGTATCTGTGAGCACTCAGGAATACAGAAGCTAGTGGCCAGTATCTGTGAGGACTCAGGAATGCAGAAGGTAGTGACAGTATCTGCAAGTACTCACAAATACAGAAACTAGTGGACAGTATCTGCAAGCACTGACAAATACAGAAGCCAGTGGGCAGTATCTGTGAATACACAGGAATAAAGAAGCATGTGTTTGGAAAGAGATGATTTTCATAACTATGATTTTCTGGGGACTTTAACACAGGCTGGTTGTTCTCTAGGAAGAAAATAAACAGGATATAATATAAGGCTACCTTGCTTTGAAACTAAGGGAGATAGAAATATGTTGAATTTCACAATAGTTACCAAAGCACTCCTAAATGGGACAGGTAGCATGGAGTAAAAATACCCTAATACAACTAACTATTCAATCTTACTGAAATGCTAAACACTGTACATGAGAAAGCCCTTGTGTAGACAAAAATGTATGGATATATAACACACATGAGCATATTTCCATGTACATGTATGCATATATGTGAATATATACACCAGTTTATTTATCCTTAATACTAATTTTGAGTGCAAATCTTACACATTGTGAAACTAATATTCTCTAAGGTTATCATATATTCAGACATAATGGACTTTCAATGAACATTGGCTGTCATTATAATCTATAGTTGTCTAATATAGTGCATAAAGTGACAACTACTATCAAGTCTCTGTAGTCACAGATATAGACTTTAAAGTACAAAATGCCTTTGAAATATAACATATTTTGTAGATTACTTAGTCTAACCTGGCTCCGACAGTTTTCAGGTGTTGCTTTGGTATAGATTTTAATAAAGTACACACAAACAAGCCTCATTCTATTTTCCAAATTACTCCAAGAGTACTGTGACTGTAGATAGATACATAAAATACTATCAGATATCCAGAATGAAATTTCAGATAACCAGAATGAAACTTTTGGGTTTATAAGGACAGTGAAGGGAAGCTTTACCTATGCGCTGTGCTATACCCTCCACTGTGACCCCTCTCTTGACAGTTTTGCTTACCTTTAATCTCCTGATTGACATATCCTCCTATTCTGCAACATAATCATACAAATTTTGTATGTGCTAAATTGTAATAATGTGAATATATACACCAGGGGAGGTATGGGGGTGGGGAGGTTTCTGGAAATACCCCATAGGGACCAGGTATTGAACATACTGGAAAGGTTGTTCAGGGAAGAGATTGCAAGATGAAGTGACTTGAAATGAAGCTCAGAGTAAGAACAAAAATCTTGAGAAAGTTAACTCATGCTTTAGACTTATAACATGTCTATTCACTAAAACAAAAATGAGAAAACTGCAGCATAAAAAGGTGTCATGTGTCATGACTTACTGGAAGAATGCACAGTGTACAGTTCTCTGGATTTGATGAATGTGATTCATTTTAGTGAAGTTTGATGTTACATAAGTTTGTCTTCTGGAAAAGACAAACATAAAGGATTTGCACCTCAGTGCTAGATTTTTCTTTGGAAGAAAACGCTAAATTTTCTCAATTTAATTGTTTTACTCTTTTAAAGTTTGAATGGACATGCTGCTCTTCAAAGAGCATGACATGTCCTAAGGAATCTGTCTTCTGAAAGGACAGATGTGCTCCAGGGGTCAAGAATAAATTGCTAATTTTGTTTTTATAACTACTCTGTCAAGTAATGTATTAGTGAAAAATCATGTAAAATAATTTGAGTTTCACATATGCAGTCTTAAAAAATATTTGTATGAAATGGTGCCATTGCAACATAAAAATCACAAAGAAAGGAACTTTAATTCAAATAGAAGAACAGTCAATGGAATAACACACACACACACACACACAAAGGTGTGTCTATTTAAACCTAAATTATTCTTTACAATGAAGTAGTAATCAAAAGTATGAGATTTCTATCTACTTTATGGTAGAAAACATCTGATAAGTAATTTAAAAGGAATATAAGGAGCTGCTACAACTCAGTAAAAGACAAAACAAAACAAAAACAACAGTAAGTAAAAAGAACAAATTATTTCAATAGCCACTTCTCCAAAGGAGTCAACTCAATACAATATATACAGCCTAGTGTAACCCTGTGAAAGTCATGTTGTGTGAAATAATCCAGGTGAAGAAGGACAATAATTCACAACTCCGCTCATGATGAAATTAAAGAGATCAATTATACTGGAACTAAATATCAAGTGGTGGTCAGTAGGTAATTGGAAGAAAAAAATAGGTTAAAGTTTCAGTCATGCAGGATGAAATACTCTAAAAATCTGTTATATAGTCTGTTATATAGCTTTATGCCTAAAGTAATATAGTCAGACCATATGTGTTAATCTCTTTTCATTGCTGTGATGATAGATCAGAGCAATGAAATAAATTTTAAAGAGTAAAGATTTGGTTTGATTGTTAACTTTGGAAGTTGTGGCCCATAGTCACTTAGCTCAGTTGCTTCTGAGCTGGAGCATGGTGAGACAGAACACCATGAGACTGAGCTATGTCATCCCATAATGACAGCTGAGAGTCAGAGAGCAAGCAAGGAGCACCAGGAGCAAGAAATTACTTTCAAGGGCATGCTCTACAATCATGCCCTACCACCTGGCTTTAATCTCCGAAGAATACCAACAAATGATGACTTCATTGATGCTGACAACCCTCAAATCTAACCATTTCTGGTTGCCACTACCTAGGGACCAACTCTTCAGCACATGATTCCTACACAGGCATGCTTTGAATCCAAACCATCATACCACATTGTGCTGGACAGTAAAACTAGTTGAGAAGCTCGATTACATGTTAGGTAGGTTGACTTATTTACTTTTTACTACAATAACAAAGGTATTGTAGGGTTTTTTTTCAAACTTTAATTACCCATATAAACTTGTCTTGGCACTATAAGATCATTTTTTTTCTCCTATTTTTCTGTGTTTTATTTTGAATTTATTTAGTGCTGTCTTCAGTCTTCTGTTCTTTTTTAAAAATCACCAATTGAACTCTTGATTTCATGTTAAATCTCATAGTTATTGAATTTGCATTAATTCTTTTTCAAAGATCTGTTTCTCTGGAGAAATTTCTGCATTTTTGTGTGCGTTTTAAAAAGCAATTTAAAAATAATCTTTCAAGTAAAGAATAAGAACTATACAGAAAAAAATCTCATATCCTGAGGGGTGTCTCTTTTGCTGAAACACATCAACTATGGTTATTTGAAGGGTTATTTGTCATAACTCTAATATCTGAATGAGCTCCGAGTCTGCTGTATTTTTCATTTTTTCCTCTTTCTTGTTTCTTAGTGTGCAGCTAAGCTCTTTTGAATGACATCTATTATATATGAAAAATTAAAAATAAACAGCATCTTCCTCTAGTGTAGTTTTACTTTTGTTTCTTAAATGCAGATGTATTCAAGATAAATCACAGAATTCAAACTATACGCTGGTCCAAAGCCAGCATGGCATTTCAGTTATTACAAGGATGATATATTCTGGTTGGTCTTATCCTTGTTTTCAAGCTCAATTCTACCTGCAGCCCTGACACTGAGATGCAACCAGGATGTTTCCTTATTTTGAGCCCTTCACTCCTTTACATATTTATTTATTATCTGTGTGGAGTCAGGGAGGCAAATATGTGGAGATCAGAGGAGAGCTTTAAGTAGTCAATTTTCTCCTTACCCACGTAGATTCTAGGAATCAATTTCAGGTCACTGGGTTTGGCAGCAAGCTTTGGGCTACCATTGGGCCAGATCACTGACCCTGGACCCAAAGTTTATCTTCTACCAGTGTTTGATTGTTAAAATGTTTGCTTACTTTATTCTTCTCAGTTTTCTGCCGTGTTTACTAATCAGTTGATGATGGCACTGAGTGGGCAGAAGAAGCACAGGCATCAAGCTCACTCCCCATACTTCCCTTCACTAAAAGTTCTGACCTTGAGTTTCCAAGTACCAGCTTTCTTTTAAACCCAGAACATTGACTTCTATTCACGCAGCCCCTGGAGACTGCCAAAAGCTCTCCTCAGCAGATGTTCCACTCAGCTTTCTGTTCAGTATTTTAGCCACTCTCCCAACTCTTGACACTGATAGGAAAATGCTTTGAGGGGAAAAATGCCTCCCCAGGGCATTTCTTCTCTCAGGGAGCTTGGTCCCTCAGGTTATGGTTGCCTTGTTGTCTCTGAGTTTTTATTTTTTATTTTTCTCTAATGAGTTTGTGTTAGTAGCTTTTCTCTTTGCTGTGGTAAAAAAAAATATCCAACAAAACCACTTTAAGGAAGGAAGGATTTATTTTGGGTTAAAAGTAAAAAGTATGGTCAGTCATGGCAAGCATGTCATGGCAACAGAAGCTAGAGACAGCTGGGTACATTTACACCCGCAGTCGGGAAGCATGTCAGGAATGTGTTCTGATTCGCCACCAACTTGCTCATTTTTCCAGTCCTTGACTCCACCATAGCCCATGAAATGGTGCCTTCAACTCTTAGGGAGGATTTTTCCATCTCAGCTAACCCATTCTAGAGATTCTCTTATAGACCTTCCTAGACATTTGTTTCCATGGTAATGCTAAATCCTCTCATGTTAACAATTTTAAGCAGCACAATGTTGATTCTAGTAAGTGCTTTAGATTGTTATAAACCAACCCACTACCATCAAAGTACCCTCTTTCATTAAAAAAAAATCAGTATTATTTTATTGTGTATTTATTTATTTTTAATTGGATATTTCATTTATTTACATTTCAAATATTATCCCCTTTCCCAGTTTCCCCTCTGCAAACTCAGTTCTCTCCCTGCTTCTACGTGCTCCCCATCCACCTCGCCACTCCCACCACACCACCCTGGCATTCCCCTACACTGGGGCATCAAACCTTCACAGGACCAAGGGTGTCTCCTCTCATTGATGCCAGATAAGATCATCCTCTGCTACATGTGCACCTGAAGCCATGGGTCCTTCCATGTGAACTCTTTGTTTGGAAGTTTAGTCCCTGGGAGCTCTGGGGGTCTGGTTGGTTGATATTGTTGTTTTTCCTACGGGGTTGCATACCCCTTCAGCTGTCTCAGTCATTTCCCTAACTCCTCCATTGGGGTTTCTGTGCTCAGTTCAATGGTTGGCTGTGAGCATCCACCTCTGTATTTGTCAGGCTCTGGCAGAGCCTCCCAGGAGACAGCTATATCAGGCTCCTGTCAGCAAACACTTCTTATCTTCAACAATAGTGTCTGGTTTGGTGTCTGTATATGGGATGGATCCCCAGGTGGGGCAGTCTCTGGATGGCCTTTCCTTCAATCTCTGCTCTACACTGTGTCCTTTAGACACTGTTTTCTTTAGACAGGAGCAACTCTGGGTTAAGAATTTGGAGATGAGTGGGTGGCCCCATGCCCCAACCAAGGGCTTTACTTAACCTCTGGATATGGTTTCTACAGGTTCTCCTGCCCCTTTGTTGTGCATTTCAGCTAATCTCATCCCTGTTAGGTCCTGGGAGCTTCCTGTTTTTCTGGCATCTGGGACTTCCTGGTGACTACCCCCAGTTCCACATCCCCCATTGCTACACACCTCTGTTCAAATTCCTGACTCGTTACCTATCATCCCTGTCTCCCCCCATACCTGATCCTGCTCTCTTTTCCCTCTCCCATCCTCTCTTCCTCCCAAGTCCCTCCCACCTTCTATCTCCCTTGAGTATTTTGTTTCCCCTTCTAAGAAGGACTGAAGCATTCACATTTTTGTCTTCCTTCTTCTTCAGCTTCATATGGTCTATGAATTGTATAAATTAGGTTTCTCCCTTCTTTCTTCCTTCCAAGTTCCTCCCACCCTCTACCTCCTGTGACTATTTTGTTTTAAAAAAAGAAAGTAATAATGTATATATTTTTCTAGATATAGTTATGCCAATTTGTAGGCGTATATTCTAAAAAACAACATGGGGGGCATGGTTTTCTTGAACTAGTCCCTGCATGTGAGCAATGGAAAATATAGTTTGAATCTCAGCCACTGTTGGTTGCTCTTCTAATTACTGTTGCCAAATTTAACTTGCTTTCCTTTAATATACTTTAGACTTTCATATTCAGTACTCATCAGGAAGATAAATGAATTGTTTTTTTTAATCAGCTAATTGACCAATAGTTTTGTATTTTCTCTTAATTTTAAAAATGTTATAATACCTTCTTATTTTTGAAATTATAATTACATTTTACTCTTTTATTTTCTCCAGTCTCTCCTATGCAACCCCTTGTTCTTTTTCAAATTCATGACCATTTTTTTTTAATTTTACACACACACACACACACACACACACACACACACACACACATTCTTGAATATATAAACACAAGTAATACTTGTCTCCATTTTACTCTTTAGGTAATATATATTTTTCTGATGGCTATCTTTTCTCTTACCTGTACCTCCCGTGTCTTAGGAGATTGGTCACGATGGAGTTTACTATGTGTCCACCTCCTTGTATCCCTATAATATAAACTGGAACAGTAAAATAATACCTCTTTGATAGATTGGACTTAGAATTGATGTTGTGTTCCCAAGTTAGCAAAGCCCCAAGTGACAATCTGGTTCTCTTTCTTTAGTGATGTTCCCTGCTAAAGCAGATGGCAGCTCATCAAGCCTTATGGAAAGCCTGCAATGGCAGGATGGAGGACAACTCAATGACAGTTTCATCTAATTTTGTCAGTGTGGAAGGAGAAGGCCAAGGCCATCTGTGATGAAATGTCTTCCTTAAGTCACACAGCTCAAAGGTCACTGAATTAGGACCATAGTTCAAACCCTAACTTCAGTCCTTCATTCATAACAGGTAGAAATAAGAACTACAGTGTCAATGTGGATCATTGAAAGCATAATGCAATTTAATAGGTAGGGCCAAATCTTCAGAGTATTAAAAATAATTGACTCAAGAAAGAATTTAATTAGATAGGAAGGAGTGGTCCTGGGTGTTAAAAATGATACTGCATATAATACACAACATACAACAAAAAGGTGTATTTCCATTCACCTGTGATAGCACAGACAACAGACAAGTGCATGCCTAACGACCTACCAAATTGTATGATTCTTAGACATTCTTAAATTATAAAATAATTCCTGAAAAATTTTAGAAATCTACTCTTCTTTGTAAAGTTTTTTTTATAGCTATTCTAAAAGCAGGGTAAATACTCAAAGGTCTTATATTTTGAGTAACATTTCATAGACTAGTAAAAAATAATGTCTGTAGTTCTTATTTAGGAAATTATATTAACAAATTGTATTATAGCTACTAAGCAATTACAAATAAATCAAAGTATTCCCTAGTATATCTTATAAATTCATTACCAAATTTTTCTTTCTGTTGGTTTGACTTAAAAATGTCAGCCACATTATTTTACAGTATATAAAAATTATGACAATCTAAGATAGTTAAATTTCATTTCTAACATGGCAGAATTTGGGATCACCATGCAAAAAATATCAGTGGACATGCCTCTAAGACAGATTTAACTGAGGTGGGAGGGACTACCCTGAATGTGAACACTATCATCCCATAGACTTGGGTCTTAGATTCAATAAAAAGGAGCCGGTAAGCTGACACTCACAATGTTAGTAACCCCCTCAAGCTTCTACCGAGATAACTTCTGTGCTATTATGGAGGGTATCATCATATATGACCCTGATTGAGCATCCCCTAAATTATCTTTCTCAGGTATTTTGTCACAGCAAAGATAAAAGTAACCAATAGTCTATGAAAACTTACATTCTCTTTGAAATGTGTCAATTAATATTAAGCATGCTATGACTTAAGTTTTATGCAAACAATTACCTTACTTTTAAAGACAACTATTGTGCTAGCTTTGTGTTATGGAAGTGGTCTTCCTCAGGAAAGAAGATATCAATTGGTTGTCTGTTGCCAAATGGTAAGCCCTGAAAATTAAGATACAATAACACTATAAGGAATGAGCAGGTATACATATAAATATACATACATGCATGCAATAACAATTAACAAAATATATGCAATGAATTTGATGGAGAGTATGGAGAGTTCATAAAAGGGTTTGGAAGGAAGAAATGCGAGAAAGAAATATTGTAATTATAATCTTAATTTTTTTTAAAGAGAAAAAGTCCATTTGAACTGATGACTTTGAATGTGCATTTGTCTGTGGAAAGACTGAATGTCATAGAGACCAGTGAGAAGGAAAAGAAATGAAGAATAAGGAAGACCCAGGTCCACTTTCCTTTTTAAGGGCAGATCTCCAGTGGATGGATGACTTTTGCTAGACAATGTTCTATGACCTCCAGACAATGCCATAGTGGTGATCATGGTTTTTTACTGTGAGGACCCTTTAGTCACATACCAGATTAAAATATGGTGAGTGCCTTGAAGGTAATAAGTATTCCTTTTTTTTTTTTTTTTTTTTTTTTTTTTTTTTTTTTACCCTTAAATTACCGATGACATTTTCTTCTCTAGAATTTGACTATTAGCTGCCAAGGTTGATGCTTGTTCATTTTGCTAAATGTTCCTGCACTCATCTGGATTTTGTCACATATACACCTTCATTCTCCTCCTTGTCCTTTATAGTGGCACTTATAACATTAGTAAGAATCCATATCTTTCTATAAATGATGATCCTCAGTTCAAGAGCAAACACACTTCATCTTTCCTTCTTAATCCAAAAGAAAAAAAATTGTCATTAAAAAATGTTTTGCTCATGCTTAAAAACATCCCTTTCTAACTTTTTAAATCATTAATTACTAAGGGTTTTAAGTATATTAAACTGTAATATTGAATTCAAACAGCATAACTTAACAACTGATTTGAGGGATTACTAAAATTTTAATACATATATATTTAGGGCCACAGCCATTGTAGGCATTTCTATATACAACATAGCATGTACTTGACCTTCTGAGGAAGATGTACTTGACCTTCTGAGGAAGATGTGGTTAGGCTTACTTTAAAGATCAGAAAACTGAAATTTTTAATGTCTGGCCAATGTCATTGCACTAGTAAATTTTGGAATTAAGATATGAAGCCAGTGCTCATTTCCCTGCTATACCTTCTAGAAATTCAAAAGATAAAAAGAATTTAGTTATTGTCATACTCAATGGAGTACTCATCCTGCCTAAAGAAAGTTTTGTAAACACCTCTATTACATCGTGGAACAATAAAAGAAACTCTATTGGCTCGTTCTTTCTTACATTGTGCTATGTAGCTAAACCTTGACATCATTTAGAAAACTAGTAAATGTTTGATGAAGTTACATTATTACTTTGGTATACCAAAGTAATTCATTTAAGGGAGAATTATTACACACACACACACACACACACACACAAACACAAGTAACTTGATAAATCAATTCCTTAGAAATGCCCGTGGTCTACTTAGAATTAAAAGTGGATTTTTCTACAAATACGTATTTCTTTCATGAGAATTAAATCAGCAGATCTAATTTAAATGGCAGGTTATAGTGGAAACGAGGATGTAAACCTCACTGTTTTCCAACTTCCTGTTACAGTTCAGAGATTCACTGGTAGCCTAGGATGAAACAGCCTTCTTCATTTACCTACAACATGTGAGAATAATAGGAACTTCATGCATTTTGCCTGTTTAAGAAGCATGACAGTGCTTCAGACTTGACTTTCAAATCTCCTGCTGTTCTTTATGGTGCACTGGTGCCTAGCTGTCTCACTTAATCATTGTGGCATTAATGATGCTGCCAGTGGCTTCAGGCTTTTACTGGGTACTCAGGCCCCCCCCCGTCTACACAGGAAAAGGAAAATATATCAAGCCTCACAATAATGTTAATGTTGGAGAAACAGGCTTGTTGCCCAGAAAAACCATACCATGTCAAGAAACAGGAAAAGTATATATGTTACACATTAAACATGTTTGGAAAAAATTTCACTTCAAAATTCATGATGATCAAGTTTGACATAAAAATGAATTAGAGTCATATGAAACCATACTATTCCATAGAATCCATTGTCTGCTAAATATGTTTAAATTGTTCCTCACCCTAACTAGTATCCTCCAAGATGAAGGCTCACAAAGCACATCTGTGACATGTAACTTGTCAACTTTGAACAAAACGCCAACACCTCCTTGTGGAAACATTTTAAACATGATAAAAGATCAGAATGAGAAGGCGTTGGAAATGTTTTGTGTCTTTTTCCTTTATCCTTGCATTTTTAAGGTATATCTTTGATTTTCTACCTTCGAAGCTACCAGTATTACTCTCTTGGAATGTATCTTTTTGATTCTTGAAAGATGGAGGGTCTAAGTAAGGCCTAGGGGAAAGAAAGGCAAAGGCTGGCTTCTTAAGCATACAGTTTTCTAATTTAGAAAAAGAGGTTTTTGTTTATGTTTTCTTCTGTGTGGTTCAGCTCAGAAAATAAAAAGAGCAGAGGCAGGGATTTTGGACAGTGGCTTATCGGAATTGTTTCCCCAGTGAGTGAGTCAGCTCTCTTTACTGGGGAGGTTGGATTTGCTGAAATCTCATCTGTTTCTGTTGGAATGTAAGCGCTGCAAGCACTGGGGGGCTGGAAAGCTGGAACATCTGTTTAAAATGAGGAGGGACTCTCAGTAATTCCAACTGTAATGAGTCAATGACAGGTTCACAGTGGGTGAATAAACGGGAAGGTAATGAGAAATCTGGTGAGACAGCAGATATCACTCAGTATTTGTCTCAACGTAACTTCTCTGTTCAGGTTGTATTTCCCACACCCTTCCTTTTGTTCTTGGCTATAAACCTTATGTCTCTTCACATGCTGCAAATCCTTCATCAGAATTACTTGAACTCTGGGAATTCGGTTAATCCCTCAACGTCTGGGGTTAATGCTGCTAAATGTTCTAATTTTCTTTTCTATATCATTTAAGTTTTTGTCATGAGAAAATACTGTCACCATTTCTGCTCCCAGTTGTATATCACAAGTAAATATTTTGGGGAGCAATTTCAACGTGTATGGCATATTTATTAAGAACCTGTTAAAAAGAACTGTTGGAATCTAGTGAGTTAGTAAGCAGAGTCATGTTGTTCAACTTCCTACAATGCACAGCTCTTACAACAAAGAACTCTACTAACAAAATATTCAGGTTGAGAAAATCTGATTTAGAGATAAGCATATCTGTGGTACCAGTCTTCCATATGAGCCCAGTGTGTTAGGTCTGAGAAAGAATGTAACTAAGACAACAAATACATCTTTCTAGGAAGACACACATTAGGAAATACTCCTAAAAATCTAATTCCCCCTTTAAAGGGAGTTAAAGGCTGTTTTGTTAGGATGTTATTTAATTAGTAAAAGGTGATCTGTCATAAGTTAACATCCTGAGATGGATGCTTCAAGTCCTGAATCTCTCAATCTGCTTTGCTAAATGTTCTCAGTACATATGTGCAGAAGATTGGAAGGGACTTAATCACATGGTTCTGTACCTTAGGAATTTCACACTAAGCTAATACAGATATCTATAGAATACTAAAAGAACAAAGTTACTGTGTGTATAAATTTTATTACAATAGAGGGTTATTGTGTTCCAATGATAACTATTGTGGCTTAATGTCTATAGCTAATTTTGCTTGGTGAATGGAGAAGATTTAGGTTTCATAAATTTGTATATGAGGAAAATAACAAAGTCTCCACTCATCTATGTTCTTCCTAGATTCTTGTCCATCTGTATCAATTTTATGTATGATTTCAACTTTAATTGTGAGTTATTATATTATATTTTTCTTACCTTCAAAATATAAATTTTCATGTCATTGGAATATTACTTTTATTACTTTTAATGATTCTATATTATTCCATTTCTGCCAGTTGCTTTTTGTCAATTTGACAAAGAAAGAACCCCAATTGAGAAATCTTGGCCAAAAATTGGCCTTTTGGGGCATATTCTTAAGAGTTGAAGAAGTACCCAGCCCATTATAGGTTGTGCTACCTCTGGGTGGTGGTTCTGGGTTCTATAAGAAAGTAGGCTGAGAAAGCCAAGATAAGCAAGCTAATAACAATGTACCTCTATTGCTTCTACTTCAGTTTCTGCTGGAGAATGTGGCCTAAGAGTTGTAAGCTGATATTAACTCTTTCTTTTCTAAGCTGCCTTTAGTCATGGTGTTTTATCATAGCAATAGAAGCTCCAAGACATCATTGTATTTGTGTCCACTAATTTATATGGCTCTTATTAATAGACATTGATAGACTAGAGGCACTAAGTGACTGAACTGGACAATTGGTAATGGTACTCAGTGGCTTAAAAGTTGATGGGTAGTTAATATAAAGAAACATATCTATTAGTTATCTTTTGGTGTGGAAAAAAAACATGGCCTATTGTAATAATTATTTAAAAACAGCTGCTAGTCAAGCCAACTGTGTAGGCTGCAGCAGCTCTGCCTAGCTCAACCATGTGACAAGAGGCCACATGCACACTGCAGCTAGAAATGGCCAGCCAGGAACACCAGCCCTGCCACCCATAAGACACCAGCATGGGATATGGCTCTGCCAATCTTCCACGCTGTCTCCGCAAGGCTGGGCAGTGCCCAGACTATTCCGCCAACCACATGGGGTTGGTACAGATGAGACTCTAATGCTTAAATTATCTAAAGGCTTTATATATTTGGTAATGATCAATAACAAGATGCCCATACAATCAGAAGTGTGACCCAATACCCAACCTAGATATACCAACTACCTTTGACTGGCGGAGACACGTGAACATCCGCCTCCAAGTTCGCCTCTCTCTTTCTCTCTTCTCTCCTAGCTCCTCCTCTTCCGTCTCCTCTTCCTCCCTTCTCCTCCTCTTCCTCTTTACTCCTCCCACCTTAGCTCCTCCTACAATGAGCAAGACTAGTTATAGGAAAAAAAGTAGTTTATTTTTATGTATGGTCCCAGAAAGAGAGTTTTTAATGGCAGGGAGGCATAGCAACAATTGCTTAGAGCAGGAAGCTGAGGGATACATCTTTAACCCTATGGAAGCAGCACAGAGAGTGAATTCTAAGTGGTCTGAAGCTATGGACTCTCAAAGTCTCCCTACCCTAATGACATATGCCCTCCAACAAAGATCTACCTCTTAATGGTTTCATAGCTTTCCTAAATAGAAACACTTTCCAGGGACCACATGTTCAAATACCTGGCAGTATTGAGGATATTTCTTACATAAACTGCGACAAACATTCATTTATCACATCATTCTAGATTCTGGGGAACATAAAAGACTGTGTGATTGCATATTTCTAAAAGGCTCTACTAAGGCCTATTTCTGGTCAACCCATTATCAGCCGTGGCCATGTGTGCCGTGACAGTAATCTATACTGTCTTCCTACCCTCTTTTGATTTGGTCAGTGTTCCTGGAAGCCTGCTTTATTGCATGTAGATTATACTCATTCTTCAGGGAATTAGGCTTATGGTTCTGTAGGCCATAAGAAAAAATACTATTGCACAAAAAGGCCATTAATTTTCACCTTAACATTTATCAATCTTGGAGTTCATCCCAAAATAATTATCATGGTTTCTTTTTACTTAAAAAAGCAGTAGAAAAATAATTGTTTTGTCGTGTGTTGAAGGTCAAAAAAAAAAAGGTACTGATTTTTGAGAAAAACAAGATGCTATAAAAGCTGAGAAAACTCTCTGAGTCCCTAAAAAACAAATTAGACTATTAGTGAGGAAACTTCAACAGTTTACTAACTATAAACAAAAGCTGGATCAAAGATGTTGCAGGCAACAGGAACAGGATGCTCCTGAGGATAATAGGCAAATCTCTCAGTAGAAAATGCATTTTCACCTGCTAATGACTAATATGCCTTTCACTTAAGAAGAAAAGTCTTAAGTTTACTGGTAATGTTTTACAAAACTTTACTTAAAGCATAGAAATGTTGACATAAGGCATTCCTAGTTTTCATTTAATTTTTGCCTGCAACTAAATCATGAAACCTTAAATATTTAAAATAAAATTTAAATCATAATTTAAAAATCTAAAATTTAAATCTAAATCAGTTCCATGCAGAGATTGGCACCTCCACTGATGAAGTATTGTTCACAGAAACTTGTCCTGCATTATTCTTACATTAGTGTGAATCATAGATAAGTTTCTTACTCTTTTTTCTATATGGAAACAGATAATCCACGAGTTTGTACAGTATATTTTAGCCTATATGATACCACCGAGAAAGAAATAACTCACTCGAATAGCCACGGAGGCTTAAATATTTTATTCCAAATGCAGTGAATTCCCAATCATACCCTTTTAACCTGGAAAGGTCAAGTTCATTATCTTTTATTACAGTGGCTTTACCTATGGACCCTTGCAATTGAATTTTAACAATCTTAAAATTGAAATGCCCTGGTCTTATTTCTTCCTAGTGGTTGAACCCAAAACCTGGGATATGCAAGTCTAGTTAGTGCTTTAACACTGAGCCATAAACCCTTTCCTCTGCTACTTTGTGCTTGGATTTTTGTTGTATTTGAATAAGAAACTTGCCATAAAATATTTTAAAAAATTATATGTCACTTCTACTGATGAGAAAGTTCAAAGTTCTGAGGAAATCAATATACTTACTAAGCAATTTAGACTGAGCTCTAGGGAGAGCAACATGTAGCAGACACAATCTTGATGGGAGTAGATGCACCTTTAAAAGAATAAATTTTTGGCTGTCTAAATATGTCTAAATGGAAATTTCAGATTTTAGTAGAAATTATATAGAAGAAAGACATAAAATCACTGATAATTCTGTCATTAATAAAGTATCTCTATATATTAATGCCTTGTTTTCCACGTTTTAAGGAAAGGAGCTTAAGGAGATATTAAAATTGAACTTAGAAAATGTCAAGAGGTAAATGAATAACAGGGCACACTCCCTACTGTAGCATATCTTGGAGCATTTTTTCATGTCAAGATGTGCAGTGGTTCTCTGACAGGAGACAGTGTGCAGCTTCACATCTACATTCAGTCAAATGAAAGAGTTAAGGATGTGTAAGACCTTTAAAATGCAACAGGGCCAAGGCACAACAAATAATTTATATTAACCTGAGCAAAAAAAAAAAAAAATAGCATGCATAAACTGTAGAATAATGGCCAGTTTTCAGCTCCTTGGGTGAAACGATGAACAAAGCTCATGGCCTTTTTCAAACAGTTAATTGGTTAAGGCATAACTGAAATATATCTATTTGGAAGATTATGAAACAGTATGCCAGAAGCCTTACAAGAGGCTGATTTGTTCTGATTGATAGAACAGAAGGGTTAAAATATGGAATCAACCAGAAAGATGGCTTGGCAGTTAAGAGCACTTCCTGCTGTTTTAGAGAACCCAAGTTCAGTTCCCAGCAGGGTCATACTTCCACTAACTTTAGCTCTAGGGGAGGGATCTGAAATCCTCTTCTGATCTCTGCAGACACCTGTACATAGCACACAGGACACACACCACAGACAGACAGACAGTCTTTACTTATCTCAGGAATATACTTCTTTGCTTCTTCTGAAAAGGTTTCTGGCCTGCCCTCAAGTTTCCTTTCCTATTCTCCAGTTTTTCTGGATGTGTTACTTTCTGTATTGAAATATCCTAAAGTTGCTGGGAGTCGGAAAGTAGAACCATGTGATAGTTGTCAGTATTCTTACTATAGGAATCTCACCTAAAATCTTTTCCCATGCACGGTAGGTGCTCAGCTCTCTAATTGGAACTAGTTTCTGTTTTATATAAAAGGTGTTTTAGTTAGAGTTTCTATTGCAGCAACAAAACACCATGATCAAAAAGCAAGCTGGGTGGAAAGGATTTATTTGACTTACACTTCCACACTCATATTCATCACAAAAGAAAGTCAGGATAGGAATTCAAACAGGCAGGATCCTGAAGGCAGGAGCTGATACAGAGGCCATAGAAGGGTGCTGCTTACTGGCTTGGTCCTCAAGGGTTGCTCATCCTGCTTGCTTATAGAATCCAGGACAAGCAGCCCAGGGATGGTACCACCCACAATAGTCTGGGCCCTCCCCCATTGATCATTAATTAAGAAAATTCCTTACAGCTAGCTCTCATGGAGGCATTTTCTTAACTGAGGTTTCTTTCTCTCTAATAACCCCAGCTTGTGTCAACCTGACACAAAAACCAGCCAGTACAGAAAGAATTACAATACACTTTTTAAAACTATTTTATTAAATATGTTTATTGTGCATGATACTGTGTTACATAATGGCATTTTTTTTGTTATTGTTGTTTCCAAACTGGCTTTGGCCTACTTAGAATTGAAGCTCTCTGTCTTCAGGAAGCACAGAGTACTTTAGGGTTGCTTGGATATCTCAGAGTTTCAGGGTGGATGTTTGGCTTCTCACTAAACCTTGGAAAGAAGTAATGTTACTGGGTTAGGTTTAGACCAAGTCTCTCATGCATCATTGTTTCAATTGGGAACATAATTTCTAGTAACATATTGGGTCCTTTCCCTGCCAAATGGAGATAATACTGTTTAAAATCCTGCTGAGAATAACAACCATCTTTAGAGAAGTGGTCCTATTCAGCCAAAATGCCTTGCCTTCTGGAGATTTTTTTGAAGAGTCACCATACTCTGTCTTTGTTTTTGACAAACTGAGGCTGTCCACAGTACCCATGCTCATGCCTTAGAACTTTAGAAGTAGACAAATAATTTTGTACTTTTATTTGCACAGACATTAATCTGAAATATAGCAAAAGCCTTTAAAACACCTATTTTACATTATCTTAGTATCATCTTCTTCCAACCCCCTCTTTCAAAAATAACCAGAGATATGATATTATCATAACTTTGAAAACAGAAGTGAAGTAGTACCTAGAGTTTCAGGATGGTTTCAGCAAAGGTATGTTCACTTGCTTAATCCTATTTGAGGGTCTCTGAGGGGATCTGATAAAAATCACTCCTCTACTTTGACTAATCTTTGAATAATTTGAGAAACAAAGCAAAGGGGTGGCAGACAAAACCAAAACAATGCCTTTATTCCTGATGAAGGCAGGTAGAATACACGGATTATTGCAAAAGCAAAAGGGGTCAGGTAAGGAAATCTCAACAGTCCACCTCCATTCCCAGAACTCATCTCTGTGTATGCAACTAGCACTAACCCAGCCTTAGCTGAGTCATGAAGACCAGGTCCTTTCAAGGCTCCGTGAATCAGCCACTTCCGGAAGCCCAGCAGTTCCAAAGGGTAAAGGTTTCTGCTGGGCCAGACTTGCTCCATTTCCTCTTTGTCAAGCTGACAGTCAGACAAGCCTCCACACTTCCAAATCCTCAGCCCTCACACAGGGTAGAATGAATTAACAAGCTGAGAAAGGCCTGGAGTTATTAATTTGGATATTGCTACAGAACAGAAAATATCTTTCCTGGTTAAGCTTCATTTACTTTGAAAAGAGAATAAAACTCATAAACATCTTCATGAAAATTATAGTCTCTGAGTTTAGATTTTTTTTTCTTTTACAAGAGATTCTGAATTTTACAAGAGATTATTGAATACAGGTGATTTTTGTGCTTTGGAAAATGCTAAGAACTTTTATTTCTGATGGGTTATACAAATTATTTTACTGTCAGATTCTTGGCTCATAGACAAAGGTTTGAATAGCAATTTTAAATTTGCTCATGAACTGGGATCCAGTGCTGGTTATATTGGAATTGGAATCACTCAACAACAGTTAATTAATTTGTATTCTCTCCTAGTACCCTGGAGGTTACAGAAGAAGGTTAAGACAAAAACCATGACCCCAGGGAGCTCACAGTTTAATCAGAAAAAATAAATATAATATACAGGAAGCTGTAGAGCCAATTATAATCGGGAAATTGCACCATAGATATCAGTTTACATGTAGCATATCACAAGAAGCACATTGTATCACAATGTGTATACATTAGGGAAATAACTTGATCCTCTTAAATTCATAGGAAATTTAAATTACCTACCACTAGGCATTTACTGTTGCACCGAAGTGAAGGAAACATGAAGTTAATGAGCTGTTAAGCTAGCCTGTAAGAAGTACACACAAGATTACTGTCATAGACACTGCACCTACTTTGTGGGACAGCTGACACCTTTTGCACATGAAACAAAGTAGAGGTTATATCTAATGGATTTTTAGGCAAGAAAGACTTTCCCACTTAAGCAACAGTGGTCTAGCAAATTATCAGCATGAATATAAGGGTTCATAAAAAATAAAAAAAAAAGAAAAAGCAAAGAACCCCAGGGATCTTTAAAATAGTGTTATCACAGTTGCTAGGGCCACAGCCTGAGCCCTGGCACCACTTGGTAGTGGCAACCATCCTCAAAAGTATAATGGAAAACAAAAATATGGAGCCTCTTTCAGTGTGACCACAGAGAGGTGGAACTAAGAGGTCCAGTGACCTACCAAGTCCTTTTTCTGGGTCTTGACACAAGGTTAGCTTTTAATAAAGGACAAAAGGTAAGCATAGCTGAACATTCCCTGTCTAGAGGTGGTTCTGCCCATCATCAATGCCTCCATCCAAGTCTTTCCTGCAAGATCCTGTGATAGATTGTCAGAACTGGAAGCTTGTCTTCCTCCAGCTGGAATCAGACTCTCAGCGTTTTCCTTATCACAGTGTGAGAGTTCTGGGGAAGTTCTAATTCTTGAGGTTCATTTCAGTAGACCAATAGACAAAGGATAGGAGGTGCACTTAATTTTCTTCAGAGTAGCTTCATTCTTGTCAAAAGAGCTGTGAGATTTTAGGGCTGTTTCTAGTATAACACTTGGCCAGTGTTCACTAAAAGTATTGGTATATATACTGCTTCTTTACCGAACTTTGAATTTGAGATTAAAACATTGCATGTCATTGAATGCAACTGCTTCATAAAGCAAGAGACCCCTGGCTGGGGTATAATAAAGGGTGGAGGATAAGACAAGAGCATAGTATTTACTAGAATGGAGTAGTCACAGTTACCATATATCAAGTCAGTATTTGACATTTTTATTAAAATGCAGTTTCTTTTTTTTCTTTGATTTCTTCTTTTTAAATTATAAAAGATATTATTTAATTGGGATTGCTTAGAGTTTCAGGGGTTTAGCCCATTCTCATTATGTAGGAGGCATAGCAGCATACAGGCAAGCATGGCGCTGGAGAGGTAGCTTGATCCACAAGCAGCAAGAAGAGAGAGACACTAGGACCTGGCCTGCACATTTGAACCTTCAAAGCCCAGAGCCAGTGACAGATCCTCCAACAAGGCCACACTTTCTTTCTTTCTTTCTTTCTTTCTTTCTTTCTTTCTTTCTTTCTTTCTTTCTTTCTTTCTTCTGTCAAAAATAAAAACAGGTAATGGAACTGGCTATCACAATTGAACATTTGAGACGTTTTGTCAGGAATTTAACATTGCCCATATTCCACATTACTGGGATTCCTTGTAATTGTCAAGGACAAGGAACTGTGGAAGGGGCCCATGGAACTTTAAAACAATATCTTCATAAAATAAAAAAAGGGGGAGGTATATTCCTGTACACCACATATTTATTTGAATCATGTTCCTTTTTTAATTTTTATTTCTTTTTATATTTTATTTTACATTTCAGATGCCATCCCCTTTCCCCATTTCCCCTCCCTAGAAAACTCCTATCCCATGCCCCCTTTTCCTTTTTGCTTTTATACATTTTTAAAAATGTTAATCAAAGGCTTTATAAATTTGGTAATGCTCAATCAGAAGTGTAACCCAATACGCAACCTAGATATATAAACTATCTTTGACTGCTGGAGACACATGAACATCTGCCTCCATTCCCCCCACCCTTTCTCTCTCTTTCTCTCTCTCATCACCTAGCTTCACCCTTCCTGTTAAAATAAAACTTTTCTCTCAAAATGCAATTAGAGCATAATTATTCCTAATTGTACCAGTGAGGTACAAGATAGTCCTAATACCCAGTCCATCATTTTGTTGACTAACCAGAACCTCTGTCATCTCTCCTAACTAAAACACTTAGTTTTAAACCTGGCTTTTTTCTTGGCTTTAGAATGAATGTCAGCTGAAAACCATCCACTCAGGTCTTTTCTCTCAAAGTAAATAGCCAGGATTGGCTATGAGACTATACGTCTTCAACCCCGTCAGAAATCCAGAATGACTGAGTTAACTGAAATTATGGGAAGTACTAAGCATAGCTTCTAAAACTTAGCCAATTTATAGAGACCGCTGAAAGCCCCTATACTACCGAATGTTGGAGCATCAAATCTTCAGCCTTCTGGCCCAGAATCATCTGACAGATCTTAGTGATGCAGAATTATTAAGGGCTGATTACTCTGTCTAGGCAGATATAATCAGTCGACTATTCTGCAAGTGTGTCCTTTTCTGGACAGTAATTTGTCTGTAGATGGAAAGAGGCAATTCTTGCCTAGTGGCTGTCACCGCACAACTGGACTAACTCCAAGGATGCTCAATTTCTTCTTAGAATCCACGACAGGAAGCTGTCAGGAGCAGACGGGTCTCTAATCAAAATGAACATTAATATAGAAATATTTGTAACATCAATTCTATGGACTTCTGATGTTTTGAAAACCAACTATCCATGTAAAGGTAACCTGGACTGTTGTCTGTTAACCCCTCTCAGTTATTTCTAAATAAAATATGGAAAACACCCTAACAATAAACTCAAAGCCATGAATTTTCTATAGTCCCTTAATTCATAGGCTAACCGTCCCAAATCAGTTAAAAAAGTTAAAGAAGGACTGGGTCTAAGCCTTGTATTCCTAAATGTGTTATACAGGCACAATGCCCATGAGAGTACCAATATTCATCTCACTTTTATATCAATAAGAAGCTCATACCAATGAAAACCTTAAATTTGAAATCAAAGTAAATTTTGTACCATTTAAGAAATTATAACTTCATTTTGATATTAATTATACAGATTTCTACCAATAGGTTATGGCTATGCAATAAGTCCTAGCTAATCCTCCCTGTTCCCACAAAACCACTACTTGTCCCTAGAAAGACAGACCAATATTAACCACCTTAGTCCCCAAGCCCAGGGAATAGGGGTGCTGACTCTTCTTTAACTTCTTCAAGCTGATTATGGGCGTTGAGATATTAGAAGAGGGGTTGGGGGAAGAGTAAATTGATAAGCCTCTGATGCTGTGCTTCACTGCATCCAGATGGAATTCCAGGACATCGGAGGTTTGGGCAGGTCTGCTCAGTATGCTTGATGAGTAGATACACCAAGGCTGTGTATTCTGCAATATACAATTCTCAGAACAAGTTTTAGTATCAAGAAAAAAAAAATTTTTTTCCTAGAGGGATGACATTTTTTTTAAAGATGTTGGTTCTAACAACTTTTTTTTCCTTTTTAAAATTGGTTGTAATATTTACATTTCAAATTTTATCCCCTATCTCATTCCCCCCACCACCCAGGAACTCCTTATCCCATCCCCCCTCCTCCTTGTGCTTCTATGAGGGTGTGATTTTCCAGTTTCTATGATGCTGTTTCCATTAACATAAACTGCTTCCTAAATTTCTAAATCCTTCCCTTTGTGTTATTAAATCTCCTATTTTTTCTTTTTTTCTTTCTTTTTCTTTTTTTCTCGTTTTTTTCTCCTTTTCCCCCTTTTTTTAATCTCTCTTTTAAAAAAATTGGTTATTATATTTACCTTTCAGATTTTATCCCCTTACTCCACCTCCTCCCACCACCCAGAAACCTCCTATCCCATCCCCCCTCCTCATGCTTCTATGAGGCAGTACCCACACCTACCCCCCCACCCCCTTCCTACCCTCACACCCCCCCCCACTCTGTGTTCGGTTTTTTATGGGAACAAGAAACTCCTCTCTCACTAATGCCCAATAAGGCCATCCTCCCCTACATATACTGCTGGAGTCATGGTTCCCTCCCTATGTGCTCCCAGGCTGGTGGTTTAGGCCCTGGGGGTCTCTGGTTGTTTGGTATTGTTGCTTTCCTCCTGGGGTCACAAACCCTTTCTGTTCTTTCAGTCTTCTCTCTAAGTTCTCCATTGGGAAACCCTTGATCATATCAGTGGTTAGCTGTGAGCATCATCCTCTGAATGTGTTACACTTTGGCAGACCTCTAAGTAGACAGCTATATCATATTCATGAGAGCATGCACTTTCAGCCATCCACATCGGTGTCTAGCTTAGGTGACTGCACATGGGATGAATACCCAGGTGGAATGGTCTCCTGATGGCCCCTCCTTCAGTTTCTATCCCATGTTTTGTTTCTATATTTGCTCCCTTGAGTATTTTTGTTACTTGTTCTAAGTAGAACTGAGGCATCCCCTCTTGGTCTTCCTTCTTCATGAGCTTCATGTGGTCTGTGGGTTGAGTCTTCGCTATCCAAGCTTTTGGGCTAACATCCGCTTAACAGTGAGTAAATACCATGTGTGTTCTTTTGTGATTGGGTTAACTCACTTAGGATGATAATTTCTAGATCCATACATTTACCTAAAAATTTCTCGAATTCATTATTTTTAATAGCTGAGTAATACTCCATTGTGTAGATGTACCACATTTTTTGTATCCATTCCTCTGTTGAGGGACATCTTGGTTCTTTCCAGCTTCTGGCTATTATAAATAAGGCTGCTATGAACATAGTGAAGCATATGTCCTTATTATATGTTGGAGCATCTTCTGGGTATAGGCCCAGGAGTGGTATAGCTGGATCCTCAGGTAATGCTATGTCCAGTTTTTGGAGGAACCGCCAGACTGATTTCCAGAGTGGTTGTACCAGCTTGCATTCCCACCAACAATGGAGGAGTGTTCCTCTTTCTCCACATCCTCGCCAGCATCTACTATCACCTGAGTTTTTTATCTTAGTCATTCTGACTGGTGTGAGGTGGTATCTCAGGGTTGTTTTGATTTGAATTTCCCTGATGACTAAGGATGTTGAGCACTTCTTAAGGTGCTTCTCAGCCATTCGAGTTTTCTCTGTTGAGAATTCCTTGTTTAGCTCTGTACCCCATTTTTTAATAGAGGTATATGGTTGTCTCGAGTATAATTTCTTGAGTTCTTTGTATATCTTGGATATTAGCCCTCTATCGGATGTAGGATTGGTTAAAATCTTTTAACAATCTGTTGGTTGCTGTTTTGTCTTATTGACAGTGTCCTTTGTCTTACAGAAGCTTTGCAATTTTATGAGGTCCTATTTGTCAATTCTTGATCTTAGAGCATAAGCCATTGGTGTTCTGTTCAGGAACTTTTCCCCTGTGCCTAGGCATTCGAAGGTCTTTTCCATCTTCTCTTCTATTAGTTTCAGTGTATATGGTTTTAAGTGAAGGTCTTTTATCCACTTGGATTTGAGCTTTGTACATGGAGATATGAATGAATTGATATGCATCCGTCTACATGTTGACCTCCAGTTGAATCAGCACCATTTGTTGAAAATGCTGTCCTTTTTCCAATGGATGGTTTTAGCTCCTTTGTCAAAGATCAAGTGAACATAGTATGTGGGCTCATTTCTGGATCTTCAATTCTATTCAATTGATCTTTCTGCCTGTCTCTGTACCAATACCATGCAGTTTTTATTACTATTGCCCTGTAGTATAGTTTGAGGTCAGGGAAGGTGATTCCCCCAGAAGTTCTTTTGTTGTTGAGAATAGTTCTCACTATCCTGGTTTTTTTGTTGTTCCAAATAAATTTTCAAATTGCTCTTTCTATCTCTATGAAGAATTGATTTGGAATTTTGATGAAGATTGCATTGAATCTATAGACTGCTTTTGGCAAGATGGCCATTTTTACTAAGTTAATCCTGCCAATCCAGGAGCATGGGAGATCTTTCCATCTTCTGAGATTTTCTTCAATTTCTTTCTTCAGAGGCTAGAAGTTCTTGTCATACAGATCTTTTACTTGTTTGATTTGATTCATTCCAAGATATTTTATATTATTTGTAACTATTGTGAAGGGTGTCATTTCCCTAATTTTGTTCTCAGCCTGTTTATTTTTTGAGTATAGGAAGGCTACTGATTTGTTTGAGTTGATTTTATACCCAGCCACTTTACTAAAGTTGTTTATCAGGTTTAGCAGTTCTTTGATGGAAGTTTTAGGGTGACTTAAGTATACTATCATATAATCTGCAAATAGTGAAATTTTGACTTCTTCCTTTCCTATTTGTATCCCTTTGATTGATTTCCTTTTGTTGTCTAATCGCTCTAGCTAGGACTTCCAGTACTATATTGAATAGGTAGGGTGAGAGTGGGCAGCCTTGTCTAGTCCCTGATCTTAGTGGGATTGCTTCAAGTTTCTCTCCATTTAGTTTGATATTGGCTACTGGCGTGCTGTATATTGCTTTTACTATGTTTAGGTATGGACCTTGAATTCCTAATCTTTCCAAGACTTTTAACATGAAGGGATGTTGAATTTTGTCAAGTGCTTTCTCAGCATCTAGTGAGATGATCATGTGGGTTTTTTCTTTGAGTTTATTTATGTAGTGAATTACATTGATGGATTTCCGAATATTGAACCATCCCTGCATTCCTGGGATAAAGCCTACTTGATCATGATGGATGAATGCTTTGATGTGTTCTTGTATTCGGTTTGTGAGAATTTTATTGAGTATTTTTGCATCAATATTCATAAGAGAGATTGGTCTGTAGTTCTCTTTCTTTGTTGGGTCTTTGTGAGGCTTCAGTATGTGCATACTTGTAGCTTCATAGAATGAATTGGGTATTGTTCCTTCTGTTTCTATTCTGTGGAATAGTTTGAAGAGAATTGGTATTAGGTCTTCCTGGAAGGTCTGATAGAATTCTGCACTAAAACCATCTGGCCCCGGACTTTTTTTGGTGGGGAGATTTTTAATGAGTGCTTCTATTTCTTTAGGAGTTATGGGACTGTTTAGATGGTTTGTCTGCTCTTCGTTTAACTTTGGTACCTGGTATCTATCTACAAAATTGTCCATTTCATCCAGATTTTTCAATTTTGTTGAGTATAGGCCTTTGTAGTAGGATCTGATGATTTTTTTTAAATTTCCTCTGTTTCTGTTGTTATGTCTCCCTTTTCAGTTCTGATTTTATTAATTTGAGTACTGTCTCTGCGCCCTTTGGTTAGTCTGGCTAAGGGTTTGTCTATCTTGTTGATTTTCTCAAAGAACCAGCTCCTGGTTTTGTTGATATTTTGTATAGTTCTTTCTGTTTCAACTTGGTTGATTTCAGCCCTGAGTTTGATTATTTCCTGCTGTCTACTCCTCTTGGGTATATTAGCTTCTTTTTGTTCTAACGCTTTCAGGTGTGCTGTCAAGTTATTAATGTATGCTCTTTCCATTTTCTTTTTGTGGCCACTTAGAGCTATGATTTTTTCTCTTAGTACTGCTTTCATGGAGTCCCACAAATTTTGATATGATGTGTCCTCATTTTCATTTAAATCTAAAAAGTCTTTAATTTCTTTCTTTATTTCTTCCGTGACCAAGTTATCATTGAGTAGAGCATTGTTCAGTTTCCACGTGTATGTGGGCTTTCCATTGTTTTTGTCCATGTCAAAGACCAGTCTTAGTCCATGGTGGTCTGGTAGGGTACAAGGGATTATTTCAATCTTTTTGTATCTGTTGAGGCCTGTTTTGTGACCAATTATATGGTCTATTTTGGAGAAGGTATCACGAAGTGCTGAGAAAAAGGTATATTGTTTTGTTTTAGGATGAAATGTTCTATAGATGTCAGTTAAGTCCAATTGGTTCATAACTTATGTTAGTTTCATTGTGTCTCGGTTTAGTTTCTGTTTCCACGATCTATCCATAGCTGAGAGTGTGGTGTTGAAATCTCCCAGTAATATTGTGTGAGGTGCAATGTATGCTTTAAGCTTTAGTAAAGTTTCTTTTATGTATGTGGGTGCCCTTGCCATTGGGGCATAGATGTTCAGAATTGCAAGTTCCTCTTTGTACATTTTTCCTTTGATGAATATGAAGTGTCTTTCTTTATCTTTTTTGATTACTTTTGGTTGAAAAATGATTTTATTTGATATTAGAATCGCTACTCCAGCTTGTTTCTTGGGGCCATTTGCTTGGAAGATTGTTTTCCAACCTTTTACTCTGAGGTAGTGTCTGTCTTTTTCACAAAGGTGCGTTTCCTGTATGCAGCAAAATGTTGGGTCCTGTTTATGTATCCAATCTGATAGTCTATGTCTTTTTATTGGAGAATTGAGTCCATTGATATTAAGAGATATTAAGGAAAAATGAATTTTTTTCTGTTATTTTTGTTATTGGCAGTGGAGTTATGTTTGTATAGCTACCTTCTTTTAGGGTTGTTGGAAGATTACTTTCTTGCTTTTTCTAGGTTGTAGTTTCCCTCCTTGTGTTGGAGTTTTCCACCAATTATCCTTTGGAGTGCTGGATTTGTGGTAAGATATTGTGTAAATTTGGATTTGTCATGGGATATTTTGGTTTCTCCATCAATATTGATTGAGAGTTTTGCTGGGTATAGTAGTCTGGGCTGGCATTTGTGTTCTCTTAGGGCCTGTATGATATCAGTCCAGGATCTTCTGGCTTTTATCGTCTCTGGTAAGAAATCTGGTATAATTCTTATAGGTCTGCCTTTATATGTTACTTTGCCCTTTTCCCTTACTGCTTTTAGTATCTTCTCTCTTTTTTGTATATTTGATGTTTTGATTATTATGTGACAGGAGGTGTTTCTATTTTGGTCTAGTCTATTTGGGGTTCTGTAGGCTTCTTGTATATTTAAGGACATCTCTTTCTTTAAGTTAGGGAAGTTTTCCTCTATAATTTTGATGAAGATATTTACTGGCCCTTTAAGTTGGGAGTCTTGACCTTCATCTATACCTATTATCCTTAGGTTTGGTCTTCTCATTGTATCCTGGATTTCCTGGATGTTTTGTGTTAGGAGCTTTTTACATTTTACATTTTCTTTGACCGTTGTGTCTATGTTTTCCATGGTATCTTCTGTACATGAAATTCTCTCTTCTATCTCTTGTATTCTGTTGGTGATGCTTGTGTCTATGACTCCTGATCTTTTTTTCTAGGTTTTCTATCTCCAGGGTAGTCTCCCTTTGAGATTTCTTTATTGTTTCTACTTCAATTTTTAGATCCTGGACGGTTTTGTGTAATTCTGTCACCTGTTTGGTTGTGTTTTCTTCCATTTTTTAAGGGCTTCTACCTGTTTACCTGCGTTTTCCTCAAATTCTTTGAGAGTGTTGTTTATGTCCTTTTTAAAGTCCTCCATCATCATCATAAGAAGTGATTTTTAATTCTGAGTCCTGCTTTTCTGGTGTGATGTGGGGTTCAGGACTTGCTATGGTGGGGGAACTGGGTTCTGGTGATGCCAAGTAACTTTAGTTTCTGTTGTTTACATTCTTATGCTTGCCTTTCACCATTTGTTTAGCTGTAGTGCTACTCGCACTCACTGGTTCTGGCTGGAGTCTGCCTTTCCAGTTATCTTGGTTGTGTCAGAACTCCTCAGGGTCCAGATGACTCTATGATCCTGAGCTCCAGCTGCTCTGGGTACAGTGGCTCCTCTAGGATATTTCAGGATATGGTGTCTCCATGGTAGTAGACCAGCTAGGTGTTTGCTGCTCTGAATGTAGTTGCTCCTCTATGATGCTTCATGATATGGTGTCCCCTGCTCTGCAGCTCTGTGGGCCGTGTCCTTTCTAGGATGCCTGCAGCTCTGTGGTCCTTGACCTCTCTTGGGTACCTCTGCAGCTCTGCATACTGTGACCTCCCTAGGGTGCCTCTGGACTCAGTTTCCAGGGGGGAGCGGATTGGCTGGGAGACTGCTCCAGCCACCGGTATCTGGGCCAGGGGCAGAAGGGGAGTGGTTCTCTGCAGTGGCAGAGTCTAGATGCCAGGTGCCCTCTGGGGGCTCCCTACTGCCAATTGTGCTTCTAAGGCCTAGGGCGGTGTGCGGGTTCTCCTACCTGCTGCTCTGTGGTCCCTCCCTAGGTTGCCTCCTGACTCCGAATCATGTTCTTTTTATTAAATATTTTTTTTCAAATTGAAATGCCAAGGAACTTTCTGCTGCGTGTCTATGGCGCTCTACAACTTGGCATACTTATGCATAGGTGAAAGGGAAGGATCCACTTACTGGCATAAGACATGATCCTTCCTGATCAGGTATTTAATATGGGGAAGAGGGCATGTTTGTGTTTTTTTTCTGCAGGATGCTGAAGGAGCATGGTGGCTGCCAGAGCGATGGTTGAGATATGCTGATGCCAGGACAAAGAATGATGCTGGCCTGTGAGCTTGCTGAGTGCCCTGACAATAGGGACTGGGAAGCTATATTGACATATGTTCCTGACCCACCTTTGCTTTCCTATACCCCTGATGGGACAAGCTGCCTTGCCTCAAGTTTTTAGATCTTGTGGAACAGAGAATAAAAAAGAGAAGTTATAATGACTTTTGTATTTTTCTTAAATATAACCAGTTATTCAGACTCAATCATTCACTGGTCTAGAAATCAATCCAATATTAGAAATAACAGTCTTCATTTGGAAGGCTGGTTCTGGACATTTTCAGAGACACAGAAGTTAGCTGTAGTTCTCGATGATGTTATGTTAGCAAGAGATAAAGTTGGGGCAGGATCTGGATTTCAAACAGGTGTTAGCACATGTGTTAAGGCTCTTTTCAATTGCCACGTTAAAATTACTTTTGTTTCTTCTACAGTATTTAATGTAAGTTGAATTGATTGTACACTTTCTAATTGTGTTAGTGTATGAAAATCCGGCATGTCAATTATGGAGGTTTATCAACCAGCTTTTGTTTTAAAATGTAATTTCTAAAATTAAATTTAAAAGTTATCTGAAAAGGTTTTGCTGAAAAATTCAATCCTTATGGTTCTTTTAGTTGTTTATTTTTCTTTTCAGTTGGGAAGAAATCTATACACTTC
Source organism: Arvicanthis niloticus (assembly GCF_011762505.2). Taxonomy (NCBI): domain Eukaryota; kingdom Metazoa; phylum Chordata; class Mammalia; order Rodentia; family Muridae; genus Arvicanthis; species Arvicanthis niloticus. The sequence continues at coordinate 60,933,097 of NC_047658.1, forward strand.
TGTGTTGTATTAGGTGTGTTCGACCTGGAAGGTAGAGAAACACACACTGTAATAAAATTTAGCATGAGTATCATTTATTTTATTTTTAAGTATTTTATTTTTGGCAATTTGCTATTATATTGACAGTGATGGTTGCTTCCTTGAGATCTTCGTTTAACATACTGAAGGGTTAAACCTGTATTCAGACAATGGCTTAGTCAAGCAGTCACCAACCAATGGCAGAGGCTGATGTGGATGCCAAGAAGTACATGTTGACAGGAACCTGATATTCCTGTCTCCTGAGACACTCTGCCAGAGGTGATGCTTACAGCTAACCACTGAACTGATCAGGGGGTCTCCAATGGAGAAGGTAGAGTGAAGACTGAAGGAGATGAAAGGGTTTGCAGCCCCATGGGGAGAGTAACAATACCAACCAACCAGAGCTCCCAGGGTCTAAACCACCAGCCTGGGAGCACATAGGAGGGACCCATGACTCCAGCTGTATATGTAGAGGAGGATAGCATTGTAGGGAATAGGTGGGAGAGGAGGTCCTTGGTCAGGTGAAGGCTGGATGCCCCAGTGTGGGGGGAATTCAAGGGTGATGAGGTGGGACTGGATGGGTCGGTGGGGGCACATCCTCATAGAAGCAGGAGGAGGGGGGATGGGATAGAGGGTTTCTGGGGGTGGGAATGGGGAAAGGGGATAACATCTGAAATGTATATAAAATATCCAATAAAAATTAATTTCAAAAAAATGTGTCTTCATCAAGTATATTAGTTATTTAAATAAGTAAGATTTTATAGCACCATTTTGTTTTCTGCAGCTACACATTAAGAACCGTGAGAGAAAAAATTAGCAAAATGCAACAACATCTTGTGCATCAATATTATGATATATATTAAAAATATTTGATGTAGTAATCATAACTCTCAGTAAATTTATTTATAGGAGAATTTAATATATGCTCTGAGGTTGTAGCTAATAATTATTCAATATGATGGGATTATTAAATAAACTAGAGAACTCTCTCAGTGTACATACAGAAACTATGTTGGTACTAAGATTGTGACATTATAATGTAATGTCATACTTTAACAAGGAAAAGGTAAAGTATATATGAAAAAGATAAAGGACAGCCATAAATATAAAAATAACCACAATTGTTAACTTTAGGAGTGTTTTTTTTATACAATTTTCCTTTAGAGTCTGTTATCATAGCTTCAAATCAATGAGTTACACACTTCTAAATTAAACTAGTCATTTAAAAGCATTCTTAATTATGAGAGGGTAATTTTACCAAGGATTAGATATCTGAATAAAATAACTTATTTTTTTAACTTGGAAAAAATATTACTGTTTATTGCTGTTTTTTATTGGTTATTTTATTTATTTACATTTCAGATGTTATCCTCTTTCCCCATTTCTACTCCCGCAGGAACCCCCATGCCATCCCCTTTTCTCTTGCTTCTATGAAGATGTGCCTCCACCTACCCACCCACTCCCACCTCCCTGCCCTTAATTCCCGCACACTGGGGCATTCAGCCTTCATGGAACCAAGGACCTTCTCTCCCATTTAGGAGTGTTTTTAATTGGTTATTTTCCATCTTTATTCTGTATAATAACTTCAATAAATAAATTTATTTGAGGACTATGCATTTTCATTTATTTTGAGTCAATCTTGAGGCTATAATAGTATAATTGAATAAAACATTTATATATAAACCCATTTATATAGTACACAATAGATTTATTATAACACTGTGGACAATCCATTTATTTTTATTTGTTCTCTGATTTATTTTTTATATGAAACAATGATCATAATTGTCATTTATGAATATCTCATGTGCCAATCACCCCTCTTGCAGGTTTACATGCTCGATCATTTGGGGCAGCTTTTCTTGTATCAGACTGGGTCATTTGTCAGAGCAAAGCCCCACTTTTCAAGACATTAGCTTGTGACCTTTGCAGATTGCTTAGCACAGTTAAAGTCTCATGCTCTACTAAAACAGAAAATTGAACTGTTGTAGAGATTAAGTCAGATAATGTATGTCAAGAACTTAGCATAATGCTGTGTACAGAGTATGTTCTGAATAAATATTAACAATTTAAAAACAACAACAATGTTTTAATTTCCCAAGAGTTCATCTTATTTTTTCTTTCCAATCTATACATTTTAAAAAAAAAATTCTAGGAAATCTCAGTTATGTCCATGCATTGCATTTCAGTGTTAACTAAGATGATCCTAATAACCCTAAGTGTATCTGGTTGAGATCTGTGAAGTGAAGTCAGAATCCTAGTTTAAGTGTGTACATGTGTGTCTGTGTGTCTGTGTCTCTGTGTGTTGGTTTACATGTGTATGCACATGTAAGCCAGAGGTCATAGTGGCTTCTTCTATGGCTTCTACTATGTTTTTAGGTTTTGTTTTGTTATTTGACAGGTCTCTCACTGAATCTGGAGACTGCTGATTAGCTAGACTGCATGGCAGCAAGTCCCAAGAATTTGTTCTTTTTAGTACTGATATTATAGGTGCTTGCTATCTGCTAGGCCGTTTGAATGGATGCTCAGTGATCAGTGAACACTTCACCAGTCTTTTCAACTGAGTTGCTTAATATTATTTCTTCTTTTTTATCCTGTTCTACTGGGGGTTAACCAAGGACCCCTGAAGCCTAGTCTAGCAATCTCTTCTTCAGCTAATCCTCTGACTTCTTTTTATATCTTTTTTTTGTTTTGTTTTTTGTTTTTTTGTTTTTTGTTTTTTTGTTTTTTTGAGACAAGGTTTCTCTGTGTAGCCCTGGCTGTCCTGGTCACTCTGTAGACCAGGCTGGCCTCGAACTCAGAAATCTGCCTGTCTCTGCCTCCCAAGTGCTGGGATTAAAGGCGTGCGCCACCACCGCCCGGCATATCATTTATTTTTGATGGCAGTCCTTTTCATCTCTCAAACCCAAGATCCTCCCTACCTTCTGTCTACCCAACCTCATGTTCATTCTCTCCCTCAAAAACAAACACACAAAGAAAAAGACACAAATAAACTACAAAGTTCCCCAAAATGAAAATTGAGACAAACAAAACCCCAGTGAGACAAAAATTATTAACTCAAACCAAAGCAAAAAGCACACTAAAAAAAACACCCATAAACCAAAAAACCCAAACAAACAAACAAACAAACAAACAAAAAAACCCACCATAGACTCCCTTCAGTGTTCACTAACTCTCCAGTTTTCAAATTGAGTTCTTAGTTTGACAGCTCTTCTCTCTCACCCATATAGATCTGCCCTTTGTCATTATGTCACTGTAAATGCTGCCTCTACTTATACAGGTATGTCTGTGAGAAAAGAAGAATCCTGCTTCTTTCATTTCTGCTTCTAGTCATCTGCATCCACCTTATCCCTCGGGCTGACTTTCCATGTAAATATCCACTGAGCATCCACTTATCTTCCTCTTTCACTGATTCTATTTTACTCCAAACCAACACAGTCATTCACTGGAACCATCTAACTGTGAATCTGGAATATATTTTACAGTGTTGCACCCCTGTAATACATTTTCCATTTAGAATACCAGAGTCATTTTTTAAACAGAAGGATGAGCATGTCACCTCCCTTCTTGGTATTGCCTGGTGCCTAATTTAATCTTCCCGACTCCCTAAAATTAATTTTCATCATATTGATCTTTCTAGATGAGTAAAGTAAAGCTAAGAATTAAAATGCCTTGCTTGACCTGCTGCATAGGTGATAATGAATCATTTAGGCTGATGGAGAAGACACCATGAATCACAACATCTGGCAATGAAGAAACACTTATTTCCATCTTCCCATGCTAGTCCCCTAAAATCCCATCAGCTGTCATAGCTCAATGATGTCATATCATGTCTACTACACCATTTCTTATAAATAAAGAATGTATAAGCACCCCAAGTTCTACATAAGATTACTGAATTTATATAAAGACAATTTTAATTAAGAAGCAATTAAGAAATACTGATATAAAGAACGTGAAAAGAACTCATGAGAACATGAGAGAGAACATGGAGGAGAACTCAGTGGTTTAAAATGTGTTTGGCTTCCCCAGAGTTTGGTCCCTAGAACCCATGTTGAGCAGCTCAAAGCTGCCTATAATCCCAGATTCAGGGACTCTGATGACCTCTTGACCTCTCCTAACCTCTGCACTTTCCCCCAACTCCACATATACACATACACATTTAACAAGAAATTAATTTCAGTAGTTCAATTATGAAAAGTTGTAATGATGAATAGGAGGGGTACAATTAAGGTACTCTTCCAAATGTGTGATCTGAATTTGAGAGACAATATACTAAAGAAGCAATTCAATCCTTCTCTTTCTATTGCTACTTGGCTAATTGCAGGGTACTTTAAAATCTCCTTTCGGTTCCCTCCTCTATAAAACAGGAATAATGATAGTTAAATACATCGTAGCACTAACTAGATTTTAGGCATAGTTCTTAGTAAAATATTTAGTCCTCTCATAGAATATTTATGTGCAAAGGAACAGAGAATGAAAAATATTGACAAATAAGTAAGACAATATATGTAAAGTCTCAAGGATAGTTTGGGCATAAGTAATTCTGTACTTTTAGAAATAGAAGTTATTATAGATTGGCTTTTAAATGACAGTTGACAAGATTCATAGCATCCATGCATGGTAATTTTGTGAGTGTTCACAGGATTAAGCCATGGTTACCATGGTTTAGTGGATGTTTTTTATCAGCCTTCAAACAAGAAGTATAAGTAGGTTGATACTCATGCAATAGCATTTTTCTCCAAGGAAGGCACCCATGTTTTGATTCCCTTTGTTCATATGCTAATACACTACACTGTCATGACTATTGTTTGGGAATTTATCTTCATGTCCTGAAAAGGTAGCCTGTTTGAATCACACATTGTGACTTGTAAATATAACTTAGCATTACATACTGCAGTTGGCATTGAAATGTGTATTGGTGTTGTCTTTGTGTGGTGTATATTTGTTTGCTTTGCTTCATTGTATTTTGAATTAATCTCTTTTATAGACAGCAGTTTAAAATATATTAACTTTTTTTGAGAAAATACAGGGCTCTTTAAATTCTTTTTTGAGTTCAAAGGGGAAAAAATCTATATAATTTTCATTCTTGGTCTACCATAGAGTAGAATATATTTTTTTTCCAAGTAAGATAACCTGTGGAACAATTTTTAAAAAACTACATATTAAGTGAAATTTTAGAATAACAAAGTTACATATGTATAGAACACATTTAATATTTAAAATAAAATTTAAGTTTATTTATTTATTTACATGTGCATGTGTGTCCACCGGCGTGTACCATGGTATATGTACATGTAGAGATTAGAGACCAACCAGAGGGAGTCAGTTCTCTCCTTCCACCTTGTAGGTCCCGAGGGTTGGTCTCAGGTCATGAGACTTGATACCAGGGTACTTTTCCTTCCAAGCCATCTCTCTGGCTCCTGAGACAAGTATATTTTTAGTTCAACATCCTCAGTAAGATTTGTGCCATCAAATACTGATTCAACTGCCTTTACCCTTCCTCACCTGCTTCTCTAGATATTCTGTTTGTCTCCCAAAAAGGCAAGTTCACAGAAACTTAGTTTTTTAAAACTCTGTGAACTACAAAGCACAACCATGGCGAATTAGACATCTATGAGCTTCATCTGATAAAAATTTAATGAATACCTGGTATGTTCTGCTACAAAGTCAAACGAGATGCATCAGACATACTCAAGGAGCTTATAATATATTGATGAATTGAGGTAGAAAACGCCGATCAGGAGACATTCATGTTTGTACTTTTTCCTACATCTAATCTTTTTCTCCTCTAACACCTTATCAAACAGCATCAGCATCATGGTTTTCATTAAGCTAACACTTGCATTATTACAGGTGCCATGCCTAGAGTTATATTATACTAAAGCTTATTCAAATTCTGAATGGTGAGAAAAGAATTTGAGGGTGTGAGCTTGTTTATATTAATTAGTATATAGCTTCACTTTTGCATATAATTAGTGAATTCAACAAAATTATTTTTTTCATATTTGTAGTACTAAATAATTACCTAAACCGGACAAAAGATACTATAGTTGATTCCTGAGAAATTTTAACATTTGTAGTCTAATGATTCTTCTACAGAACATGTTGAGATTAAAGATGGACAGATGGACCTTTCGCTGGGTTTACCAAGTGTGTTTTTGCTAAACAGTTAAAAACAGCAAGTGGAAAGAAAAAATTCCCTTGCTAAGGACCTTTTTGTTGTTGTTGTTCTGAGGGAAAAAAAAGCTGAAACTTGTGAGCAAATTGGTGGTTAAGTAGAAATCCTGACAATGAGGGACAAGTGTCTGGCTACTTTCCAGAAGATGAAATGATAATTAAGTTGATTTTTAAAATAATTTGAAAAGGGAAAACAATTATTTAAAATACCTTATTCTTAAAATTTGCAAGGATTTTATAGTTAACAACTACTAAGTGTCAATGTTCTATAATCCCAAGTTGTTCCTGGTGCATGAGAGAAATTAAATGGAATTCAAAAATGATGCCATGAGTGCCAGGCAGCGTGGCATATGCTTTTAATCCCAGAACATGGGAGGCAGAGGCAGGTGGATCTCTGTGAGTTGGAGGACAGCCTAGTCTATGGAGTGAAATACAGTACAGCCAAAGCTACACACACACATAAAAAAAAAACCTGTCTCAAAATAGCAAAACAAAACAAAAATTATATTATTAGAAAATGTTATGTTTAATTTTATGAATACACTGGACTCTGCTTTTCTCTCTGTTACCGTATGTGAAGTGTGTTACTCAATCTGCAGTTATACAAGCATGTTCTGTAGCCTTCACTCTACCTGAAACATACGGGAAACAATGAACATGTTCAGGTAATTATTAATAGGGTTCTTTCGATCAACTTCTTCATATGTTTTCAATTTGTAGAGAGTCCTCTTGAGCCACAGTATTATAAAAAATATTTAAAATTGCTTAAAGTAACATATAAAATTAATTAGTGGGCTTTATTATTGGTTGTGCTGTTATAAAGCTGTGAGAATAACAACAACGCAGTATGCAAATGAAAACCCGGCAGAGAGAAAGACACAGGTGAGCATGCATCCTGTTGATTCTGTCTACAGAAATAGTTCAGTACCTCTGTTGTCTCACCTATAAACTGACTATAATAAGTCCTTTCTGCAACGTTTGTGTAAGCCTTAAAAGAAATGATTTTTTTTAACACGTGTACATAGTTTAGAGGTGAATAATTGAGAAGTGAATTGCTATTATGGTGTGTGAGTATAATCTTTTCTGTAAAATATATTCTCCGTATGTTTTTCATACGCCATCTCTATGATCCTCAGCAAAGGAAAGATCTAGTATGTGTGTTATGTGACTAGATGATGCTCATTTTTTCTTCTGTATAGAGAAGGCTATTAATTATTTTCTGTTATGTGGATGATAGCCCAGTTTCTCAGATGTCCAAGTGGAAACTGAATCATAAAGATCTGGAATTGTAAGCTGTCAGCATTCATGTGCTTGAGTTTATATCCCTCTCCTTCATATGAAAGCTATACACAAAAATGTTTACATACATTTGTGTGGTTTGTTTAGGCATGGAGGGGGAAAGGAGTCCCAGATTCATGTTTGGAGTACTTTAAATCAGAGACTAGGGGTATTATTTTGTGAGTACTTCTGTCTGATAAATAGCTTTGATTCATTATATTTAATATAGTACATATTTAGACACCACCTATATTGTTATTGGAGATTTTAAATTTTATTGCATATATATATATAGAAGTGTACTGACTATACTAATACAAAAGCAAACCTATTGTTCTAATTCCTTTTACTCCCTAAATCTAGCTTATTTTTAAAATACTAATATATTTTAAGCTGAATTAAAGTTATTTTTTCAAACTGGCTTTATCAGGAATGGATGAATTTTAGTTTTAACTACAAAGAATGGGATGCAATTTTAAAATAATGCCTGGAATAACTTTTTTCTGTATGTCTTATTGAACCAATATTGTGATGATACCACCTAATAATAACAATTCTGTGCAGTCATCACATTCTTCATAGGTCATGTTACTTAGGATAAACCCTTTCTTCATAGATTTCTTTCTAAATACTAAAGTGCCTCGATGAGGATTACCGTTTAAAAATTAAAAATCATTGTTTACTTAGACCTTATTCAATAGGTGAAATTCTGGAGATGGGCAGTATAATTTCTAGTGCACATAAGAGGAAACTGAGTTTTAGAAAAATTCAAAATTTTGCTCATAGTCAAGTGAGGGAAATGGGATTCAAATCATCTTGACGAACTACAAATCATGGAGACATCAAATGTATGGTAGTTTTTGGATGTTGTTTCTTGTCCACTTAATTTAAAGGGGTGAGGAGCAGAGGTTGGTCATGTGTGGATGCACTCTAGAACTATTGCTCAAGTGGATCAGTTGCTGGTAGCATAAATCACTTTCTGTGCTGTTGAGATCTGCTAACAGCTTTCAGAGGAGCTGCAGGCATGAACTGTTCTACCTTTACTGGTTAATTTATTGGGAAATTGCTGAGCATTTACCACAAGCAGGTGCTATTGCTAATTCTATACATATCCATTCCTAATAAAGCCAGGTTGAAAAATAACTTTAAGCCAGCTTAAAAATATGAGTATTTTAAAAGTAAACTAGATTTAGGAAGTAGAGAAATACTTTCTAACGTTGGAGAAATATGTTTGACTTTTTCATTAATATGGACAGTATAATTCTGTATGAATACACAATAAAATTGAAATCTCCAATAATAATATAGGCAATATTTGAATATGTAGTGTAGTACTGTATGCTATACAGTATTGGACAGATCTGCAAGCCAATAGATGACATTCCATGGAGCTCACAGTATTGGTCTTTCTCTTTTAACTTGCCCCATGTCTGTAGTGTAGCTTGTTACTTATAAGCTCTTTTCTCCCCTAAGAAACAAAGCCACTTGACAAATAATTCTAATATCTTTTTCTAATCTTTATTGTAAATAATCAGGACAAAATTTAAGTAAAAACAGAACTAAGCTATATAGAGATTAATAATGTTTATTTCAATAGATTGTTAACTAAAGCAGAGAGCTATGTACACCTAGATATAATCTAATGTTAGGAAGATGTCTTTGAGTAGATGAAACCCATATTACTTACCTTCTGTTTCTGGGGAGGATACTAGAAAGACATAAAATGAACTAATATAACTACATACATGGTAGGTAGATAAATAGAGGTAATGTGAGTGAGTGTTAAGCAGAAAAATTAATAGCAAAAGGAGTACAGAAGTTTGTGGGAGTAAAATAATCAGGATAAGACCCATTTAGAAGCTAGCACTTAAGCAAAAAGTCTAAAAAGCTGGAGGAGTCATTCTAGTGAAAATCAGGGTAGAGAATATTCTAGGCAGATGGACATTTTAAAATAGTTTTTGTTTTATCTAAAAAATAATTTTTGAAGTGAGATGTACAAGTACAAAATAGTTGAGATGATATTTAAACTCATGTTTAAGCACTTTAAAACTTGTTTTGAAACTCTATTCTTTAAAAAGTTTTGCAATAGCTGAAATATATAAAGGACCACTTTGATAGAGTTAAACTTATGCTATCCAAGAGTATACAAAAGGAGGGGCAGAGGTTGGCATAGCTCATTTCTTTTTGACTTAATTAAAGCTACCAATGTCAATGGTGTTATCATGTACTGCCAATGTTTTCACAGTAATGAACATTGCAGGGAGGTTCTGACTGCTTTCCTAGGAGCCATCTATATTACATAAATTGCTAAATATTTCATTTTGGGTCAGTCATTCAATTGATGTTTCTTGTGAAGAGAATTTTGATATTTCACAATGGTCAGTAGGAGGTTTCCCATCTCCGTCATCTCTCTGCTGCCCCAAATCTGAAGACATTTTAAGAGTTTGATGAGATAGAAAAGCTCAGGCGGGCAAATTCTGTTCATGCTGGGTCAAAAGATTGCCTGCTGGCCACTGGATGCAACACCAGACAAAGCCAAAGGGTCAGGTTTACAAGAAAAAAACCCAACAACACAGGGCCCACTTTAATGAAGCAACCTCTGTATTTTGTGAAGAACAAATGATAAAATCATATGAAAAGAGAGTTCTCTGTTATTATTTATCCAGCCACTGGTGTATTCAGGTTGGAAATTTGGCTTGGAGCCCAGAATTTTATCCAACTCCATTACAAATCCTCTAAGACCTGTAGGTTCCAATATAATGGAAAATAGATCTGCAGACAGCACAAGGAAATGAACGCATTATCAGAAACAGGAGTCATCAAGGACCACGTAAGAGGCTTCTCCGCTGAGCCTGACCAGTGCAACCTCTCATAACTTCCAGGGCATGAACATTTTTCCAGAGACTGAGACTGATGCCAAGAGGAAATCACAGAATGCAGGACAAAGAGTTCCAGAGAGGTATTCATTCATGCTGTCCTGCAGTGGATTGCTTAGTTGCTCCCTAGTGACTCTGATTTAAACTCTGGGATTTTCATAAGGAAATATTCCCAGCTTTTATGCTGGAGAATCATCCCCATAGGAGTAATTTTAGACTCACCTTTTGTCTGACTCGGCTTCCTTTGACTCCTATTCCTCTTGACATTTCATTGTGGCGTCCCTTTAGCATTCTCTCCTGCTGCTTCAGAATTGGCTTGTAGACCATGTACCTTAGCAATCAGACCTGAAAGCTTCCCAGTAACCACTTCCAGCTCTACATTCACAAGTAATGGCATCTACTGTTCTTGAGAACTGTGTTAACTGGACTCAGAGACTTCCCAGTAGCTGTACCGGAACAGTGAACTCCCAAAGGTCATCACATCTATCACAATTAAAATCTACAAAACCAATGCTTCTGATGAGGTGAAAGTTAGAAGCTTATACAACTGCAAAATGTTTGCTCATTTGAAAGAAAATAAACCAATATGCTAATTGCTGTAAAAAAAACACATTCTATTCCAAAAACATTGATATATCATCTCCATACCTGATATTCTTGGAGGGTTGCTTTCAACTGGGTCATATATCCATCTTTTTTCATCATCATATTTCAAGTATTTTTCTTCTTCTTTTGTGTCCATATTAGGTATCTAGGAACTGGGACTCAGAGTGATTGAATTAATCTGCTAAGAGTAAAGTGTTAGAGAGTATGTGGGGTGATTGGATGACTTCTTTACAAGGCTGTGAATCCCTTGGAAGAATAGAACTCATGGCACACTTTGATAATGAGGGATCTAGGAAGATGGAACAATGGCTAAACTGCTGGTCGCAAATTATAAAAATCTGAGTTTGTATCTCCAGCATAGATATAAAAATCCAAGCATAGAGGCATGTGCCTGCCATGGAGCACTGATTGAGTGGAGACAGCAGAATCCCCAAGGCTTGCTGGCTAGCCACCTTAGCTCAGATTCCAATCCCCAGGCTCAGTGAGACATCCTATCTCAAAAAATAAAGTGTGTGTGTGTGTGTGGGGGGGGCGTGATAGAGGAAGATATCCAACATCAACCTCTGACTCTCACATGCACCAGCACACAGACATACACTGCACACAGTTGTATGTTTGTTTGTTTTAAAAAGGAAAGAGATGGTGAGGAGCAGAGGCTTGCCCTAATTCACAGTACAAGTCTTTGTCCATAGATGATTTCCATAAGACATTCTACAGAGTGTAAGTACAGTAATCCAAGGAAATGAAAACACAACTTCATCATTGAAAACCAAGGACTTGTGAAAAACATAGATATTCCACAATAAAACAATTAGCCTATGCTTATTTTATGGATTTACTCAATACACAATTGCTTATCATTGGAGAATTTTTATCCATTTTTAGCTTTTGTAAATAGTGTTTCATTCTTTTGTTGTTTTTATGTCTTACAAGATAGGGTAAGATTGGCTTTCTTCTTGGCGTAAAATGTGTGAAATTTAGAAAGCATTCTTGTTCCATTGCTGGCATATTTGGTAGGACATGTGCTTCCAGATGCTCTAAAGGCATGAGCGAGAGAGCCTGAGAGGCTTTGAGTGCAGTCATCCATGGAGGCTTCTCAGTCACCCACCTGAATCCTGGTTCAGTTCCTTAGCAGAGGCTGCCTCCCTCTGACTGATCTCTTGGTTAAGTGCACATGGTGTAAACCCCATCTAGTTTTAAATTTTATTTAATTTTAATTTCTTTTTAACTATGTTCACATAAGTAGTTAAAACGAGAAATTGTGGGATTCTACCCATCATTTCTAAGATTTAAATAAGTAACTAATTACATATCTCTGTAGGAATGAGTGTTGAAGGATTTTATTTTTTCTCCTTGAGTTTTGTTTCAGTTTTTGGAAAGGCTTCTATCTCTTCACTAGTCTTTCAACATGGAAAAAAAGGAGGTATTTTACCATGTTAACAAAATGAAATATCGCCTGACCATCAACCAAAACTCAACAAGGATTAGACTAATACATTCTCATCTACTAATTCATCTTAAAGAAAAACACTGTGAATGATTTGCCCCATATTAGGACTCATAGTATAGAGGATGAGGTATGCATAAGTATTTGTAGTGCTTCTTTTTGTACCAATGAAAATACTAAACTACATAAAATTCCTAAGGCACATACACAAAACATGTACAAATGTGACTGGACCGAAAAGCTTACAAGAAACTGTCTAAAAGCTTCCTCTGCATAGTCAGCTATATTATTTTTGTTGGAATATGCACAAATAAATTCTAGTAATTTCACTTTAATTCAACATAGATTAACTTGAGGACACTTCCTAAAATAGTTGGAGTTTCTGAAATTGCATTGAATTTTCCAGAAATGTGCAGGTATAATAAAGTTTGCTTCAATTATTTCTCAGGAGTTAAAATGTAAATAAGGATACCAATCTTAAATTATGTCAGTGAAATTTTAGTTTTGTGAATTATGAGATAAGGTGATTAAATAATAGATAAGTTTAAATTTGATTATTAATAATCAAATGCATGCTATAGTTGAATGCATGTGTTAGATAATACCATATTATCATGCAGAATGATAGCAACAGCATGGAGCCAGAGACGAAGAATAAGAAAACAATGTAAGGTAGTAAACATAATATGAAAATAAACCCCATCTGCCATTCCCAGTTAGCTTTCTTCTTGCCTCACAAAAAAAGACATGAGTTCTCAGCTACTGTTCCAGTGCTGCCCTGCCTACCTGCCTGCCTCAGTGTGCACAACTATCACCGTCATAGACTCACCCTCTAAAACTGTAAGCCCTAACAAACTAATTTTTCTATAAAATAAATGAATCCTATCATATATTATCAGAAGTGTAAATAGTACATCCAATGAGAAGGGAGGCTCTCAGAATGGTTTATAATTTCCCTTAAGGAACTGGAGAGGTGGCTCACTAGTTAATATGTTTTGCTCTGCTAGAGGGCCCGAGTTTTGTTTCCAGCCCCCGATATCAGACAGCTCACAACTCTCCGTAATGACAGCTCTAAGAGATCTTATACCTTTTGCCTCCATGGATGCCTGTACTTACATGCACATATCTACATATACCTACATGCAGACATTAGGACTTACACATTAATAATAATAATAATCCATTTACAAATTCCCTTAAATACTGTTTATAAATCAGCATATTCAAACCAAGGATATCTTTCCCTCCTTAAAATAAAGATGAGCATGTTGGCAGATAGTTTGCTAATTGATAATGGAACAGGTCATGTTACTAAATGATCAATATGTCTTCAAGTCCAAAGAAAATACTCCAAATGGGGGAAAAAAAAAACAACCAGTAAAAAGCCCCAAGCAAGGTGATGTAATTGTCAATAAAATAGCACTTTTAAAGCAGCCTCTCTGTGTGCAACTGGCTACCATGAAACAAAGAAAAACAGGACAATTTCTAGACTAACATATAGGTATGGTTCAGATACTCAGAAAATAATTCTATACGGAGTTTCTGTTAATTAAAAAATTAAAAAGAAATTCTTAGGAGGAGAAAATGCAAATAAAACAATGAAAATATCAATACTGGGTTAAATTAAAGCAAAAAATATAGTTGACAAGCAATAATAACCAAAAGTTTAATGCATTTTTAAAGGATAAAGTTTAAATATGATTATAAGTAATATTTCATAGAAACAAAAAACTAAACAACCATACTTGTATAAAGAATGAAATTCAGGAAATTCTTGTCATTGTATTATCATCCAGCATTTGAATGCAGTACTTTGAAAGAATGATTTTATAATAAAATGTTAATTACTAAAATGTTCTAAAGAACAGAAAACCTAAATAATTACCAGCTATACAACTAGAGACACTGTGATTTTTTTCATATGATTTCATATTGTGTTTTGTATTTTGTATTTATTTCTTGGAAAAAATATTTTCACCGCCTTTACTTTCCCTCAGTGTTTTCATTATTTGAAGAGATAATTTTATTCCTCACAAGACACCAGCCACAGAAGGTTTAATGGGTTATTTTTATCTTATTTTAAAACTCACATAAATAGTCTGCTGTTTAACTGATTGTGAAAGGCTACAAAACTGAGTTTTCAAATTTGTTTTCCAAAGATTTTGTTTAAACCCTAATGTTGAAACCTAGAGTTTACAGAAGATAAAGGTTAAAAAAAGAAAACAAAAAAGAACAAGAAAAATGGAAATGTATATATTCACTTACATAGAAAATAGCATATTAAAATTCCAACCCTGAACATAAAGACACTTTAACATTGGAAAATTTTGTCTTCATAACTGCTTTTTTAAAACTATAAAGGAAAAATTTTCAGGATAATATATAAATTCTGCGGAGTGATCATTTGATGAGAGTAATCCATTTCTGATTTTTAAATACCTATTGAATAATAGAGATAAAGGAAATTTTCTTAGTGTGATAAAGAATGTTTATTTTAATTCAAGAGCAAAACCAGAATCACTAACCAATAGTATTTTTGAGTATTGGCAATAAAATCAGAAGACAAGATAACTGTACTATTAAAATTTTACTGAAGATTTTGAAATAGTAAGATATAATTTTATAAGCAGCACACATATTGTATTGTTTGTCTTTCATTATCATAAATTCTCTGATATAATCAATGTAATAAAAGAGCTTAGTTTGACTTACATACTTAGCATCTTCATTTTATGGTCAGCTGACTCACTCTTTGCTGTCCTAAGCAAGGCAGTAAGTACGTTATAGCAGTTCTGTAGAAGATACTCACTTAAATAAACATGACTTGAATATTTCCTCATCTCTTAAGGCTTATATAACCTCATAATAGCACTACTCTGAGGAGCAAAACTTTAATAGATAGATATGTACAGGGTACTTCAATGTCAAGATGTAGCAATTTTAAGAAATTGCCATAAAGCTCTTTTTGCTAGTGAATGTTTACTGCACTAACAAATTGCCATTTAATTGAGAAATTGTTATTTCAATAGCAAAAATTTAGCATTTATCATAGATAACATACAGTCTAATAGAAATTCTAAGAAAAAGAAGTGCTATCTTGAGAGATTAGAGAATTGGTAGACTAGAAGTGTAAATAGTCAGGAAAATAAAAGATCAAACGCATTAATAAGAACTAAATCTCACCCGAAGTGGGGGTTACTGCCATATCAGCTGTGCCACTGTTGCACCCCATACTCTCTTTGTCTACTTTGCTCTATCATCTCCCAACACCTGGCTCTCCACCGCCTCCCCCTGCCCTACTTTTTTCATTGTTCACCACTCTCCATTTATGTCAGATGTGTTGTATCACCCTGTCCTTGAAAGCTCATCTCCATTGCTCTTTACTATATTCCTGACCTCATCCTTCCTGGGTATTCCAATCTAAACATGTATATCTAAAGATTCACCTACAGATAAGAGAGAAGACATGGCATTTGTCCTTCTAGGTTCAGGGTACCTTACTCAGAATGATTGTTTCAGTCCCATCCACTTATCTGCAAATTTCATGTTAATAGCAGAATTGTGTGAATGTACCATATTTTCACTATCCTTCTCTTGATAGACATCTAAACAGTTTTTACTTCATGGCTATTGTGAACAGAGCAGCAATGAGCATGGGTGGGCAAGTGGTCTTTACAGTAGGATAGACATTAGCTGGCGTATATGCCCAAGAGGAGTATTATGTTACTATATTTAATTCTTAAGGTATCTTCACACTAATTTCAACAGCTTACACTTACTTCACCACTCCAACAGTAATCAAATATTTTTATTCCCTACATTCACATCAGCATTTGTTGTCATTTTTTTTTTAAATCTTGTCTATTCTGACTGGGGTAAGTTGAAATATCAAAGTAGTTTTCATTCCCATTTCCTAGACCACTAGAAAGCTGAACATTTTTAACCATCTTGGGCATCTGTAAAAACTAAGTCTAACTGTGGACTAAAAGCTCTGTTTTCTAGTGAATGTTTACTGCACTAACAAATTGAATTTTACAATTAGTTACTCTGTAGAGTCATATATTAAACTCTCACACTTAGGGAAATTTTAAAGCATTTAGCAAATACTAATGAACTTAGAAAGTATTCACTGTCCATGGTAGGTCTGAATAGTAAAATAAAAATACATTCTAATTAGACTGTAGTCTACTGCTTCTAGATAAATAGTAGCAAAGTGAAAGTATAAAGCTGGTCTCCCAACACTATTATTGTTGGCTTTTCCTGTTGTAGATGGCTAAACACATGTGCATTCAAATTTTATATGCTTTATATGCTGGCTCTTTATGAAATATACAGAAAGTGTGCAGTGAGGAAAGCAGCATAAAGTCATGTCACTGTACTATTTCATAACATTTACTCAAATATGCTATGAACTATTTTGCTATCAGTCACTACTCAGCTTTCTTTCAGTTGCCTATATTGTTACTACACAGGTAAACTATGGTTTGCACAGCCATTTCTCTATTAATGAGCAGGCACATTATTTACTATGCCCTGTTGTGGAAAACTAGTTTTTTGATGTCTCTCTTAAACATGTTATGGTTCTATGCTCATAGGTATATCTTTCACTAAGTATATTTTGTTTTATTTTTATTAAATTATTTTATTTATTTACATTCCAAATATTGCCCCCTTCCAGGTCCCCTCTCCCAGAGTTCTTCACCCTGTCCTCCCTCTCCTTTGCATCTGAGAGGGTATTTCCCCACCCTCACACCCAGATCCACCCCTCTTGTCCCCCAGAGCCACCTCTTCCTCTCCCCTTCACTCCAGCATTTCCCTTCCCTGGGATATCTAGTCTCTATAGGATTAGGCAAATCCTCTCCCACTGAGGCCAGACAAGGCCCATGTATACTGTTGGGTTGGTGGCTTAGTCTCTAAGAACTCCCAGGGGTCTGGGTTAGTTGATATTATTGTTCTTCCTATGGGGGTTGCCCTTCCCTTCAGCTCCTTCAATCCTTCCCCTATCTCTTGATACCCCCTGCCCACTCTGTCCAATGGTTGGCTGTAAGTATCTGCATTTATCTCAGTCAGCTGCTGGCAAAGCCTCTCAGAGGATAGCTGTTTCTGTCTGCAACTGCAACATAACATTATTAATAGTGTCAGAGTTTAGTGGCAGTCCATGGGATATGTGGGCTGTATCCCAAGTTGAGCCTGTCTCTGGATGGCCTTTCCTTCAGTCTCTGCTCCTTTTTATTTTTGTCCCTGTGTTGCTGCTTTTAGTCAGGAATAATTCTGGGTCTAAAATTTTTAAGGTAGGTGTGTGTCTCCATCCCTCCACTGTGGACCCTGTTTATCTACTGGAGGTGGTCTCTTCAGATTGGGCATTTCAACTAAAGTCATCCCCATTGAATTCTGAGAGCCTCTCACACCCCAGTCTCTGGGACTTTGGTAGATTACCTCCACCCAATCCCCGCAGCCGCATTAAAGTTTAAAAAAGGCCAAGCCCCTGTTTAATGGCTGATCTTGGTTCTAAACTTGACATACTTGGGAAGAGGAAATCTCAGTTGAGAATTGTCTCATTCAGATTGCTCTGTTGGTGGACATTTATTTTATGATACAGAGAGGTCCTGCCCATAGTATATCGTGTGATCCCTAGACAGGTGAGCCTGGGCTGTATAAGAAAGCTAATGGGCAGTGAAGTGGGAGTGGGTGGGTGGGGGAGTACCGTTATAGAAACAGAGGGTGGGGGAATGGGATAGGGGTTTGTAGAGGGGAAACCTGGAAAAAAAATAACATTTGAAATGTAAATAAATAAAATATCCAATTCAAAAGAAAGAAAGAAAGAAAAAAGGAAGAAATAAAGAAAGAAAGGAAGGAAGAAAGGAAGAAGGAAGAAAGCAAGCAAGCAAGCAAGCAAGCAAGCAAGCAAGCAAGCAAGCAAGCTAACTGAGCAAATCAGAGCAAGCTATCCAGTAAAAGCTTTCTGCCATGGTTTCTGCCTCTGTTCTTGCTTGAGTTCCTGCTCTGATCTGACTTTCTCAAAGACAGCCTGTGATAAGGATGTGTAAACTAAATAAACTCTCTGCTCCCCAACTTGCTGTGTGTCATGGTGCTTATTACAGCAACAAGAAGCAAACTAGAACACTCACTGTATTTCTCTTTAACTTAAATATCATCCTTCCATAAGCAGTTGTGATGTATCCGACCAGAACTAAATGTAAGAGTCCCATTTCTACACATTTCTCACTAATACTTGACATTTTTACTATTTTTAAAATTAAGTGTGAGAAATGGTCTTGGTCTTTTTTACACTTTTGACACTTCAAACTGAGGATGGGATTAGTGACTTCTTTATTGCCATGTCTATCCATGTGCCTTTTTTGTCTTAAAAACTGTTTTTTTTAACATGATTTTTATTCATTTGTATAGCTTTATATTTTAGAACACTTTGATCATTGTATGTTTAAAGATGCTTTCTTTTGGTGTGTTTAAATTTTAGTTTTGTTTTCTTAATTTCATTTAAAATCAAGAGGTCTTCTGGTTTCTGTTTTTTTTTAAATTATTATGAAGAAAGTAAATAATTATAATGATAATTATTACCAAGATTAATATATTTTCAAATATTTATTTCAAATTTTTATTGTCTAACTGGCCACATTTATAAACAAAGGTACCTGAATCTATTTGTAACAGTGTAGTGTAGACTCTAACATTACTTAATAATGAATAGTCATTTTATTTGTTTGAAACATTTACTGATTTGTCAATACTTTTCACTCTAGAGCAGAATGCCTCATGCACCAGATATTTATTTCTGACCTACACTTGGCTCACTTTCCTGATTTTGTCCCATTGCCATAGTCTTATACTTATTCCTTTAATGCAACATTAAAGATTTAATACCTGAATTGGCAAAATCTTTTTCATAGGCTGCTTTTCCATATATCTATGTGATACGGGTACATATTTACATGTGTCAGGGGGCACATGTGTTTGCAGGCACAGGTACATGTGGAGACCTGATGTTATAATTGGATGTCTTCATAGAAAATTCTCGATTATTTATTGAGGCAGAGGCTCCCTATCAAATCTAGATATAGCTGATGAACTATGATAAACTGGCTAGGATGCTCCAGGAGTTGCTTCCTGTCTCTGCCTCAAGAGGGATGAAGTTATAGGAGGCTATCACAACTTACATGGGTTTGAGGGACTCAAACTCCATTCCTCTTTCTTGCCTAAAAAGTGCTTTATTCAAAAGATAAAAAGGCTGAGAAAGAAATTAGGAAAATGACACCCTTTACAATAGTAACAAAGAATATAAAATATCTTGGAGTGAATCTAACAAAGCAAGTGAAAGATCTGTATGACAAGAACATCAAGTCTCTGAAGAAAGAAATCAAAGAAGATCTCAGAAGATAGAAAGATCTCCCATGCTCATGGGTTGGCAGGATTAATATAGTAAAACTGTCCAGCTTGCTGAAAGCAATCTATAGATTCAATTCAATCCCCATCAAAATTCCAGCTCAATTCTTCATAGAGTTAGAAAGAGCAATTTGCAAATTTATTTGGAATAACAAAAACCCCAGAACAGCAAAAACTATTCTCAACAATAAAAGAACTTCTGGGGGAATCACAAACCCTGACCTCAAGCTGTTTTACAGAGCAATAGTGATAAAAATTATATGTTATTGGTACACAGAGAGGCAGGTAGATCAATGTAATAGAATTGAAGACCCAGAAATGAACCAACATACCCATGATCACTTGATCTTTAACAAAGGAGCTAAAACCATCTAGTGGAAAAAAGACATAATTTTCAACAAATGGTGCTGGTTCAACTGGTGGTCAGCATGTAAAAGAATTCAAATCAATACATTCTTATCTCCTCTAGTCCAAGTAGATCAAGAACCTCCACAAAAAAAATCCAGATACACTGAAAGTAATAGCAGAGAAAGTGGGGAAAAGCCTCGAACACATGGGCACATGGGAAATTTTCCTGAACAGAACACCAATGGATTATGCTCTAAAATCAACAATCGACAAATGTGACCTTATTAACTTGAAAAGCTTCTGTAAGCCAAAAGACACTGCCAATAGAACAAAATGACAACCAACAGATTGGGAAAAGATCTTTACCAATCCTAATAGAGGGTTAATATCCAATATATACCAAGAACTCAAGAAGTTAGACTCCAAAGGATCAAATCACTCCACTGAAAAATGGAGTGCAAAGCTAAACAAAGAATTCTCAACTGAGAAAACTCAAATGGCCAAGAAGCACCTAAAGTAACGTTCAATATCTTTAGTCATCAGCAAAATGCAAATCAAAATAACCCTGAGATTCTACTTCACACCAGTCAGAATGGCTAAGATCAAAAACTTAGGTGACAGCAGATGCTGGCGAGGATGAGGAGAAACAGGAACACTCCTCAATTATTGGTGGGATTGTAAGCTGGTATAACCACTCTGGAAATCGGTCTGGCAGTTCTTCAGAAAATTGGAAGACCCAGCTATACCACTCCTAGGCATATACCCAACATATATCAAGAACACATGCTCCACTATGTTCATAGCAGCCTTATTTATAATAGCCAAAAACTAGAAAGAACCAAGATGTCCTCCAACAGAGGAATGAATACAGAAAATGTGGTACATTTATACAATGGAGTACTACTCAGATATTAAAAACAATGACTTCATGAAATTCTTAGGCAAATGAATGGAACTAGAAAATATCATCTTGAGTAAGGTAACCCAATTACAAAAGAGTACACATGGTATGCATTCACTGATAAGTGGATATTAGCCCCAAAACTTGGAATATCCAAGATACAATTCACAGACCACATGAAGCTCAAGAAGTAAGACCAAAGTATGGATTCTTCGGTCATCTTAGAAGGGGGAACAAAATACACAGGAGGAAATACAGAAACAGTGTATGAAGCAGAGGCTGAAGGTAAGGCCATCCAGACGCTTCCCCATCTGGAGATCCATTCCATATACAGTCACCAAACCTGGACACTATTGAAGATGCCAATAAGTGCTTGCTGATAGGAGCCTGACATCGCTGTCTCCTGAGAGGCTCTGCCAGAGCCTGACAAATACAGAGGCAAATGCTCGCAGCTAATCATTGGACTAAGCATGGGGTTCCCAAATGGGTCCCCAATGGAGGATTTAGAGAAAATACTGAATGTGCTGAAGGGGATTGCAACCCTGTAGGATGAATAACAATAACAGCCCAACAGAACCCCCAGAGCTCCCAGGAACTAAACCACCAACCAAAGAGCACACGTGGAGGGACCCATAGCTCTAGCCACATATGTAGCAAAGGAAGGCCTTGTTGGGCATCAATGGGAAGAGAGGCCCTTAGTCCTGTGAAGGCTCAATGACACAGTGTAAGAGAATGCCAGGGCCACCATGAGGTGGGAATGAATGAGTGGGTGGGTGGGGGAACACCCTCATAGAAGCAGGAGGAGGGGGAATGGAATAAGGGTTTCTGGGGGGGAGGAGACTGTAAGGGAATAACATTTGAAAGGTAAACTATTTTTGTAATTTCCATAAAATATTCTTCTTACAGATGTTAGAATGATTCTATCCAATAATTTTTCAGTTTTAAATCAATTTTTAAAACTTCTATGATGGGCATGATACACATTTTAATTACATTCTATTCTATATAAAAACCACGATATATCTGTACATTTTTTATGCTCCTCATGCTCCTCTGCAAAGTTTTATACTCTTTTTTTCTTTATTTAAAGCAACTTGGTTGCCTATATTATTATCTTGTATCTAAGTCCTTAGGTTTCAGTTAAAACATTAACATCTATTCTAAAAAAAGCTGCACTTGACTCTTGTGTCTAAAATTTTCAGAAGTGAAGGCAATCTGAAGCAAGTGCGCCTGGGGATAACAGATCTTGTCAGGGCTTGAGGTTAGATATCAAGGGAGTGTGCATTTAGATTTGAGGTAGCAATGGGAGAAATGTTTATGGTCTTTGTGAAGTAAATTGACTAGTATTTCTTACATGTTCAACTATGCATATATATAACACATTAGGATATGGTGAGTATATATATATGCTTTTTCCCCAGACATGGTAGAGAATCTGTCTACAATAGCAGAATCCTGTAATGTTAGAATACTCTTCAGTGGCAATTTATTGACACCAAATATGAACCTGATCTGTCTAGGACAGTAGCTGACTCTCATATTATATGTATTGATGGTTTTAAAAATAATAACTTGAGTGCAGATTATGCTGCCAACTATGAAGGTAGTTTATCATCTTATTTTTCTTATTTCTGGTGTGAAACATTTTTTTTTTTTTTTTTTACACAATGCTCTACACCTTGGAAGGAACATTTCATTTAGTCTGCATGTATTTTGATTGACCTAAAAGTTTACAAATCTAGTGGAAAAGCTTAAAGCAAAACTCAGAAGAAAATGCTGTACAGGATATCTGGTTTCAAGGAAAACTTAAGTGCAATGTATAGAGAAGATATGAGAACCAGCAGAGACAAAGGAGTCCTGATGGAATTCTGGATGACTTTCCCTCTGGTATAAAGTGGCACTGTTCTTCCTGCATATTTAAAGGCAGATGGTGGCTGTATAGACAAAATGCAATGAAGTCAAGGCAATTATTCATTTCCTTCCAACTTTAGGAATGTGCTCTGGAACGAAAAAGTTGCTTTGGGGCCTTACATTATGCAAATTTCTTGTCTTTGCTGATTGAATTGTGAGAGGAAAAGATTACACAGTTTCTTACTCTGCCTGTCTTCTAATTGTTGCTGTAGTACTAATCAGATTGAATAAAAAAGCAGCTTTAATGCCATTTACCTGGAGGATGTATAGAAAAGCTGTTACATGTACAAATTATTTCAACCACGGAAAATGTACTTCAGATACTTTTCCATGCCCTGTGGTTTGCTGGTTCTGTGGTTGGTGGCCTAGTTTCTCAGGCTGGTAAAGAGCCTCATCACTGTCAGTGTGTGTCTCATTTTATAAATGGCTTAGTTTTGCTTGTCTAGTTTCCAAAACTTCTAAGATGCTGTACCTGATCCTCCCATCAACTTACTCAAAGCAATGATCTCCTGTTCAATTAAAATGACCCTTCAGATGAAGAAACTAAATTATGTATATCTAGGCCAAGAATTTTGGGTTTAGAATATAGGTGTATGTATGTATGTATGTATGTAAGTATGTATGTATGTATGTATGTACATATGTATGTATGTATGTATGTGTGTATATGTATATTCATGTATATGTGTGTGCATGTGTGTGAATGCATGTGTGTATGTATATGTGCATGTGTCTGTGCACACAGGTGTGTGTGCATGTGTGTGTACATGCATTATGTTCACACACACATATTTCACTTGAAGAGTTGGAAAGTATATACTCTGCATCTAGATTCATTGAAGGCTGTGATAGAGGCAGAAAAGAGTGCCGTGTGAAGTCACACATACTTGCTTCAATAGAAGGCAGTGTTCTCTAAAGCTCAGTTCTGTTTGCTAAAGGGTCACAACATCTCTTACCTCTCCAAGACTTACCTAGGGTGTGAGATAATTTAGAGAATGTGTCTGGAAACATAAGTGGCTGCTCAATAAGTATTAATACTATCATCTTATCTATGTCACAGATTCAAACCAGCTGTTGAGTCTAATGCATGTGTTTATAGATAGACTGTTGCCATACATATTTATATCATTTCTTTCAGCTTTTGAGATATTAGTATAATTACAACATTTTTGCCTTTATTTTCTTTCTTCCTAACCCTACTTACCCCTTCTTACTCTGAAATTCATGGCTCCTCTTAAATTAATTGTTGCTACACACACACACACACACACACACACACACACACACACACACCACACACACACACACACACACACACACACACACACACACACACCACACACACACACACACACTGCTAAGTACATAAATATAACCCACACATTCTATATAATGTTGTTTGTATGTATGTTTTCAGGGATGACTATTTGGTATTGGATAACTTCGTGTGCTTTTCCTTAAGACAGGCTATTTTGACAACTCTCAGCACTCCTTAGTTGCCTGAAGTTCTCTGGGTCCTTGAGGCCTCCTGCACATTCACGCCACACGCAATGATAGCATGTTTATTGTTGTTGCCCTTGTGTAGCTCATGTTTAGGCAATCATGTCGCTGAGTCCTTGAGGGCATAGCTTCTGACATTTTTAGGAAATACAATCTGATGGCCAATTCCCTGATCTTCTGGCTCTTGCAATCTTTCTGCCCCCTCTCCTACAATTTGGGTATAGGAGTTGTGTTTCAGACTTTTCCATTTAGATTGGCTTCGACAACTCTGCAATTTGATTAGTTGTGGTTTTCTATAATGATCATTGTCTGTTGCAAACATTTTTTTCTTGGTGTGGGGTGAGGACTTATTTGTGAATAAAAAGACAAATAGTTAGAATGTGGTCAGGGATTTAGTTTAATAACTTGGTACCCATAGATTCTCCCCCAACATCCAATACTTTACTTGTTTTTGAGTTGATGGCTAGGTTTCCACAAGCATCCACAAGTTTTCTCTTGTTGAGTGGGTATTACATGCAATTAGACAGCTGTTGGTTGCTGTCAAATTATGCAAGTTACTATTGTATTATGAGGAATATCTGGCCATGCTGCTTGTTGGGATTCATAGCATCATAACTGGGTAGGAATGTTGATAATTTCTCTAGAAGTTTTCGTGGTGCCATCTTTTGCCACAAAAGCTAGTTCTCAGGGAGAAGTCAGGTAATTTGGATTTTTCTTAACCCTAGGGCCGCATGTTGGTTATTAAAGATTATTATTTTGAGAAGATGTAGTAAAAGTTGCTAATATTGTGATATCTCAATTTTTCACCAAAATAGCAATTATTAGTGGAAAAAAGAAGATGATGACCCCAGTGATGACAGTGGCACAAGCAGTACTTCTTAGTGCAATGCACTGTTTACATAGGTAATTTTCTCATTTTATAAATGAAGAAAAGTGCGTCTTACAGTAGTTATGCAATAACCATACCCATCACCATACCAATTCTGTACAATACAACTTGCATTTAGAAGCTAGACTTTTTTGTGACAAAACTTTTTCTATTTGTAGTTGCTAGTTTGTAGGTAATTTAGAATGACATAAAGACAACTCCTTTATTAATGGATTGTTTTTGTGTTTGTTGCTTTATTTTTCTTAGTCCCAAGGTGTATGTTTTCCTTTTTGTCTTTATTGCATCTGTAAGAATTTTATCTGTGTTATTGTCTATTCCCAGAATAAAGAACTTAGTTGGTTTCTCAATGTAGTAAGCATTTTTCAATTTTATTTTTGTATTTTCTGTTTTTTTTCCTTCTCATTGAAGTTTTTAAACTACTTATGAAGTCTTTTGCAGTATATAATATAAAAAACCCTTTGAATATTTTTGGGAAAGGATAGCATGTGTTTTATTTCTAAAGATAAGATACTTTTCTCATTTTTTAACTCCCGTGATCAGAATTTAGTTTTTGCATTTTGAAACTGAGTTTGATTTGATGGCATAAGTGATAGAAGTTCTACTGAACAGATACATTAAAGCTTATTTCTATGGAATAAAAATTTGATTCATGTTTATTAAATCTGCTTCATCAGTTATATTGTCATTAGTTGGATATGTCAGTCTTACTTGCTGATATTACCAGAATATGAGTATGAGTTTACATTTGTCCAATAAGACTGTGACATTACAATTTAAGGGAAAATGGGGTTTATCTAAATGGAAATAATTTTCTAGGTAAGTTTGTTGTAGGCTGCTAATGTTTTATTAACAGACCCAGATGCCACCTGGACTCTAAAGGCATACAGAGTACAGATAGTTGTATAAGGCTTTCTGTACAGTTTACATCTAATTTTGTAACATGTTGACAATTAGGATTTGTTACAATGAAGATATCCTCACAATAGTAAATAGAGACATTTTTACTCTCCTCTAGCCAGACTTAAATTGGTGTCAGCAGCAGTTTTGCGAGTTTGTGTCCTGCTCTGTTTCCAAATGCCTTAACAGATAACCTGAGGACCAAACCTAATAAGTAGTCACCTTCTTTTCCTAAAGGAAAGCACATTACTTTCCTTCAATTTCATTGTAGTTTTACTAAAGCAATTACTTTCATCTTCAGAAATATGAAAACTGTCTATTAAGTAAGAGCATGTGTTGTTAGTTTAGGGATTTAGAATACATTTACATATCTTGTGCCAACTATCATCTCGAAAAGTTAATTTTTTTTATAAGTCATCATGATCTGTATCATGGCATTTCACATCTCTATGAGGTACGTTGTTCTCACTATTCTTAATAATATTAGCTTTAAGAAAAAAATGAATGTTCTTTGTTCCCCGGGAAGTTATTATCCTTTATCCCAGTGGATATATGACCATCTCATTTTCTGTGATGTCTAGAATATCCTATAGCCACTGTTTACTGGTGAATGGGTGTTGAAACCCTAGAAGAAAGAGAAGAATGGGTAGTTGGAGCACATGTGTCCTACAAAGCCATTGTTTCCTACACGCAGCATGGAAATGACAGATAATCACTTATTTTTTTTCTGATTCACAACATTATGGAGACACAATTATGTAAGATTGGAATTATCCTTGATTATTTTCAATTGAAATCTTGTATCTCAAAAACAACAATAAAGATTAATTGGAGATATTTTGGTTTGTTATCAGCATATGCGAAAAAGCCTATAGAATTTTTCCTATTATTCACTTTGTATCAAAAGCACAAGGACACAGTTTTAAGGACATTGCATCTAAAGAGAAGCTTATTAGTTAAAGATTAGAAAATTTCAATTTTATTATCAATTTTAGTAGGGGAAATCTCCAAATTGTAATGTGGACAAAACTTGGATTATAAAGTGCATGGGGAATGAATACAAATCCAATTGGAGAGTGGATCTGGCACCTTCCCTGGACAAGTTATGTACATGGGATAAGAGAAAAAAAAATGAAGTTTCTAATCTTTTTCTATATTCACAGTGGCTACTTAGTGACTAAGAGGCGGCTAGCCTATTCAGGGCAGCTATACCAGATCAAGTAATGACTCACACCATGAACTAGAAGTAGGCCAAGGTACTGTGCTGTTTCATTGCCCATATCTTCCCAGAAGGGTGTTTAATTTAAAAGTTTGGTTATTTAGTTTGTAACTTTTTAACGTAATATTTCAAACCATGGTTGGTATGAGGAAACCAAAGCCATGGAAACAAAACTGTAGATGTGGAAGAACAGAGCATTGAGCTAGCTGCTAGACTCTCCTGAGCATGTATGTGTTCCTGAAGGGCTGCTCAGAAAGCAATCAGATGCTAGTGAGATAATAGTTCAGATACACAGCCATGAAGTTCAAGATGCTGTGAGAGAAAAAGCTGTTCAAAGAGGCCAGAAAACTGGGGAAAAGCATACAGATGGAAGTACCTAGTTTTCTTCATTAAGCTGAAGAACAGTTTATAATGGAACGGAGACCGGCTAGATAGAAGAGATCAAAAGATACAGTAACATAGTGAACATTCTGCATACATTTTTGTAATGGGTGGCTCTCCCGAATAAGTTTATTAGCTGCAGTTATAATGATGTGGATGCAAAAGAAAAAAAAACATGCAAATTTTGCATTCCCCAAGGCTGAAACTTTTATTATAAAGAAGTAAATGAAGATATTGTGGCAACCTGCTCAGTTAATTTTAGTAAAATAAGTCATGGGTACTCTGAGCAACAAAGGCAGTTTTTGCTGTAATCATTTTCCTTTGAATTTTTTAATGTTTCTTTTTAAAAATCAATTTATTTGTATCCCAAATGCTACTCCCTCCCTGTACCCTCTCACAGAGTCTCTCCCCCAAGACCCCTCCTTTAGCCTATGAAAGGGTGGGACCCCCTAGTATGCCCCAACCCTGTAGCATCAAGTCTCTAGAGGATTAGATGCATTCTCTTGCATTGAGACCAGACAAAGTAGCTACATATGAGCCAGGAACTTGGGTACAGACAAGGTATGCATTGATTGGTGGCTCAGTTTCTGAGAACTCTCATAGGTCCAGGTTATTCGACACTATTGGTCTTCCTGTGGGATTCCTATGCTCGTCAGGGCCTTTGATCATTCCCCTAACTCTTCCATAAGGGTCTCTGACCTCTGTCCAATGTTTAACTGTGGGTATCTGCAGCTGTTTCAGTTAGCTGCTGGGTGGAGCGTCTCAGAGGACATTTATTCTAGACTACTGTCTGCAAGCATAACGTAGTATCAGCACTGATAGTGTCAGGGATTGGTCTCAAGTTGGGCCAGTTATTGGTTGGCCATTCCTTCTGTCTCTGTTTGTCTTTGACCCTGCATTTACTTTCGATATGGGAATTTGGGGGTTGAAAGTTTTGTAGGTAGGTTACTGTCATTTTTAGCTAATATCCACTTATTGAGTGCATACCATACATATCCTTTTGGGTGTGGGTTGCCTCACTCAGGATGATATTCTCTAGTTCCATCCATCTGTCTGCAAAATTCACGATGCCTTTGTGTTTTTCTAATAGGTGAATGGTGTAAATGAACCACATTTTTAAAATCCATTCTTTGGTTGAAGGATATCTGGGCTGTTTCCAGTTTCTGGCTATTACAAATAAAGCTGTTATGAACATAGCATGTGTCTTTTTGGTATGGTGGAACATCTTTGTATATATGCACAGAAACAGCATAGCTGGATCTTCAAGTAGAACTATTATGAGTTTTCTAAGAAACCATCAGATTGATTTCCAAAGTAGGTATAGAAGTTTGCAATCCCACCAGCAATGGAGGAATGTTCTCCTTTCTCCACATCCTTGCCAGCATGTGCTGTTCCTTGTGGTTTTGGTTTTCTCCATGCTGATTGGTGTATGATAGAATCTTAGGGTCATTTTGATTTGCATTTCCCTGATGACTAAAAATGTTGAACATTTCTTTAAATGCTTCTCATCTATTTGAGATTCTTCTGTTGAGAATTCTCTGTTTATCTCTTTACCCATTTGTTAATTAGATTATTAACAAATTAATTAGAAATCTCTTCATGATAATGTTGGGCTATGTTTATAAAAGCTCTTAAATGATTGTTAATTAAAGTTCACCAAATATCTACAAAAAGTACTCTTAGAATTTGTCTTTTCTGTGTGGGCTTTCTTTCCTTTAAATGTTTCAATTTGTTTTTAAAAAATGACAACTGATTATCATTAATTCCAGGTAAGAAAGGCTAAGTTAACATTTAAATTCAATTGAGTTATGTGAATAAATAGGAAACTGAAATGATTATAGCAGATATCCAGAATAAACAGTTGAAATAGTGTAACACCCACTCTAATGAAATCCTAAGCAGGTAAAGACTTAGATCATTCTCAGTTCACTATGGTATGTTCACAAAAATACAAAATCTAACATTATATTAACCAAGGGTGTGAGAACCTTTATTCCAAAGCAGTGAAGATCATTCCTTCACACTACTCATATTTGAGACCATACTGTAATATGTAGTGGCTACAAGAAAAATAAGACAAGAATGTGACACGTTTATAAGATAAAACAGGAAAAAAGACTGTTGATCTACAAATTTTGCAACAATTTTAATATAGAATTTAGAAATATGAAAAAATACTCATGAAACCAAGTTAAAACAACAAAATAGGAAGATCAGAATTTCCCATAGAATTTTGGATTGGGGACACTTGTTGCACTTTCAGAAGACTTGTCTTTGATTACAAACATTCACATGTTGGCTCACTTTTATTGATGATGCTTTTATGTGTGCCCAGTTATCTTAAAAGTAATTCTACTTATCATTTTCAAATTATTTGTGATAAGAGCTGATAATTTATTTTATCCTGCTAATGTATTCCTTGACTTAGATATTTTAAACAGTGAGAATATATATGTTTAAACACACATACACATACACATACACATACACATACACATATACATCATACACACACACACACACACACACACAGCATTGTATATTTTACCCTGGAATCACAAAATAATTAAATTTTCTTACCAGCTGTGGATATTTTGCTCTTGCTATCTTTAATTAGTTATGTTGTTCACTGAGCATTCATGTCTATAAAACATGAGGACAGCACAGCTAGGAGGATTTCTGGGATTGGAACACTCGCCATAAAAGTGTGAGAACTTGAATTTGAACTCTAAGAAGCAATGTAGTGCAACTATGTCAAGGACCAGCCTCGACTTGGAGAGAGGTTCTGAGGAAAGAGTGTTTGAGAGTGGCAAAAGAAACAACTCAAAGTCAAATCATGGGTACAAGCTGAGAGCATTGTATTGTGCTCAGGATGGCTCCCTAGATACCTCTCTGTAGATAGCTCTTGGTTCTGTAGTCTGCTAGAGCTAGCTTTCTGCTCAAGACAGCTCTCTCTGCTTTAGACAGCTCTCTCTTGCTAGAAAGAATTCTGAAAGTTCTCTGGATAGCTCATGGGTTTTCTGACCAAAGTCAGAAAAACTGCTAGAACAAATTCTAAAAGAGCTGTATTCACTGTCCAAGAAGTTCTCTTTGGGTACCTGCTGGAAAAAAATTTTTTTTTAAAGAGCTGTGTTTGCTTTCTGGAGATCTCTGGATAGCTCATCCACATAGCTCAGCTCCTTCACACCAATGTTCAGTCATGTACTCTAGGTTCCTTTTTGATTGTTCCATAAATCAACATTCCATGACCTTAGTCATTTGATTTGTAGAGGAAGACAGCACATACATGTTTTTTTTTTTGTTTTTTTGTTTTTTTGTTTTTTTTTTTTAACACAGCAAATGAATTCAGAGGTCTGCCTGCATTTATAAGCACAGACAAAAAACTTACTTGGGTGGTATCCCATCCTGAGATTAATATTCTTACCATGCCTAGACCTAAATTCACTCTGTCCCAGACTGCCCTTCAGCTTAGGAGTCTACCTACTTTTGTATCTTTCTGATAAACTGGCTCTTAGTGTAGCTGCCTCTGTTTTTTATTTAAGTCTATGAAGACCCTCATGTAATTCATATTTCATCCTTATATTTTGCATAGTAGAGAAATTATATATTTTTGAACCATGCTTTCAGAGTTCTTTCCTACAGCAGTAAGGGCCATCTTGAAGGTCAGAACCTTTACCATTTATGAACATAGACATACATTTGACTCCCAGACTCATGCTGTCTTTGATTATCATGGAGTCATTAACCTTGGCAGAGAGGATATAATCCCCAATAACCTTGGCATGGAGAATATTTTTCAATAACCTTTGCAATGAGAATATTTCCCAATAAATATGGTAGGGATAATAGTTCCTGGAGAGAAGCTTAAAGTTAACACACACACACACACACACACACACACACACACACACACACAACTGTCAACACTTGTTAAGGCCCATTCCCTGCTGGCTCTGTCCTAGGGGTGGGAACTGTGTCACACTGACCCTGTACATGGCCAAGCAGGACTTGGCACAGGCATCTGTAATACCAATCCTCCTATGGGGAGATTAGAAGCATGGAAAAGAGAATCCCATCAAGGTTGTAGAAGAGATAATCAGGAAAACAACAAAGACCTTTTCTTGAACAAGCTTACTAATGCTTTGAGTTGTACACACACACACACACACACACACACACACACACACACACACACACAAACTTATAAGTTCAGTTCCAGGTAAAGCTTGTCTCATTTTTAAAATACTAATTTTCAGATATAATTACATGAATATAATGTGGCTCAGTCATATTTATCTCCCATTTCCCCTTTCTAAATTGTTTTGTTTTACCCCAACACAAATTTCTTTCCAAATGTCATGTTCTCTCTCTCTCTGTTTCTGTCTCTTTATAATCCAATGTATTCGATCAGTGGTGTAAACACACCGATGGGTTGAGGGCATCCACTGAAGCTTAGTCAATCTACCAGGGACCCACCTGGAAAAAAAAACTGACTCTTTCTTCCTGAGCATCCATCAACTGTCAATAGCCTTTCAATCTGGGGTGTGGGCAGCTGTGACCCTCTCTCATCTATTCTAGAATGTAACCTAGCTTGATTGTGTACAGGTCTTGTATATTCAACCACAGATGTTGTGGGACCATTTGCGCAGTAGTCTGCCTTGTCTAGAAGATACTGTTTGCCCTGGTCCTCTCTGACCTCCATTTCTTAAAATTATTAAGCACCTTTATAGTGATATTACCCAAGTCTTTGGGAGAGGGTGTAATAGAAATGTCTCATGCATAGCTGAGTGCTCTTCGTGCATTTGTTCTCCTCACTTTGACTAGTTGTGAGTTCAATTTTTACAATTTTATTTAATTTTAGTTTACATATTATATTTTTGTCACATTGTTTCTCCTCCCTGAACTCCTTTGAGATCCTTCCCACATCCCTACTTATCTACCTTCATGCATGCTATTCCCCTTCTGAAAAACAAACAAGGAAAACAACAAAAATCCAAATAGAAAAAGAAAAAAAAAGAAATAAAATCAATAAGACAAAATACATGAAAATCAAACAAATAGCTAGCAAGCAAACATGTACGAGTCTCATGAATATATCTTTCCAGGGCATCATTATTGTAGTTTGTATAGCTTATATCTGGATAATACTATAATAATTAATAACTCTTCTCCCTTTCTGGTAATAAAAAAGCTAGTTAGTATGGAGGAGCTTCCAGTTTGATTTCTGCAAATCCTGTGACAGAAAACTAGTGTTTATAATATACAAAAAACTAAGGAAAAAACAACAAACAAAAATGCAACTCAGCACCAAGAAAACAAACACCTTAATTGAAAAGTGAAATAAAAAAAAGAAAAAAAAGAAAAGTGAAATAAACAGTGTTTTCTCAGTAAAAAAAGAATTAGATGTTTTTAAAAGTGTTATATATTCTTAATAATTATGTAAATGCAAATAACGTCTACTCTGAGATGTCATTTTACCCCAGTTCAAATAGCTAAGCTCATAAAAACAAGAGGTGGCATGGGTATGGGGAGCCTTCTGTATGGAGAATGAAAACTGGTTCAGTGAATGTGGAATTCAGTATGTTTGTTACTCAAAGCTAAAATAGAGCTACCATATTACCCAGCTAAATCATGCCTTACCATATATCCAGAAGCTGTTTCTTCTTAAGATAAAAGCTTAGCAAAAAAATGTATCCTTACTATGGCCACAATCTATTATTAAGGCAAGACACAGAGGTTTGCATAGGTTCAAGGGCATGGTATGAATAATTCTAGAAGGATGACAAAGTTTGGTCAAAGCATACACTATGGAAATTTTTATAGCTGATTTTAAAAATTAAAACTTGTATAAAATGCCATCTCTTGAGTGTAGGTGTAGAACATTACATTTTTTTCCTACTAAAAATGCAAAAAAAAAAAAAATTTATAAAAGACCCATGAACTCAAAAGTTTTAGCAGAGTCTTTGTTGTTGATTTCAATGGATAGATTTCCTTCACAAGTTTTACAATGAGAACTGTGGGAAAAAGAAAGGTGTTTGTAGCTGCCTATCTTCTAAATGTCAGACAGAATACAGGCCAGTTTAATATTTTATGATCTCCAAATCTCATTATTGTTTTTACTTTGACAAGTAATAGTAATCATGAAAATATTGAATACTTATTTGATATTTCCTTAACTTTCTTTAGTAACGAGAATGTTATTATTTCTATCCTCTTTTGGTATTTTATATTCATATTGATAACAACAGTGCTATATATAATATAAAGTATGTTTGGTCTATAAAGAGACTTATCAGTATTTATAGTATCATCTTAATAATAAATCTAATTAACTCTTGCATAATAATTGTGTGTATTGTTATATTGATTGCATTGTTTTATAATGATTGCTTTATGTAACAATTTGACCAAACCATGACATCCATGCAACCAGGCAAAGTAAATAATACATCTGTATCAATAGAACCTAGAATTACAAAGAAAACTGAGCGGTAGATATTTATTGAAGTGAAAGATCATGCTATTGTTGTTACATGATGAATTACGTGCAAGATTATTAGAGTAAATTAAAAAAATTCTCCACTCCAGTTCTGTAAAGAGTTTATAAATGCAGCAAATTTTATGAAGTTTAAAATTTTTTCACCTATCCACGTACAATGTAGAATAAACTTGAATTACAATATTGAATTACAATATATATGAGATGTGTTTGAAAACTCTAATTTAATTCAAAATTCTCATACAGGGAAAATGTCTTTAAAAGAATTGAACTGATATTTTACTTATGGGGAAGCCAAATTCTAGAGAGTATGTAAATTCTATGACTGAAGGTCTGCTAGCTGAAGCCAAAGAGAAATCCTCTCCTATGTTTCTGTATTCATCACTTTTCTTCAGTTCACTGTGGACTGAATATTAACTGGCTTTCTAAGAACTGTCTCATGGTTTTGTCCATTTAGATGTCTGTGGGTCTTACTAAAGCTTTGCCTTTCTGTGACAATGACTTCTGTACAGTACATCTTGGGATATTGATCTGTATATCTTCAATGGTTCATGAAACAACTTCAACAGGGAAAGAATAGATGGCTAGGTTCATAAAGAGGACTAAATATGAAGTTACCATTCTGCATTTACTAGCTTTGTACCCTTCAGTGATACACATGGTTTCAGCATC
This sequence comes from Arvicanthis niloticus, assembly GCF_011762505.2. NCBI lineage: Eukaryota > Metazoa > Chordata > Mammalia > Rodentia > Muridae > Arvicanthis > Arvicanthis niloticus. Next base: position 60,968,120 of record NC_047658.1, read on the forward strand.
TCTTGTTTACTGTAAACTGAGGTAATCTGAGGGGCTTGTGACCTGGGATATTACAGTCTCAGAGGATTTTTCTGTCTGTCAGCATGTTGGTAGCACTGTTTCCACCATTAGTGGGTCATTCTGAGGAACATATATTTGAACTGTATGGGATAGACTCATATCCTGAAATGTTTTCTTTATAAAATTGCCAGTATTGTATCTTCTGACAATACCATTGAATCTTTCTCTAACCATAAGTTAACATTTTTAGAGGACCAGCAGTCTCAATTAACCTGAACCCTTGAGGTCTCTGACAATGGACCACTAACCAGGCAGCATACACCAGCTGATATGAGGCCCCCAACACATATACAGCAGAGGACTGCCAGATCTAGGTTAAGTCAGAGAAGATGCACCTAACCTTCAAGAGACTGGAGGCCCCAGGGATTTAGAGGTCTAGTGAGGTGAGGGGTAGAAGGTGGAGGCATCCTTGTGGGGACAGGGAGGTGCAGGGAGGAGGAATGAGATGTGGAACAGTTGGAGGGACCTGGACAAAGGGAATAAAATCTGGAGTTTGAAATAAATAAATAAATAAATAAATAAATAAATAAATAAATGTTTAAATAAATGAAAAAAAAACCAAGAAAATATATTTTTGTCTCTATACGTGACTAAAGGTGAAAAGGGAGTTATTCTGTTTCCTAGAGTCAATTAACAGCTTTTCTTTTTGTTGTATTGTTTTCTTTGTATATTTGACCTCCTTAATTTAAAATAAGAACACCCATAAAGCAAAACAGATCTTTAGGTCAAGATTCAAGATTAATTCTTGCATCACTGTAGTCAGTTGGATTGTCTGAATTCTCAGTGTACATGTAGCCTACCTTTCTCCTTGGACAGTGAGGAAAGAAAAGATACAAGGAAAACAGCAGAAGGAAGGACTTACAAGTTACAGCATAGAGCTGCCCTCAGTCCTCTTTGATGCTCTCCAGAGAGGACAACCCAAGGACTTGTGTATCTTCCTAACCATACATAAATCAGGTTGAGACTTGTTCTTAATGGAATTGTGTCTGAGCTCTGAGAATGTCTTACAGAAGACTGAGCAAGCTGTGCTATTTATGGTCTTAGGTGGTGAGGATACTGACACTTCTTTTTATTGCTAAAGCATAAAATATGTCATTTGGGTGTCTTTATCCTATTGAATGCAGACAAGAGTATAGCACTGCTATTTGTTTTTAGACAAAAGGCATTATTTTCTTATGCTAAACAAAGACATATGACAGCATCACCCATTGCTATAGTAATATGGGCAGCAGAACTATAATTTTCCTTTACTTATAATCACATATCCAAGTATGTGAAATGTACTTCAGATGTTTTAGCCCTATTACCTTATAGTTTATATGGTTTTGACTCTTAAGTATTTAAGCTGATTGTTGACTACATTTATTAAAAACAGTGATTAAGTTTATCATTGCTTTAAGTGAAAATTATTTAATTTTATTTCTATTTAATAAAACCAGAAGCTGTTAGGAAGCATTCTCTGTGCAGGGCATCTCTTTAGAATCTATATCAGAATAGAAATGGGTTCAAATTTGCTGGTTTGGAAAATCATTATCTATGTGACCCTGAGTGAATTAGAATTTAGTAAGCATAGCTAATCATGCCAGTTTTTTCTGCTAATTCTGGATGAATTCTAATTATCAGATATATAGAAGTTGATAGTGAAAGTCACAATATTTTGTGTTCTGAGATTTAAAGTTACTTTTAAAATCAGCCTTGCATGGGTACAGTGATGGTCAGCATCTAATGGGTACTAAGTAATAGATAATTTAATGTTTAAAAGAATTAGCAGATTTCTGTTGTTAATGTAAGAGAAGGATTTTCTCCATTAAGTTTATTTGAATGGTTTCTCAAAGTCATACTTCTCCCTAGCTGAAGGGCTGTTGGCATTCAGTGACTGTCATTAGAGTAAGAGTCAATTTTCTTTAAATAAGTTGACTTGCTAGTAAGTTGACTATTCACTGGAAAGCCTCACATCCAAGACTATATGGGTCGTACAGACTGGACCTGTTGGGTTTCATTAAAAAAAAAAAAAAGACACAAGGTTGTTGTGCAGGTAAGGAATGGGAGATGGAATTGGGAGGAGTTGTTGGCTGGCAACAGTATAGAAAATTATCAAAGAACTAATACAAAATGAAAGAGAAAATAAATCCTGGAACTCGAGCTAGTTAGATGGCTCAGTTGGCAAAGTGCTTAAAATATAAGCTCAAGGTTCTGAGTTTGTATCTTTAGAATTCAGATTAAAAAGGAAGAAAGAAAATTAAAGGAAGAAAAATAAATAAAGAAAGAAAAAGGCAAGGCCCAGCAGTTATATGCATGTAATCCCAGGTGTGAGAAGGCAAAGCAAGCATTCATGGAGATGGTTGACAGCCAACTGGCTGATCCAGTGACTTCTAGCAATTGAGAGATTCTGTGAAATACTGTGGAGATAATTTGAGAAAGACTGCATGTTGAACTCTGGTGTTTAAGTGAACACACACATACACACATGCATGCACTGGGACATACAGCTACACACACACACACACCAAACAAACAAACAAATAAACCTCATATCTTTCTGTACAGCATCTGCAGTATCTGCCTTTTCCTTATACTGGTCTGTATTTACCCGGGGCTTTTACTACATGAGGACCGAGTGCCAGAGAGTGATCCTAACCTCAGTGCTGATAGAAATACGTATGGCTTGTTTCTGTACTGTGGTCCTAGAGACCATTGGAAGCAATTTGCTTTAGCACCCAGTCGTTAAATGATTAATGGCATTTATTTTATTTCATATGGCTCTTGATTTGTTTTTATTTCACTGAAGCTCTTATTCAGTATCTGAATTTCATATTCATTTAAACATTTTTCTTGAAGCAGAATAGAGGTTTCTTTCCTTGCGGCTAGTTATAATGGGTCTCTAGAGAGCCATAGTTCTTACAGGAACATTATTGTGGCAAAAGCTTGGTTTCCTTCCTTCCTTCCTTTGCATACATGACCCTGTTTTCTCTCTAGCTTCATATCCTGCAATGTTTCCTTTAGTTAACACATTCTAGGGCTCCAGGCCTAGATTCTTCCATGGCGCTTTGGTAGTTGACAACTTTTTCTTTGAGGAATGCACTGCACCTAGATTCATACAGAACTGATTCCTTGTCATTCAGATGCAAGCTTAAAATCCTCCTCCACAGAAGTCTGGTAATCCCTGAACCAGACTGCAGTGTCTCACCATTCCCCGTCACGCTACCTTTGAAAATTAGTGTGATATTAATCAGAACTAGAAATTTCTGTGTTTTCACTGTATCTCTCCTTAATACCCACTTCTATTCTACTGGAATATTAATTCAATGAGAACATTGTTCACGATGGCATCTATAAAGCACTAAAAAGTGCTAGCATGGGTCAAGTCTTTTTATTCATTCAGTGAATAATGTAGTATTTTATAGTGAATATTAATAGTGCCTATAGTTCTTTTAATTTGAAATAGATCACTATACTTTAAATTTTTTATTACATCTATATTATTTTTAAGTGTGTGTGTGTGTGTTTGTGTGTGTGTGTGAATATGTGTATGCCATGGTGCATGTGTGGAAATCAGAGGACAATTTGTGGGTGTTGTTTCTCTCTTTGCCCTGTGACAAGTACCATTATGTGCTGAATTAGTTTGCCATTCCTGGACTTCTCATTTAAAATTTTATAAATAGAGAATCATGTCCAGAGGAGAAAAATCATTTATATCATAAAGCATTATGTTCAGACTCAATAACAGAGTCAAAGATCCTGAATCTGGAAACGTGTGTCATTTTGTATAATCTTTTGGATTATATTATGATTTCAGTCCTTTTTTTATTACTTTTATTTCTTTACAGTTCAGTTGTTGCCCACCCCTTGCTTGCCCCTCCCACAGTTCTTCATCCCATTTCTCCTCCCACTGTCTTCAAGTAGATCCCCAGTCCCTGCCAGGCCATCTCACTTACTTGGGCCTCAAGTGTCTCAAATGGTTAGGAACCTCTTTTCCCACTGAAGCCAGACCTCTGTTGTATATGTGTCCTGGGCCTTGGACCAGCTCCTGTATGGTACCTGGTTGGTGGCTCAGTGTCTGAGAGATCTCAAGAGTCTAGGTTAGTTGAGACGGTTGGTCTTACTATGGGGTGACCCTCCTCCTCAGCTTTTTACAGCTTTTCCCTAATTCAGCCACAGGGGTCCTTGATTTCAGTCCAATGGTTGTGTGTAAGTATCTGCTTTTGTCTCAGTCAGCTGCTTGTTGAGCCTCTTAGAGAACAACCATGCTAGGCTCCTGTCTATTTATAAGCATCTCATAATATCAGTAATAGGGTCAAGCCTTGGAGCCTCCTCTTGAAATGGATCCCACGTTGGGCCAGTCACTGGATCTTTTTTCCCTCAGACTCCTCTATTTTGTACCTGCAATTCTTTTAGACAGGAACAATTATGAGTCAGAGTTTTTGACTGTGGGATGGCAATCCCATTCCTCCACTTGATGTCCTATCTTTCTAATGGAGATGGACTCTACAAGTTTCTTCTACCCACTTTTGGGCATTTCATCTCAGGTCCCTCTCATTGAGTCCTGAGAGTCTCTCATCTCCCAGGACTCTGGTACTTTCTAGAGGGTCTTTCCAACCTCCCACTTCCCAAGGTTGCATATTTCCATTCATTCTGCTGGCTCTTAGGGCTTCTTTCCTGTCTTTCCTCACCCCAATACATTATCATGTTCCCCTTTACCCCTCGCCATCCCCTTTTCACACATGTCCCTCCTTCCCTCCTTCTGCTTACTGTGATTGTCTTCTTGTCCCTCCCAAGTGGGATTGAAGCATCTTTACTTGGACCCTCCTGCTTGTTAACCTTCTTGAGTTCTGTGGCTTGTATCCTAGGTATTTGCACAATGCTCAAGTCCAAGTGGATCAAGAACCTCAACATAAAACCAGATACTCTGAGTCTAATAGAAGAGAAAGTGGGAAAGAGCCTTAAACTTATTGACAGAGTGGAAAATTTCCTAAACAGAACACCAATGGTTCAGGCTCTAAGACCAAGAATTGATATATTAGACCTCATTAAACTGAAACCCTTCAGTAAGGCAAAAGACACAGTCAATAGGACTAATTGGCGATCTATAGATTGGGAAAAAAATCTTCACTTACCTCACATCTGATAGAGGGCTAGTATCTAAAATATATAAAGAATTCAAGACGCTAACCTCCCAAAATCCAAACAATCCATTCAAAAAATGGGGAATAGAACTAATCAGAGAATGTACAACAGAGGAATCTCTAATGGCTGAGAAGCACTTAGAGAAATGTTCAAAGTCCTTAGTCATCAGGGAAATGCAAATCAAAACGATCCCGAGATTCTACCTTACAACTATAGGAATGACTAAGATGACTTTAGTCTTTAATCCTTGAGTACTCTATGTAGTACTCAATGGATATTTCGCAGTAATACTGAAGTATAAAATTCCTGAAAAATCAAGTTTCCAGTAACCTTAGCATCAAAATTCATTTAGTTGTAGAAACCTAATTTATACAATTCACAGACCATATGAAGCTCAAGAAGAAGGAAGACAAAAATGTGGATGCTTCAGTGCTTCTTAGAAGGGGAAACAAAATACTCATGGGAGAGAGAAGGTAGGAGGGACTTGGGAGGAAGAGAGGAGGGGGAGGAGAAAGGGGGCAGGATCAGGTATAGGAGGTGTCAGGAATTTGAATAGAGGTGTATAGCAATGGGGGATGGGGAGCTGGGGTAGTTACCAGCAAGTCCCAGTTGCCAGGAGAGCAAGAAGCTCCCAGGATCTAACAGGGATGAGATTAGCTGAAATGCACAACAAAGAGGAGGGAGAACTTGTAGAGACCATATCCAGAGGTTAGGCAAGGCTTTTGGTTGGAGGATGGGGCCACCCACTCATCTCCAAATTCTTAACCCAAAGTTGTTCCTGTCTAAAGAAAACAGTGTCTAAAGGACACAGTGTAGAGCAGAGATTGAAGGAAAGGCCAGCCAGAGACTGCCCAACCTTGGGATCCATCCCATATACAGACACCAAACCCAGACACTATTGCTGATGCCAGGAACTGTTTGCTGACAGGAGCCTGATATAGCTGTCTCCTGAGAGGTTCTGCCAGAGCCTAACAAATACAGAGGTGGATGCTCACAGCCAACTATTGAATTGAGCATGGGAACCCTAATGGAGGAATTAAAGAAAGGACAGAAATAGCTGAAGGGGTTTGCAACCCCACAGGAAGAACAACAATATCAACCCAACAGACCCCCCCAGAGCTCCCAGGGACTAAACCACCAACCAAAGAGTCCACATGGAGGGACCCATGGCTGCATATGTATCAGAGGATGGCATTGTCTGGCATCAATAAAAGATGAGGCCCTTGGTCCTATGTAGGCTTGATTCCCCAGTATAGGGGAATGCCAGGGCGGTGAGGTGGGAGTGGGTAGGTGGGTGGAGGAGCACCCTCATAGAAGCAGGGGGAGGGGAAAAGATGGGGGAGTTCTGGAGGATTAAGTGGGAAAGGGGATAACATTTGAAATGTAAATACATAAAATATCTAGTAAAAACATAAAAAAAAAAAAAGTAAGGCTACTTATAGTTTCCACGTATATTACTTAATATGACTCTTCCTATATTCCAATGCAGAAATAAGTAATGTACTTGATCATAATTTTTTGGTTTTTAAAATCTGTCTGTCTGTCTGTCTGTCTGTCTGTCTGTTTGTCTGTCTGTCTATTCACTTTACATCACAATCTCAGACCTCCCTACTTCTACTCTCAGTCCCACCCTCACCAACCCTCTCCCTCCACTACCTCCTTCCCTTCTTCTGAGAGACGTGGAAGCACTCCACAATTAAAAATCTGGCTGGACCTAGGCCCCTGCACATTTGTAGTAGATGTGCAGCTTAGTCATGTTTTTAAAACCCTACATCATTATGGTTAGTATTATATAATCCCAGTACATATACAGTATAACCTCTCCAAAATGAAAAATATTTTTTAATTTCAAAACATAATTAACCCTAAGAATTTAACTCAAGTGGGAGGATACATAAGCTTATTCTTTTACCCATTGATGACTTAGGAAGTGAAAATCACCATAGCCACACATGACAGGGAAGGAACTGTTATAAAAATGTTTTTCTTACATTGATAATGAAAAGAACTAGGAGATTAAGTGAGTCATATCATTTTGTGAGAAAACTACAGAGGAGGAAATCTATTATGATTGTTCAGAAAATGTCTGAGCCTTTTACAGAATATTAACATCCCTTCTGCAAAAGGATCCAACATTTTCTGAACAATCGTAATGGATTTCCTCCTCTCCACTGGATCAATTCTCATAGATAATGTTAGCAATTTTCAGAGCTAGCTCAAGTAGGTGCCACTGTTATCCTCCAATAGGTAAGGAGGGTTTCTGTGAAGTTACATAAGCTGTGAAAGGTCATCTAAGTATAAATAGCATATCAAGAAACTGTGGTCAAGAGAGTCTGTAAAAACTCCACTTGGAGCCACAGTCTCTAATGATGATACTTACATAAGATAGGAATCTCCATAGAATTCATGGAAGTGATTTATGTGTTATGTATTATTTTAAATGTTAAAGAATAAGTCAGGCTGAGATAGAATATACAGACTGATGGGATTTCTAAACTATATAATAAAGTTCTATATATTCTGTGAATTGAAAATATTTATCAAAATGAAGAAATATACTCCCGACACAGAAAAATATACATTTTTGGAAATTTTATATTAATTTTAAAACTTTTGTATTATTTAAATACTGGCTATATTGGCCCATTTTTATTCTATATGTGAAATATATCCATATAACTATGACTATTAAACAAACAGACTGGTAAATTAAATGTAGTCAAAACTACCTATAAATGCTATTCATATGAAAATCATTATGTGTGAGAAGCAAAATTTGTTGGAATTTAGTCCCTTGTTAAAGTATTCACATAGCATGATTAGTTTGTTTTGTTTTATACATGGTGCTCATTGCTATGTGCCATGTGGCATCTCAGTGCTGTGTATCATCTGCATTATAAATATCATTGTATCCAAGGTACTTTTAACACATTGATCTGTATAGGGATCTTTGTGACCATTCAGCCTGCATTTAGCTTGAAAACATTACATATTACGTACTCTGTTCTTCTCATTAGCCAGTCAACCATTTGGCAAGCATAGGACTGTAAATGCAAACACCATGTGGACATTAATATCTCCAGGCCACATTCATTTATAAGATAATCAGCTAAGCCATTATATATTTCTACCAGGACTTTAAGAGTATTGCCCAGAATGAAAAAGCCAAATTAAAAGCAAGTTATCATGGGTAAAGTGTAGACCTCCACTGGCCCAGAATATCAGTTTATCTTGGAAACATCAATTGGTACTCAATTTTACCTTAACCATGAAGACCAATTTCCCTATTTTTCTCTCAGAGATTCTACTGGACTTTATTCATTATAGTGGTTTCATTTAAAGCAACTTCAAGTTTATTCTTCAGACACTAGAAAATTTCTTCAAATTACCAAAAGGAAACAAACCCCATTTCAACTATCCAATATTAATTTATGGGGCTAAAAATGATTCCTTATTTGATAAAATTTTTGCCCTTAAACAAGGTCCTGAGTTCCAATCCCTAATATAGTAATTATTAATCAGGGTACTCTAAATTAGCAAAACTTATAGGGTAAATGAATGAATGTATAAGCAAACATACACATATATACATATATATATATATATACATATGAGTAAATATATAAATGAATAATAGAATAAATATATGCATACATGTGTATCTACATATATATATATCTATATCCATATTTATATCCATATCTACATCTAACCTATATCTAATCTATATCTACATCTACATCTATATCTACATCTACATGTATATCAAGATTTATTAGAATGACTTACAGACTTGGTCCAGTTAAATCAACAATGACTGCCTGTGATAGAAGGTCTAAAATCTAGTGGTTGTTCAGTCGGCAAGGCTGAATGTTTCAGCTGATTTTCAGTATATGCTAGAATTCTGACCATGTGGGCTCTAATGCTAGTGAAGGAGTAGACTTGCTAGCATGGGTGAGAGCAATCAGGCAACGAGCAAGGCTTCCTTCTTCCATATCGTTTATGTAGGTTTCCAGCAGAAGATGGGGCACAGATTAAAGGTGAGTCTTCCCACCTGAAAAGATCGAGATTAAAGGTGTGTCTTCCTACCTCAATGATCCAGATTAGAGGAGGTTTTCCAAACTCAAAGGCCTTAATTAATCACTAATCCCTCACAGGTTTGCCTAACCTTTTAGATTTTAGTTAACTTTAAATGTAGTCAAGTTGCAACCAAAGTAGCCATCATAGGTGCACCTCTTGTCAACTTGAGATACAATCATATATCTTTATATTATGTCTAATTTACAAATGAGACAATTTAATGGCTAGCATGATATACCTATAAAGCATGCAATCACAAATAGATCATAAATTTAGAGTAGCTGACAGTGTCCCTTGAAGGACATTCTTTTAGTAACTTAAATATGATAACATTGATTTTTTTTTTAAATTAATGCTACATTACATGTTAAAGAACACCTTTTTACCAAAACATAACAGAAATACTTGTGTTATTTAGAGCCGTCATTTCTACAACATGTCACAAGGCCTTAGGTGGTATTTATAACTACCTTCCTCTATTACCCACTCTATATTTTCTCAGGTATTAGTAAGCACCTAAGCAAGTCTTGACTCTGTTCCTAGAGGTGTGACCCATACCTTCACTTGTGAAGGGTCTGTGCCATTTGTCCTTCTGTCTTGATTATATTGTAGTTTTCCATTGAGGACATGGTACACTAAGAGATGCCCTAAACTTTAGGTTCTTAACCTGTAAATTGTGACCCTTTTAGGAGTTGCATATCAATTATCCTGTATATCAGATATGTACATGACAAATCATAATAGTAGCAAGATTACAGTTATGAAGTAGCAATGAAATAATTTTATGCTTGGGGATCACCACAACACAAGAAACTGTTGTTAAAAGGCCACAGCATTAGAAAGGTTGAGAACCACTGGGGTCTAAAGAATCCCTTGTGCTCCAGGAAAAAAAAAAAAAAAAAAAGCTTTATTACCTACATTGTAGAGAAGCAATCCAATTTCCCTTTGGTTATCTGATTTAATCACTCCTCTTAACACTGTTATTCTTTTCTTAGCCTATTTGCTTAAAGGTATCAGAAGACTAAGGTGGCCAGAAGGAAGACTGAACTCCAATTTTAGTGGGATATTTGTTCTGGCTCCTGAAAGGAGTGCTCCCCATTTTGGAACTAAAATTTCTAGACCAGTGAAATTTAAGGTTGTTGAAAGACAAAGCAAAATTTTCCATTAGATCACTAGAGGTGGCATTGAGTGAAATTATTCCCTTATCCACTCCTCAATTCCTGTCTTTTGGAAAAACCATACCAGAGATTGGATGCTGATTCAAAGTATATACAACCTTCTGTAGAACCCCACCCTAGTTCTTCAGCTGCTATTTAATTGGCATAGTAAGTGTGCCTTCAAAAAATCATCCCATCTTTCTAGCAGGATAGGTGTTTCAAGATAGTGGAGAACATAGTAAAACCAGTGGATTACATGATCATGGGCCTACTGGTGACATTCTCTTCCTGTTCTAGCACCCAATCTAAAAATCCAGGCACAAAGGTTCATGCATATATCCCGGCACTTGGGACACAAAGAGAAGAGGATCTATCTCTGGAACTTTCTGGCCAGCCTGTTTAGATTAATTTGTGAGTTCCATGTTCAGGGAAAACAAAATAGAAAGGTTTCAAAGAAGACATCTATTATCAATTTTTGATCTCAACACACACACAATTACACACACACACACAGATAGAGAGAGAGAGATTATAGTTTACCTGAATTTAGCAATATATGTACATATCAACAATTAATGAATAAAGAAATTATGGATTTAAAAGAGAAAGGAGGGCCATAAGGGAGGATTTGAAGCAAAAAAAATTAAAAATGGCAAATGATGTACTTTATTATAATCTCAAAAATATAAAATTTAAAATAAGCAAGCAGAAATAACTAACACAAAGATTAGTATATTTATGTGTGATGGAACCATCCATCACAATCAGCTGATAAAGCATCATTGCTTGGTCTTTAGTCAGACTTTATGTCAGATATAATAAAGAATACCAAATATTTTAAACTAGATCTTTAAACTACATCTTGTTATTTTAAACCAATTTATGATTTATCGAGAAACTGAGAAAAAGATATAGAGTTTTCATGTACATTTTATATATGACCTCCCCATCTCTTAAGATCTCTCCCAAATGTAAGATAATTTCCAGAGCTAATAAATTAATATTGGCATAGTGTTGTCACTCAAAGCCTATTGCTCACATTAGGGTCACTCCTGTTAGACATTCAATAAATTAGACAGATCTATTATAATATATATTTGTCTTTACAGATGCAGTCATTTTGGTGCCCTAAAAATCCTGTAGGTGTTCTTCCTACTCATCACTAATTTTAAGAAGCTCCTCAGATAATACTGATGTGTCAGTCAAGGTTAAAAATCTCTTGACAGGTGAAAATCCATCATCATTGTCACTTCTGTTATGCATGCTCTCTTCTGGATTGACACCAGAGAAGCTTAACTAAATTTTCTAGCATGGACTTCTAAACCTAATGAGTGCCCATGCCAGTATCATCATATCTAAATGTTCCCTTGCTAGCTTCTCTCATGTTAAAATGTATCTGTGAATATTATTTCTTCAAGCTCTAAAGCATTCTATATATAACTAAGATTTTATTATAGATAGATTCCTTCATATTTGAATTTATATCAATGGTAAATACTTCTAAAGATGAATAGTATTATTTCCTGTTAAACCAGATTGACCTTGGAATTACTTTCAGCACAAGAACAGCAGTTACTAGAATATATTGTTTTATCACATATCCAATGACTTACAACAGTCTTTGTGTAATTAAAACAGGTTCTTGGTTGAGGTTATAATCAACATGGGTCAAATTCATTCCTCTAAAAACTTATCAGTATTCAGCCATATTTGTGAAGCAGTACTCTTGTTCCCAAGAAGGAGATCAGGGTCATAGTGTTCAACCTGTTAATTATTAAATGCATAGGAGAAAGTCAAGAGCCTTCTGACTACATTCTCAGCGAACCCTCCAATGTAAATCTGACTATTTCACAAATATTTATTAAGCACACACCAAATGCTAGATACTTTAAAAGATGCATTCTTCTTCTCTAGCTCATTAAAGCCATGCAATGTATATGTGAACCAAGTATTATTTTCTGAAATTCAGAAATGTTAGTTGGCTTTCCTAGTATTGCCCAAACTATTAATTAGAGGAAATTATTTGAATAAGGCATTAGTCAGAATTGCTACATGTCATTAAATTTAAAATATTAAAAGGTTCTATGGCTGCATTACATTTTAGATATGAATTGTCTGAACCTAATGATAAAATCTAAGTGATACAGCTTGTAATAAAGATCAAATAAGCAAGAAGGAAACATTTGGGGTTTGAAAACCACTACAGAAGTGAACTACTGGCAAGATAATGAGAATGCATTCTTCGTTGGCTGTGAATTCTTGATTTATGTAAATCTCCACCAATATATTCCTCCAAGCACTCTAGAAAGGAAGGTAAGCAGAGAGACCCTACTGGGTAATGTTAAAGAAATTCACAGACAGCGTTAGAAATAGAGGACATAATATAATTTCTCAGGAATATGATCTCTAGAGAAAGATCTGAAGTGTATTTCAATGACAGGCTCTTTACAAAAAGCTTTCAGTGTGCACATTCTTAGGTCTCCTTAGGAATAAGATGAAGATCTGCCACACATCCCAAGGCATCTTGTTATCTCTGTATTTGTATGTATGCAAGGTTTGTCTCTGGGTTATCTAAGTGCTTATACAAATACTCATTCAGCTCCAGGCTGCTTCCCTTTTTATGAACACTAGACTATTGTGTGAATCCTGGAATGTGAAATTGAAACCAATCTGCTGTCAGTAACCAGGCTGATGAGAGCCTCTCATCATGAATTCTCTCTTTCACTAACCACTCAGGACATTGCTTTGAAATGTTCAATCAATCATGAAACAAACAAGAAAAATCTCACAGAGTGAACCATATTGCAGGGATATTTGCTATATTGTTATTTCCATATTTCCATTTGCATTAAGTAGGAATAGGAGTTTATTTCTCATTTTTATTACATGGAAGCCCAAACTCAGTCAGAAATCTTAACCTCTGTCAAAAGATGCTTATTTCTGTAATTCTACAAAAGATATTTAAATTGTACATAAATTTAGATTATATCCATTTGGGTACATGATGCAAGATAGATTCAGAATAAATAATAAATAGAGAATTTGGCATCTTGATGATTTTAGATAGAGTAGAAAATAAAAATAATACAAATCTTCCTTGTTGGCTCAATTATAAATACTTACGGTGTATGTGCTTAGCCTTACAATTAGAGGTGCTGTTCTACTCATAGAGGTACCTCTGACAGACACTTTAATGCCATAATAGATGCCACCCTACTACACTCATCCAAATGCAGCCAGATTGAATCAGAGCCAATTCCTATTTTTCTCTGTAATATTTGGCAATAAGATCAAAAGATGTTTATCCTCAGCTTCCAGTCATAATGTAAAACTGAGATGATGCATAAACTTGCCCTCTTTCCAAACAAATAGACATCCTGGAAAGAATTATAAACACATAGAAATAAAATTATAAAGTTACAGCAGAGGAGAGCTGCATGCTGTCCCCTGACTTTTATCATCTGGTGTACAGCCCTGTCTGTCTTCCTGAGGATGTCTGGAGGGCCTCAGATCCATCTGGGGCATAGACAGCAGAGGTGAGCAGCATGCTGTTCCCTGAGCTCCATCGTCAGGACCCACAGCTCTACCTGTCTCCACACGGAGTCCTGATAGCCACAGGAACACCTAGCCAACACCAGGGACAAGCAGAGGCCTAAAGGCCAGCATAAGAACACAATCAACAAGATCCAGGGCAATATGACACCACCCATGCCCTGCTATCACACTACAGCAAGCCCTGTAGTTTTAACACAGCTAAAACCCAAGAAGATGACCTTAAATCCAATCTTAAAGAGGTTATAGAGGCCTTTAAGGAAGAAATGAATAAGCCCCATAAAGAAATACAAGAACATAAAATCCAACAGATGAAGGCAATGAATAAAACTGTTCAAGACCTAAAAATGAAAATAGAAGCAATAAAGAAAACACAAACTGAGAAAAATCTCGGAGATGGAAAATCAAGGGACAAGAACAGGAGCTGCAGATGCAATCATCACCAACAGAATACAAGAAATGGAACAGAGAATCTCAGGTGTAGAATGTTTGATTGAAGAAATTGATAATCTGTCAAGGAAAATGTTAAATCTAAAAAGTTCCTGTCATAAGACAGCCAGGAAATCTCAGAAACTATGAAAAGAAAAGAACAGATCTCAGAACAATAGAAATAAAAAGAAAAGATTCCCAGCTATGAGGCCAAGAAAATATTTTCAACAAAATCATAGAAGACAATTTTTTTTCTAAAGAAAGAAATTTTCTACAAGAAGCTTACAGAACAAGAGGTAGATTGGACCAGAAAAAAATCCTCCCACCACATAGTAAACAAAACACTAAATGCACAGAACAAAGAAAGGATATTAAAACCTATAAGTGGGAACCTGGCTTCGCAAGAGAGAGACTCTAAAAGCCAGAGGTTCTGGGAAGGTGTCTTACACAATTTAAGATATCACAGATGTCAGCTCATACCACTATACCCTGCAAAACTTTGAGTCACCAGAGATGGAGAAAATAAGATATTAAATGAAAAAAATAAAAACAAATTTAAACATTATCCACTAATCCAGTCTTACAGAAGATATTGGAAAGAAAATTCCAATCAAAGGTGCCTAACTACACCCAAGAAAACACAGGAAATAAATATCTTCACACCAGTAAAGCCAGAAGAAGGGAAGCACACATGTGTATACACACACTTCCACAACCAACATAAAAATAAGAAAGATAAAGAAATCATTGGTCATTAATATCTACCAATATAAATAGACCTTTTTCCCAAATAAAAAGACACAGACTACTAGAATGGATCCATCATTCTGAGGAATGGTTTTCCAAGCAAATGGACCCAAGTAGCAAGCTGGAGTAGCCATTCTAATAGCTAATAAAATAGACTTTCAGCCAAAAGTAATCAAAAGAGATGTAGAAGGATGCTTCATACTCATCAAATGAAAAATCCACCGTGAAGACATTTTAATTCTGAAGATTTATGCACCAAATACAAGGGCACTCACATTTGTAAAAGACACATTACTAAACCTTAACTCACACACTGAACTCCACACAATAGTTGGAGACTGCAGTACTCCACTCTTACCAATGGACAAGACATCTAGACAGAAACTAAACAAAGAAATAATAAAACTAACAGAAGTTATTATTCAAATGGACCTAACAAATATCTATTGAACATTACACCAAAACATACAAAAAAATATAGCTTCTTCTCCGCACCTTACACAACCTACTCAAAAATTGACCATATTCTCAGTCACAAAGCAAGCCTCAAAAGATACAAGAAAACTGCAATAAACCTTTGTGTCTTATCAGACCACCATGGACTAAAGCTGGACTTCAATAATAACAGGAGCCTGATATAGTTGTCTCCTGAGAGGCTCTGCTAGAGCCTGACATATACAGATGTGGATGCTCACAATCAACCATTGGACTGAGCATGGGGACCCCATAGAAGAACATGGGTTTGCAACCCCATAGGAAGAACAACAATATCAACCAACCAGACCCCTCCCCCCCACCAGAGCTCCCAGGGACTAAACCACCAACCAAAGAGTACACTTGGAGGGACCCATGTTTCCAACTGCATATATAGCAGAGGATGGCCTTATCTGGTATCAATGGGTGGGGAGGCTCCTGGACCTGTGAAGGCTTGATTTCCTCAGTGTAGGGAAATGCCAGGGCAGTAAGGTAGGAGTGGGTGGGTAGGTGGGAGAGCACCTTCATATAAGCAGGAGAAGGGGGGATTGATTAGGGGGTTTGCAGAGGGGAAACTGGGAAAGGGAATAACATTTGAAATGTAAATAAAGAAAATATCCAAAAAATAGTACAAAAAAATAATAACAAAAACAACAGTAAGCTTACAAACTCATGGAAACTGAACAACTCTCTATGGAATAACCACAAGGTCAGTGACGATAAAAGAAAGAAATTAAAAACTTTCTAAAATTCAATGAAAATGAAAGCAGAACATTACAAAACTTATGGGACACAATGAAAGCAGTGCTAGGAGAGAAATGTATAGCATTATATAGCATCATAAAGGAATTAGAGAGATCTCATACTAGCAACTTAAAAACACACCTGAAAGCTATAGAATCAAAAGAAACAAACACAACAAAGAGGAGTAAATGGCAGGAAATAATCAAACTCAGGTCTGAAATCAATTAATTAGGAACAAAAAGAGCAATACAAAAAAAAATCAATGAAACCGAGAGCTCGTTCTTTGAGAAAATCAACAAGATAGACAAACCCTTAGCCAGACTAACTAAAAGGATCAGAGACAGTGTCCGAATTAACAAAATCAGAAATGAAAAGGGAGACATAACAATAGACACTGAGGGAATTCATAGAACTTTTAGGTCTTACTACAAAACCTGTATTCCACGCAATTGGAAAATCTAAATGAATTAGATGATTTTCTTGATAGAGAATATGTACCAAAGTTAAATCAGGATCACATAAACAATTTAAATAATCCTATAACCCCTAAGGAATTAGAAGCAATCATTGAAATCTCCTAATCACCCCCTGCCAAAAAAAATCCTAGGGCCAGATATTTTCAGCACAGACTTTCAAAGAAGAGCTAATACCTATATTCTTCAAACTATTCTACAAAATTGAAACAGAAGGAACATTGAGGCCACAGTCAGCTTACACCTAAACCACACAAAGATGAAAAATATAAATAAAAAGAGAATTTCAGACCAATTTCCCTTATGAACATTGATACAAATGTACTCAATAAAACACTTGCACACCAAATCCAAGAATACATAAAAAACATCATCCACCATGATTAAGTGGGCTTCATCTTAGGGATTCAGAGATGGTTCAATATAGAAATCCATCAATTTAATCCATATAAACAAACAAAAAGAAAAATATGATCATCTTATTAGATGTTGAAAGAGTCTTTGACAAAATCTAACTCCCCTTTATGTTAAAAGCCTTGGAGAGATCAGGGATAAAACGCTAGTTCCGAAACACGCAAGGGCAGTACACAACACGCCGATAGTCAGCATCACATCAAATGGAGAGAAACACTTCCGCTAAAATCAGGGATAAGACAATGATGCCCACTCTCTCTTTATCTGTTAAATACAGTACCAGAAACTCTAGCAATAAGTTAACTAAACGAGATCAAGTGGACCCAAATGGGAAACATATTGGTCTTTGCAGATGATATGGTAGTATAAATAAGTGACCACAAAAAATTTACCAGAGAATTCCTATAGCTGCTAAACACCTTCAGCAAAGTGGCTGGACACAAAATTAACTTAAAAAAAATGATCTCTGCATGAAGCATGGAGGACTTCAGTTATACCTCAGGAAGACAACATACAAATAGTATAAAATTTCTGATTTGGGGTGATATTAAAATACATGTGTTTTGTGCCTTCCCAGATTTTTATAAATCTCTGCTTCAGATCTTCAACAACCAGGATACCACCACTTAGGATTTGAGAAGCATAGAATCTAGATATTTATACATGAATATAAGACAAGTACTTCCATATTATATGTCACATGTAAATAGGATGAGGTTCTGAGGATGTATATTGGGTTGGTAGACTGGTTGGGTAGCCTGCAAGAGACCTTGGTTTGATTTAAGGCACTGAATAAATCAGGCATAGTGACACATATTTTTAATCCCAGAATTTAAGAGTAAAAGAGAGGACCATCATCTACACTACAATACTTAGTGAGCTGAGGCCATGCTAGGCTGGGAACTGTATCTTAAAATAAACAAAATATAAGCAAGCAAACTGGGCAACAAATAGAAAAGAAAAATCACAAAATCCTGAGAAGATAGGAATAACATGTTCTGGTAACAATATTAGGTTAACATGTTCTGGTAACAATATTAAAATAAGATTCTTAAAGTCTTTTAAAGGCTTGCTGGCATTCTTGTCCACCTAATCTCATAACTGGCAAATTAGAGTCTAGACTTGAGTTAGTACTGTGACTATACTGTTTAAATTTCTCTATTAAGCCTCTGTAGCCTCAGCCATGTCTCATAGCACTCGGAGCAATGGCAGCTACCTGAAAGAATTCAATGATTATTTTGATTCAAACCTGTGTCAAGACCTGCTGATTCAAACTTCCACAATCAAGCACTGGATAACTATATAACTGGCATTTAATTGAATAAAAAAACCTTTGTGATACAGCTACATAGGAAGCTCAAGGCCACTTGATGCTCTCTTTTCTACCCATGCAGATGTGATGATGTGTTGAGGTGTTTCTTCATCAATAGCCTTGATAGTTTATACAACCTTTCAGGAAAAAAGGGCTCTGGATTTCCAGAGTTTCTGTTATGATGCCGATATAATTCTGTTTTAGAGAAGGAACAAAGGATGAATGCAATAGACAGGGGCTAGCCAAGAAGCAAGAACTTTGCAGCCTCATGAGTATCTACATGTATGCTAGGCCAGAATGGCATTTGAGGGCACATAAAGTAGTCCATAAAGGCAAGACAGAGGACATTTTTGAAGTGACCAAGCTGGAAGGTGGTGTGTTGCTTCACAAACTGTACATGGAAGGAAAAAACAGAGTGGCTTGTCTTATTGAAATTTTGTTAGAAACAGAACGGTTGTATAATTAGGTTTTCATTTGCTGAATATCCATTCCTTAAATCTACAAATTGGAAGATATTTTATTACTGTTTTTTTTTTTTTAAGCAAACCGTTGTTATTATGTCTACAATTAACTTTCACTCCACATGCTTCTAAAACACTGTTCTAAAGCACTCCTTGCTCTCCACTTGACCAGATACTAGTTTAAGGACTTTCATCTTTCTCTAGTCGAGATAGAAGAAGGCTATAGCTTTTATGAAAAGGCTAAAACGACTTGGTAAACAACATGGGCTGCCTCTCATTCATCAGCTGCAGGGCACTCTGCTGCATTACCATTTTACTACGTTCCTCCTCATTAGATTTTTTTAGTCATCTAAGTTTTTTGGAAATATGCTCAGTCTGAAAAGCTCAGCCAAGTTCAGGACAGGAGCAGCAAAGACAACCATGTGATTTCAGGTTGATCACATTAAATTTACTGTGTAAGTAGAGCCTGCCAGCGCTTGTTATCAGCATGTATTTCTACCAATATTAGTTGTGGTATTTTTCTGTACTTATATTTGATGCTGATACTTGTCCCCTAGGTAGAACACTCCAAAAATACAACTAGGCCAGCTTCAGCTACCCATTAAGATAGAGAAATGTAGACTTTGAGACAAAGGGAGGGACAGAAGGACAGAGGGGGAGGCAAGAGGTGGTGAATGAAGAATGAGTGAAACAAGAAAAAATATAACTGTTATAAATGAGTTAAGAGGTAGATAGAGCTTAATAATCCATACATTGAAAGATATATAAGCAGCCTGCATATATAAAACAAGAGATTAAGATGATTAACTTTTGAAGGAGAAATTAAGAAGTATAAATAACAGAAGGAAAATAATATCATTAACATAAGTAGACTCTGGGAAGAGTGAAAGAATAAAAATATGTGGTTGCAGTTTTGGAGAAGTTAGTGGCAGAGAGTTTTCCAGAAAAAAGACTGACTAAAATTTAGGTTTAAAAGTATGCTAAGTTCTAAGTAAACAAACTCCCACCCAAGCACAGCACACTGAAGCCACAAAACAAAAAGGATCGATGACAACTTAGGAGGTACAAGGAAAAAAAAAAGAATGTCTACTTGGGAAAAGTAAATAGGCTTTTTATGGCCAAGAGAAGGCAAGTCAGGTTGATCTGTGCAACAGAAAAGAAATTTAAAATTTATATAGATAAGACAGTTATTCCACATATTAAATATAAAAGTCTAAATTCATCAAGTATTTATTGGCAACTCTTTCTACACACATCTGCGCATTACTAGGTGATGCTAGAGGTTCTGTTGATGATACTAAAATGACCATAGATGTGTGAAGCTGTGTGTGTGTGTGTGTGTGTGTGGTGTATAAATAGCTCACAGTCCAGGGTAAAACCACAAAGACATAGACAAGTAAATTTAACTCTTGCTAATATTACGGTTGACATCCTAATTACTGTTATTTGATTTCTTAGTCTCAGAAAGTGGAGAGACTTCCCCAAAGTCACCTAGATTTGTATGTAATGGAATTGGGATTCTAAAACAAATTTGATTTTACAGTTCACATATTCATCTCCAAAGTGCCACTGAAAATATATACCAATTATTTGCTAGGGACTAAATGTATATTTCTACAAACATCATTTCATTTAATGATTAATGAAAGTCATTGACTTTACTAACTCCTCTTAAAAAAAAAAAAGAAAAGAAAGTTGGTAATCTTCATATAAATTCCCTGAAGTGATGCAGGCATAAATGCTGATACTAAAATTTCAATAGTCATAATGTGAGAAGTGAACTCATTTTCTGTTCTCATGTGGCCTATCCTGGATCTTTCAAAATTTTGTAGTATAGGTTTCTAAGGAGAGTTCTTACATTTTTAGTAGTCTCCAGATAAAAACACATCTCTAAGCTTATACATGCCTATGGTTTATATGATACACAATAAACACAAGAGAACATTTCTGAAGAATCACTCTTTATTAAAAGCATGAGAAAGGCCCTGCAGCAGCTCTACAGGCAGAACACAAGGTTGGTCTCTCTTTATGATCATCACTATCCACAAATGATTCCAGCCCAGGTCTCCTTCCACCTAATGAACCTCAATCATGCTCGTCTTCTTCCTTTTGATTTCTATTTAAAAATTGATTTCAGAAATATATGATTTTCATCATGATTCATGGCAGTAGATAAGTGTGCTGGTGATCCTTAACCAGGCCTGATTAAACAGTGTTTCTACACTGCCACAGGAGAGCAATATTTACATTAACACTTACCTATTTGACTGATTTCCTAACTTTAGATGTGATAAATTTCTATATGATGTATTTGTCAACACTCCTCCTCACCTTCAGTATTTAACTAAAAATTGTGGGGTCACAGGGAAGATGCTATTCAGTGTACCAATTTAGTCACAGTGAAATGGCAACAAACTGTGCTTCCACAAATTTAGGCAGTGGTGAAGTGCAGGAATAGTAGTGCTGAATAGCACTGGAGACACAGACTCTGAGCTGGCATTTGTTATTATGAATAAAAGAATATTGCTCTGTCCTACATGTTAGCACAAAGTCTATCCCTGTGTGTTTTCTTGACATGAGCTCTTGCTTTGTTGTTCATGCTGCTGCCTGCTTCCTGTGCTCATGTGACTCTCCTACTTCTTATCCCAGGGGAGCCGAAACAACAGGCATTCACTGCCCAGCACATAGCCACAAATTTGAGTCAGCTATCATTAATAGATTTGGCTGGATAATCTTACATTAGGACCCTAAGGTGCCAGAGTTTCCTGGAGCTCATCCTGTAGTGTTAGGAAGGTTCCTTGGAGACTTAAGTACAGGTAAGAATAGAATCCCGTTATTTACTATCAGCATATATTCTTATTTTTACTGGCACAATAATTTGAAAATTATGTATCCAGAAGGCACTGAAAACTAAGCTAGAGTCTGGGAAAGTCTATTTGGAATAAAAGTTAATTTACAATATATATGGCTTAACATAGAGAAATGTCTATTAAATAGTTGCACAACACAATGTGTAGTACACACTTGGGCCCTCTGAAAGGGGACATCAAATTACTTTTTTAAAATTTACTGTACATTCTGATCATAGTCCCACTTCTTTCTAGTTCCACCCTTACAAGTACTCCCCCATGGTCTCCTCCCCTTCTTCTCAGAGAAAGGGGAAACTTCCTTGAGTACCATTCCTCATTGTGACATCTACTCCCAACAGGACTAGGCACATCCTCTCCCACTGAGGGACAACCAGGCAGTCCAGGTAGGTCAAGGGGATACAATGGCAGGGATCAGAAACTGAGACAGTTTCTGATCCATTTGTTAGGGGATCCACATGAAGACCAAGTTGCACATTTGCTACAAATGTGTAGAAGAGGCCTAGGTCCAGTTCCTGAATGCTCCCTGGTTGGTGACCTAATCTCTGTAGGTCTTCTTATGGTGTCCTTGACCCATCTGGCTTGCTTATTTCTCCTCCATTCTTTCACAAGAATTCTCAATGTCTGCCTGGTATTTGGCTGTGGGTCTCTTCATCTGCCTCCATCCATTGCTGGATTAAACCTCTCAGGAAATAGTTATTCTAGGTTCCTATCCATAAGTAATGTCAGGGGTTGGCTCTCTCATATGGGATATGTGTAAAGTTGGGGCAGTCATTGGTTAGCTGTTCCTTTAGACTTTGCTCCATCTTTGTCCCTGCACAAGTTGTAGGCAAGACAAATTTGGTGTTGACAGTTTTGTGGGTAAATTAATGTCTTCCTCTGTCCTTTGGATGTACTGCCAGGAGGATAATAGGTGTCTACTTTGGTCTCTATTTCTCCATCTTGTAGATATCTCAGCTAAGTCTCATCTCCATATACTCCCCTTATCCTCTCTATCCCAGGCCTCCAGCTAGTCCCAGAGATGCTGCCACCAATTTCCATTCTCTTTCCCAGCTCTCTCTCTCACTCCCTTCTTCTCACACCTGATCTCTGTCTCCCTTTCCTTCCTCGTCCTCTCTTCTATCTTTTCTTCTCTCCATACACTTCTGATGAATGTCTAGTTTTCCTTTTTGAGTGAGATTTATGCATCCTCCCTTGTAATATCCTTATCACTTAGTTTCTTTAGGTATGTGGATTGTAGCATGGTCATCCTGTACTTTATCGCTAATGTTGACTGATAAGTGAATAAATACCATATATGTCTTTCTGGCTCTAGATTACCTCACTCAGGATGATGTTCTCAAGTTCCATCCATTCGCCAGCAAAATTCATGATGCCTTGTTTTTTTTTAATACTGAATAGTATTCCATTGTGTAGATGTACCACATTTTCATTATCCAGTCTTCAATTGAGGGGTATCTCGGTTGTTGGACATAGAATTCTTTAAGACAGTTAACATAATTTATTTAGGCTGTCATGGTTTGAATGAAAATGGCCCCATGGGCTCATATACTTGATCGTTTGGTCCCCAGTTGGTGAAAATTTTGGGAAAAAATAGGAAGTATGAATTAGGAGGTGTTTCGTTATTGAAGGAGTTGTGACATTAGGGTGGGCTTTGAGGTTTCAAACGCATATGCTATCATAGAGTAGAGGTAGAGGTAGAGCTAGAGGTAGAGGTAGAGGTAGAGGTAGAGATAGCAATATCTTTGTGTAATGGTGCAGTGCCATGCCTGTCCAATTTTTACCATGCTTCTTGCCATGTTGATCATGGACTAATCCTATGAAACTGTAAGCCCTAATAAACTCTTTTTCCTGTAAATTGCCTTGGTCATGGTGTCTCGTTACAGCAATTGAAAAGTAACTAAGACATAGGCCCATGACCCAAACTCTTCTTAATACAGAAAAGATTAGGTTCCTCCAAGGGAGATAAGTAGTTAAATACAGACCATAATATGGAAGAGAGAAGAAGAATGGGGGGAGAGGAACACTCTAGATTGAGAGGCCAAAATGGACAAAATCCCAGTTGTAGAAAAATTGGTTCAAAACCTAGAATCCTGCACAAATGGAGAAGGATGAGTAAAGGAAAGAAATGTTGAAGATGAAACTAGATAGATGAGTCTAGACCAGAATAAACTGGCATAGCAATTTACTTCTGGTCCTAAGAAAAATTTAAATCTATTGAACTTTCAGATAGTAGACATATTACATACAAACAGTTTATTATGACTTATTTTGAAGTAATTATGTACATGTTGTATTACATATTATATATATATATATATATATATATATATATATGATTTTGTTTTTATTTAGTAAGCTTGTCGGATTGTTGCATGCACACATAAACACCACTTTTAAATTATTAAATACTATTCCCTGGATTGGATTCTGCACTTTAACTATTCACCCACTGAAGGACATTTGTATTATTTACTGTTCTATCTAAATGAATAGAGCTACATTAATTATTTATTTATAGTTTCCATATAAATGTGCTTTTGTCTTTCTGAGTGAAATGCCTCAGAGTACAATATCTGGATTGTATATTTGTGTGTTAAATGTTTAAGGAAACTGATGAGATGAAAATTTAATTTTTCCCTGAAATGCTACAATTTTATTTTTTTCATCACCCATATAGGAAGATGCACTTTCCCTGCATCCTTCCCACCACTTCTGTCCATTAGTGGTCCCTTAACTTGCATCTTCCTAGTGGCTGATGTCATTCTCTGTTCTCCAGTATAACAAGATATGTTGCAAGGGGTAATTCATAAATAATAGAAGCATTTTTCTATGGTTCTGGGTCTGGGAGAACTAAAATCAAAGTCCCAGGTAATTCGAGGTGATAAAAGCTTATTCTTTATAGAAGGCACCTGCTGTGATAGCACAGTGAGAAAAATAAAAGCGAAAAAGGGGTAAACCACTTCCTTCATGTCCTTTAGTGAGGAACATTTCTCTCATCTTAATTGTGCCCAATTACTTTATGGTTTCCTAAAGACCTCTTTTCTTATTGCATTGGGTTTAAATTTCACCATTAACTTTAAATGGACATATCTTAAACTATAACAGCTAATGACTGATTCAGAATGTGTTCTGTTAGCTTATTGTCTAGTCTTACTCTCTCTTTGATGTTTACTTGCCTTGAACTGGATTGTTTGTTCTGTTCAGCAGAATTTGGCAGTTCATTGTGTATTTGTACAGTAGACCTATGCTGGATATATAGCTCTAGAATATGTTTTCTTGTTCTGAAGTCTTTATTCCCACTAATGGAATCTTTAGCAGCGAGAAGGTTTAAAGTTTGATGAGTTTAAAATTATTAATTACTTTATGTAATAGATCATGATTTATGTATCAAGTCTAAGAATTTCTTACCTACTATTCAACACTAAATATTTGCTCTTACAGTTTTCTAAATATTATTTTAGGTTATTATGTAAATATATAATGTAATTTTTACCATAACTCATTATGATCTGCATTTTTAAACAGAATTTCTTTAAAATAGAATGTGAAGTGGTGATTTTTATTATAACACTTTTTGACACGTACATTGTACTGTGTTCATGTTCTTTCCCTATTCGTGTTCCCTGTTTCATGTTCTTCCTCTCCACTTACACTGGACCCGTTTTTTTCTTTTATTGTCTTTCTTCTATTTTGCATTTTTAAAAGCTAAATTTTATATAATATACAAGGCTCAACCAAGTGTTGTTTATTTAGTTACTTTTGTTCATGGATGCTTAGCTGCTTCACTATCATTGGTGAACAATCTAACTTTTGTGTTAGAATTACTTTCTTCACTTGACTGATTTTACATTTTTAAAAATCACCTGAGAATTTTTATGTAGGCCTATTTGGGGGCTTCC
Source organism: Arvicanthis niloticus (assembly GCF_011762505.2). Lineage (NCBI taxonomy): Eukaryota > Metazoa > Chordata > Mammalia > Rodentia > Muridae > Arvicanthis > Arvicanthis niloticus. The sequence continues at coordinate 60,993,916 of NC_047658.1, forward strand.
CTATTCTGTTCATTAATTGATGTCACAATTCCTTCACAAATGTCAGAGAATGTGATAATTGTGCTTAAGTTTGGAGATCAGGTAGACTGACTCTTGTTAATTTTAGATACTTCTCCCTTTCCATACAATGTGTAGATAATGATTCTTACTTTGGTTTTAATAGTGTTTTTATAAAGTATGGGCATCAACTTTAGATCATATGTTATGTGGAAAGTTATGCTGATGAAATTTCATGCCTATCTACTTGTTCTTTCATTAGTGTTCTGTAATATCTTATAGTATAAGTTCCCTACATGTTGTATTCAACTCATGCAAAGAATTTCACCTTCTCCATCAGTATGAATAAAAGTGTACTTATATTGATGTTTGCATTTTCTGTGTTAAAAGCCAGAGATGTAGTTATGTTTACAGTATTTCTCTTGTGTCCTGGAACTGCTTAACTTACTTATTAAGGTTATGAAATTTACATTATTTTAGAGTTTCTTCTGTAAACAATCATGTCTTCAAGTAGGAGCTGGTCTCTATTTCTCTGATATGCCTTGTTTTCATTGCTTCCCTTCTTGCCTATTGCATTGGTTTAAAATGTTAGAACTGTGCTGCAGAAAAGTGATGCAAAGAATTATTTAATCATTCCCAATCTTAGGGATGAAACATTCAGTGTCTTACCACAAAATATTATATAATATTTCTCTCATGAATATTCATTATGAACATTATATTATTACTTTTGAATAGTTATGTTTTGCATAGTTACTGAATTTTGTCACACTAATTCTGTAATAATTAATGGTATGATCTTTCTTAATCTGTTACATGATAGATTTTTGAATTAATAAAGTGAATTAATAATGAATTAACTTTATATTCTTGAAATCAATCCTATTGGATCCATTGTACAGAATTACACTTATATACTTAACAGCATTTGAAAATGTTTAGTTGACATTTTTTTATAAACACACTCATGTGTATGTATACACACAAGTTTACACACACACATTGACATTCAGAGGTACATGATTCAAATATAATATCATGGCAGTTCATATGAGAAATAATAGGAGTATGCAATCAAAGGCAATGTAGCTAATACATTAACAAGAATATGAGAAATGTTGATAGAGACTTTAAGAAAATCTGTAGGACTTGATAATGGATGGTAAATAGGGATTTAGAAATAAGAACGAGTCAAAGGTAATTCCTTGCTTTTTGGTGTTTATGGAAAGGATATGAGTAATATTTATGCTATTAGAAAACATTTTTGGGATGACAACTTCTGGGGACAATGATAAGAGCCATTTGAGGTAGTGAATAAATCCATATATTTGTGAAATTCCTTAGGAATTAAGGGACGAGTGGGAAGTGATTGAGGCCTATACTGAATGGGTGTTTAGATGTATAAGAGTTTGCAAAGAAGAAAGGGTTTGGTGGCCAGAGATACAGGATTAAAACCAAGATGGAATTAAATTGCTGAAAGTAAAGCTTAGGCATGAAGAAAGTTTTACAGAAAAAGAAAAGGAGTTGTCAAAAATATAAAATGGTACTTAGGGGAGAGGTGAAATGAGGACTAAGCTATCTATTGGGTTTGGTGAGAGAGCCAGTGGTGACTCTAATGAGAATGCTCTGGATTGAGTGAGGAGGTGGAAGCCGGAACAAACTGAGAGATGAGTGGGAGGTGAGGAAGAGAAAACAATGAATATTGACAACCATTTCAAAGTTTGGACTGTGAAGGGGAAGAGAGGTGCAGGCAGCAACTGGGTGAGGCTGTGGGAAAGTCTTTATTTTTAACATGGGAAGGCTTATGCATGTTTAACTGTTTCTATATTGGGCATCGTTAAAAGTTTTCATTTATGGAAAGATTACAGGACTTGCAAAAATTCTATTCACTGTTTTAGAGGTAAAACGAAAGATGTAAGATATCTCCCACCCCACTCCATCCAAAATTCAGGATTCTGGAGTCTGTAGAACTCCAACAAGAACTGGGAATTAAGAATGGACTCTTTGATCCTGTACTTAGTATGCAACAGTCCCACAGACACAGAGCAAGGTGTGCCTGGGATCACTAGAAACCACTTTCTAAGGTCTGTTGATATTCCGTTGAGGGGCAGTGTTTGACTGCCATGACCCTCTCACACAGAGACAATTTAAACAGGGTGAGTATCAAGTCTTTAAAAAGACTGTTTAGTTATACTTCAAGTGTTCTGTTTCTTTATTCACAGTTAATGCAACTTATGTTTTATTTTTTCCTCTCTCTTATACATACACATAGACTCTAGAGAAAAATCATAGCACTTTACAATGTTCTTAGACAATTCCATCCTCACAATAAAGAACACATAGTTCTCTGAGTCACCCATCACATTCTAAATGTTTATGCCTATGCAGTGTTTGACAAAGGAGTGATATAGCTCCACTGGACATTGGCTCTCACCTTCAAATTGTCATAATTCAGAAGGAAATTTTTGTGGCCCATGCTGTGTTGTATAGTTATTTCCTTGGAATTAATTAACATTTAATTCTTCGGGGGAAAGGGGAGCACAATGGCTCAGAAAGCTCATGTAACTTATGAGATTTCAGCTGTTCACAGAATTTACACAAACAAGGCCCCTCACCAAGGTTGTATAACAAAATTTCTGGGAAAGAAGTAACTCTTCTGTGTTGCTGCCTGCAAGGTGAGCAGGAATCTCTAGAGATGCAGCTTTTGTAAGCTGTCATCCATGCTGGTGTCACTGATGCTCCTCTAACTAGACACAATAAATTCAAGTTAAATGGTAGTGGAAGATTTTCTTGGTATATGTTCAGTGCTCTATCTGGAAGGAATGCACATTTGTTCCTATCTCCTCCAGGAAAAGTCACACAACAGTTGTGATAGTTATATCCAGAGTCTGTGAGAACACAAAGGTAGGAAGTAGTGACAGATCTCAGCTAGGCCTGGAAAAGTTCAGTTGGTCAAGCCCGGAATATAGAGAGAGTTAGTACCAAAGTGAGGACCACATTAGTTGATATGGACACCTCAAAGTGTTAGATGTAAATAAAATTACCAGAGCATAATAAAGTCTACATGGACTCATGGAGGCATTGCTGGTTAAGTGAAAAGACCGAGTTCTAGAAAACTTTGAACTCATTTTTCTAGAAAACTGACTTTCACCACTCAGTGTAGTATACCAAGGAGAGTGATAATAATGGTCAAAATTAATAGCTTTGGATATTTTACATTGCATAATTGATTTAGTGCTATATTATAAGGTTTGTATTGGGTTTGTCTTTGGGCTCTGTGCAGTGATGCAGATCAGAGCTTTAGGAAGGCATGAAGTATATTGTCTGCTGAAAACGATTTCATATATTGGATAAAGGAATGGCAGTAGGAGTCAATTAATGATGTGATGGTAATAGACCTGCAGGAGAAATGTCCCAGCAGGCTCAATTTTAGAAACCAACCCCACAAAGTCAAGCATTATCAAAATTTTTATGAATAGAAAATGGGTTCTCTACTTGTTGAAAACTGAATCAAGATCATGTTTATAGCCAGATGGATTCTAGAGACATTTCTATATGGTATAGACCAGCCCAGCTCATTTTTCCATTTTTATATTTCTTTGCCTATGAAAGTTTTATGTGACCTCTCTCTCCCCTCTCTCATACACACACATACTAACTTAAGAAATTAACCAAAAATGAATTAATTCACTTAATGATATTTTACAAACCAGAAGTCTGCAATCAAATAATAAAGTTCAAAATGAAGCATCTCAAAATAATACAATCTGAATAGACTAGTTTGATCTTTACATGCTGAGCAATGATGGTGTGCAACTCCTGTGTTTCTTCAATTAAACCACTACATTTCTATGAGGGTAGAAATGCACATCATTGTCTCTACCATATACACACTACTGTCAGAAGGCATCTATGAAAGCTAAAGGCATACAAGTGACTGTAAATGGCCCAGTTTTCATGGCCAGAGATGGGTGAGCTCTGAGGTAAGGTCCCAAGAGACTTCATCCCAGGATTGCTTCTTGCTGCTGATATGCCTTTTCCTGTCACTATTACATAGCCTAATGATTCCTGAGCATCAGCCCACTCTATTGGGCAGATCATCTGCAGATTAACATGAAGATATACTCTCATGGAAGGAATGCTGTGTAGACAAATTGATGATTTCATAATTCTTAATAACGATTTTATAAAATACAAATAATTTTGAGCCCTCTAAAAGCTACAAGTATAACTCTGTGAACCTTCATGATGTGTCACAGGCTAATTGCACTAGGATAGGAAACAGGCTTGGAACAAATTTGTAATCAGGGAAAACATTCCTTCTCTGTTATCTCACAGACCATTATCTGGTAACTAAAGGTCATAAACTTGGATTGGACAATTTATTGTAGATGCGAATACAGAAAATAAAATATTGGTTTATATATACAAAACTTCAAAAAAATAAGACACTAGGAAGATGACTTGTCTACTGGCAAAACCATGCTGACTTGTGATGTAAAAATTATTCCTTTAAACTTATGGGACTAGAAGATAGATAATGAATGTTTAGTAGGGTACTAGTCTTAATGGAAAGACATGTAAGCATATCTGCTGTAACTTTTTGTCATCTTATGATATAAACTATTATCTTAAACTTGTTATGAATGAATGGAATGTAAAGATGCCTAGAAAACCATGTGATCAATTATCCGGAGAAAATATAAAAACTAAGAACAACAATAAAATGAGAGTACAGTTTTCTTCAGCTTCATCCAGTCTGCCCCCCCTTTCTTTTCTTTTCCTTTCTTTTCCTTTCTTTCCTTTCCCTTCCTTTCCTTTCCTTTCCTTTCCTTTCCTTTCCTTTCCTTTCCTTTCCTTTCCTTTCCTTTCCTTTCCTTTCCTTTCCTTTCTTTTTTCTTTTTTTCTGGCTCACAAAGAGTTAAGGAACTCCAGAACTCCAAGCCACTTACCTGGTCAGGGAGTGGCCTGAGTCAAAGAAACAAAAAAATACCTGTTGCTAACAGCAGGAGCTAATTATCAGAAGGCAACAGTTTTTGGCTCTAGCATAGCAAAGAGTTATAGACAGAAGAAATGCCAATGATAAAACAGCTTTGGCCCTGATTACTGACTCCAAACGTCTTCGTTGCCCTCCCCCAGGAAATCCTGTGATGCTGGGCTGGTCACCAGCACACTACCACTCATAATAAATAATAGTCTCAAATCTGAGCCAAGGTATTTAAAACAGATTCTGTTGGACTTGTGCTATATGATGGCAAGTACACTGCAAAATATTCACATTGAATATACCAAGGCTATAGTAAAGTCATTGGATGCAACTGAGCTATACATTGCCAGAAACACATCAGCTTCATTACGTGTTTGATTTTGAATTCATTTTTTGGTTGTCAGGCCTCTAAAAATCTTTTACTGTTGACAAATTTTCCATGACTCCCATGTCCAATGACCATACATGAGGTTGTAGCACATATTTTATAAGATTTTGAGGGTATTGAGTGTGATATTATATATGGCACATGCAAAATAAAATTTGCATTTTATTGTGGCAAAAATACAAAATGTTACTAGTGCTCATAATTTTAGGAATGATTTATTCATTTTGATCTTACTTGTTACAGTTGACTATTTGACATTACAGTATGTAATTAATTTGGAATAACAAAAAACCCAGGATAGCAAAAACTATTCTCAACAGTAAAAGAACTTCTGGGGGAATCACCAACCCTGACCTCAAGCTATACTCTAGAGCAATAGTGATAAAAACTGCATGGTATTCATACAGAGATGGGCAAGTAGATCAATGTGATAAAAATCAAAGACCCAGAAATGAACCCACACACCTATGGACACTTAATCTTTGACAAAGAAGCTAAAACCATCGGGTGGAAAAAAGACAGCATTTTCAACAAATGGTTCTGGTTCAATTGGTGGTCTATATGTAAAAGAATGCAAATTGATCCATTTTAATCTCCTTGTACAAAACACAAGTCCATGTGGATCAAGGGCCTCCACCTAAAATCAGATACACTGAATCTCATGGAAGAGAAAATGGGAAAGAACCCAAAATACATGGGCAAGGGAAAGTTTCCTGAACAGAACACAAATGGCTTATACTCTAAGATCAACAATCCACAAATGGGACTCATAAAATTTGAAAGTTTCTGTAAGGCAAAGAACACTGTCAAAGGACATTGTAGAAGAACACTTTTCCACAAAACGTCAACCTATAGATTGGGAGAAGATCTTTACCAATGCTACATCTGATAGATGGCTAATATTCAAAATATACAAAGAACTCAATAAGTTAGAATCTAGAGAACCAAATAACCCTATTAAAAAATGGAGTACAGAGCTAAATAGAGAATTCTCAACTGAGGAATCTTGAATGGCCTAGAGACACCTAAAGAAATGTTAAACATCCTTAGTCATCAGGAAAATGCAAATCAAAACAACCCTGAGATTCCAACTCACATCAATTGGAATGGCTAAGATCAAAAACTCAAGTGACAACAGATACAGCAAGAATGTGGAGAAAGATGAATACCTCTCCATTGCTGTTAGGACTGCAAGCTGGTAAAACCAATTTGGAAATAAATCTGGTAGTTCCTGAGAAAACTGGAAATAGTTCTACCTGAACACTGAGCTATACCACTACTGGGCATATACTCAAAAGATGCTCCACCCTGTAACAAGGACATATGCACCCCTGTGTTTATAGCAGAATATGTATTTTTAAATGGTAGAGTTACAGATTGGAGTTCTTGTAAACTGAGAAGCATACTCCAATACACGAAATTAATGCAGTGCTTCAAAAAAAAAAGATAAAAAAAAAATAAAAACTAAGGTCAGACTTAGACCTTAATATTGATTAAAAAACAAAGTTCGTAAGTGCAGTGCTATTAGTAGTAAGAACTCATAATGTATTCTGTTTTAAGTTCTTTGGGTGCTTCTCTGAAAAAAAAAAAAAAAAAAAAAAAGCCTAACTTAAAAGGTTAGGGGGAACTCAATAAGTTTGTCAGTAGGCAAAATTCCAGAATTTTCATTTAGTGTATTTTTCTTGTAAAAGAAATAATTAAAAAGTTTTTTTTACTAATGAATAGAAGACTAGAATATCCTGGCCTTAGCTAGAAGAAAGCCACTTGCTTACTCTTGCACTTGATTAAAGGGATGTTGTGTTCTTTGTAGCACTCACCTAATTATATGTGCAAACACAATCAAACAGGCCATAGATGAAGTTATCCTAGGGATATAATATTTTTTAATCACAGTTCCATAGGTTCTGTGTACCATATTGTTTCCTTTAGAACACATATTAAGAGCTTTGTACTCTCTTGCGTGATATACCTGCTGGATGCTGGTGTAATTAATTTGATTAGTAAAGTTTGTGAATGCTAATAGTTCTTAGATTTTGTAAATTAGTAAACTTTTGCATGTTTGCAGAATGTTGGATATTTACACAGACAGAATTGCTTCTGCCCCTCCACCCACTCTTTTGTTATCAAACAAGTATCCAGTTCCCAATTTATGCCATGGAATTTTGCAGGTTTGGGAAATACAGAAACCACAAAAATTATCCTGCCAGTCATTAACAAGTTTCAAGTATAAAGAAGGCAATCACATATATGTTTATGTTATATATTGTATTCATGACAGGTTAGAGGAGTATAAATCTGGGAGTCAAAGCCTGAACCAGCCATCCTCTGTATCAAGGAAAAGCCTCAAATAGAGGATTAAGACACCAACCCAGCCATGACTGCAGGATGTGCTGGAATCACAGCCTAGCATCAGAGAGACTTCATCCAGCAACTGATGGGAGAAGATGTAGAGTCCCACACCAAATACTACGTGGAGCTTGGGAGTCATGCAGAGCAAGGAGTGGGAGGGCCAGAGGGATCAAGGACACCAGAAGAACATGGCTCACAGTGTCAACTGACAGGGACTCAAGTTGCCTCATAGAGATCAGGGAGTTTCTGTAGGTCTGAAGTAGGTCCTCTGCATATATGTTACGGCTATGGAGCTCAATGTTCTTGTGGGATCCTAACAGTATGTGTGTGTGTGTGCATGTCTGTGTGTGTGTGTGTGTGTGTGTTCAGAATGTTGTCTCTGAGTTTTTTGTCTGCCTTTGGAACCCCTTTCCTCCTATTGGGTTGCCTCATCCAGCTTTGAGGTGAAAATAAGTGTGGTGCCATTGTAGCTTGTTATGATGTAGGTTGGTTTCTCTGGAAGGCCTGCTCTTTCCTGAGGGAAGTTGAAGGGGGCAGTGTATATAAAGGAAAGGGGAAGTCATGGGGTGGGGAGGCTAGCAGGAGTAGAGGGAGTAAAAAGTGGAATCTAGATGTAATAAATAAAAGAAGAATATAAACAAACAAGAATTTGTGCATGTGTGTTCATGCATGCATGTACATGGTACATTGATGGCTGTGAAATGGTTACAAGTCAGCAGCAGAAGATGCCTTACTGAAAGCAAAGTCAGAAAGCTAATAGAGATGCAAAGAATATCACTGTAGTAGTTAGATAATATTGAACACAGATGGAGGGTTGCTGGAGGCAGAATCAGGCTTCAGAGTCTGCAGGGACAGTGGGTTGAATGAGCCCTCCACGTGGAGTTGTGCTCCAAGGAGAAAGTATTGGGGAAGGCAAGGTGAGAACTAACTACCTCTGGAAAAAAAATGGCTAGATGGCAATTCAAGTACACACCATCAGCAGTGAGGATGAAACAGAGATGAAGACTCTGGGTAGTTGACAACTCCTAGATCTAAGTTCCTTGGCATATACACACCGAGTGGTTAGATGACACATCAGTAGGGGCTATTACAACAATAGCCTTAAGTGTCTTCATCTGTATGGCATTCAGAAGAAGGCTGTACACTTGTCCTCTGGGTGCTACGTTTGATACATTTTCAGGGGTCATTTTCCAGGTATGGTTTTAATGTGCCTTTGCGCTCATATGATTTCAATTTAGTTTGATTACATTTATAAAGTATGAATAAGTTACTGTCTTGATATTAAGAGATAGTTTATCTATTGAGTTCTTGTACTTTCCCAGAGATTCAAGTTTGGATCTGAGCACTCACATCTAGTAGCACATAATTGTTTGTGCTTCCATCTCCAAGGGACTCTGATGCTTTTTATTTGGCTCCTCTGGCTACCACCACATGTGGCAGATACTCTCACAGACAAACATGTGTACACATGTCTACAAATGGAAATTAATCTTTAAAAAGGCATCTTTCTGTGCTTCATGGTTGATGCTAAACAGGTGTTGGCTATATGTACAAGAAGGCACAGAATATCCTAACCTTATATTTTCATTCAAAAATGAACCCAAATGCTGTTTATTCATTGAAATCACCAAGAGCATCCTGAAAACCCCTGTTTTGCATGAAAAAATTAAATCAGATCACAGCATAAAAGCCTTGAGGGACTCTAGCATTATGGACATTTTACAGGAAGGGAAACAGAAAATCAGATAAATTACCCAAGATCTAAATAGGAATTGATTCAACTGTAATGGCAAAAGGCTGAAGATTTTAGTTTCCAAATTCTTAACCAGAACGCAATACCACCATATGCTACTTCTTCAGCTGGATCGCTGAAGAAAAAGGAGGGAAAGTTTATCCATATACTGACATCCCATGTTGTCAATGAATCCCTTTCAAAGAGAACCTTTAACTTTCTGTCCTGGTTAATTGTTTTGTACTGAGCCAGACTAGACCCTTAGCTTTGTACCCCTCTCCCTCCAGTGTGTTTAGGAGATCAGCGTCATTGTCTTTTTATTTTATTTTTTTTCCTTCTCCTAGATGTAAGACTATCCTCTTCCCTCTTAGATAAGACATGGGCAAATAATGGCCACTGGGTCAAGCACACTTGCTGTGCCTCTACACAGCTGCAGGCTTTGAATGCTTTTTGAGCTTTGAAACAGTTGCTATAAAAGCACAAAACAGTGTAATCATATAAAATTCAAATTTCCGTATCCATAAATTCAGTTTTATTGGCACAGGGCCATACTCATTCATTTACATACTGGCTAAGGCTACTTTATACCTCAGCATTTGGAGCTAAGCATCTGCAATGGAAACCATATGGGCTGCAAAGTCTAAAATATCTGCTATTTAGCTCTTTTCGGGAGTCGCCAAACCCATTGACTGATAATGGGTTTTATTCACTGTGCTAGGAATGTATAAAAAGACATTGTAGCTTCAGGGGCATGTGTTCTGTAGCAACATATTCTCACTGGCTTTGAGATTAATGAAACTGAATTTGAAATAACTCCCCTTACCTTTTGGCCACAGGCCACTGTGTGTCCTCTTCAGCTTGTCACCGCCCTTCTATTCAGACAAGGAAATATCTCTTGGAAAGGATCTATGAGTTATGTATTGCATGTTTACTATGGTGCATTCACTTCCTGCAGTAGAGACTTAGTTAATCTAGCAATGTGATGAGAAGAGAAACTCAGTATAATCATGTTCAATTTTTGAAAATAATGGGGCTAAGACTTGCCCCAGTCACAGATAGGACACAGCACAGCAATATAACCAAAATACTAGTGATCACGCTGCCTGTCTCCACAAATTTCTAATAGCAGAGACTGGATTTGAATATTTAAGCTGGGCTGTATTCAGTAACTTGGTAGTTTAAGACAGAAGGTCACCATTCCAGAAGAAAAAAGGAATGACATTCCTGCTCTCATCTTCAGCTAGCATTTTTAGTGGAAAAAAAGAAGAAAGAAAGTCAATTGTCTCAAAGTTTACACTTGCCCCCTGTGATTATATGGCCAGCCTATGTTGAGATTGACAGTATTGATGCCTGCTGCTTAGTGTCTCTTATGTTATTACTTCATAATTGATTATCTCTGTATAACAGGAATTGGGCTTTTCTCCATGGTAACTGACCCTCCTATTTCTCCCAAGGTAGCATCTATGTTCAAGATCAATTCAGGTGTGTGTGTGTGTGTGTATGCTGAGCTTCTTAAAGCATAAATGTACTCCAATAATGTTGACTATAAAAGTGTCCTTATCTGTCCTTCACTTGCCTTGCTTAGCTTGCTCCTTTTCATTATAGATCTGCATAATAGTGACCACTAATAACAACATGACATAGTCGATAACAGGCTGTTTTGAGACTTTCTCTGCCAATTCAATTAATCCAAAACTCTTTAATTTAGCCTTAGACTGACATTTCAGACAAGGGTAAAAACCAGCCACCTTTTTTTTTTTTCCTTTTCCAAAATATCACAAGAAGAGTCTCTAGGCCACATGCTAACATTCTTCTCCTCTGAAACCTCTTGAGCCAGAGACCCCACAGTTCAAATTACCCTCAGCACCAATGTAATCCATGCTCTTATTAGTGCTGCACATAAACTCCCACTTATTACAGCTGCTTTTCTAATCCGAAGTCTGAAAAGTCTATATTCCTCCGAACAAAAGCATGATCAGACCTATCACAGCAATTCCCAACTCCCTGGTACCAATTTCCATCTTAGAGTTTCTATTGATGTAAAGAGAGACCATGACAACAGAAATTCTTATAAAGTGAAAAACATTTAATTAGGGATGGCTTCCGGTTTCAGAGCTGTATCCATTATCATCATGGTGGGAAGCATTGGCAATGTTCAGGCTGGTATGGTGCTGAAGAATAAGGAGCCCAGAGTTCCACTCTACTCCAATCCACATTGGCAGGCAGCAGGAGGAAAGACTGAGATACACTGGCCAGACTTGAGCTTCTGAGACCTCAAGTCTTGCCCTCAGTCACATAATTCCTCCAACAAAGTCATACCACTCCAGTAAAGCCAGGCATCATAATAGTGCCATTCCCAATGGACCAAACGGGGCCATTTTATTCAGACTACTACATTAGCTTTAAAAGTTCCCTACCTGTTTACCAAATTAGTATAAATCACCACAAATGCACAGGGTTCCTCAGGCCAAAGAAGCTTGGAAACAAGTTAGACAACATAATAAAAAAGCATCAGCACTCTCTACATTGACATTACCATAAACTGCTGTTTTATCTCAACTGTTTGATTTCAACACACATTAAAATTTGAAAAAGTACACTGAAAACTATTTTATTTTCCTGTATGTTAATGCATATAATAACTCATAGGTTGAGGTCAGATACAACCTTACCTCTTGGTCCTCATATCCTAGCTTGTTCAAGACAAGGACCCTGTGTTGTTTACTAGCATGTAGACAAGACTAGCTGCCTTATGAGTTTTCCAAGGATTCTCCATTCTCCACCTTCAATCTCACCATAAAATCACTGGAATCACAGATGTATGTTACTGTGCCCCCCCTTTTTTTTTGTGGGCATTTGGACTGCTGTCCTCATGGTTGCATCCCAAGTACTTTACCCATTAAGCTATCTCTTTGGCCCCAAGACTCAAATTTTCTCCAGCAGACTATCTTATCATAAAATATAGAATTTTCCTTCAAAACTTGTTGGTAAACATCATTTACGTGACTCCATATTCTTAGCAACCTAGTGCTCAGTGAAAATCTGTTCCATTTATTATACAGTGAATATTTTGTAGAATGTCTATTGAAAGAGGCACTTAAGGAAATGAATAGGGGTAAGCGGGATTTCAAAGTTTTAGGGGGAACCCAAAGTTCCCTGATTTTGGGGGTACTTTGAGCACCAAGGAGAACGTCTACTTTTCCCTTTCAAACATGACTTTGCATTGGATCTTTGCCTGAGATACAAGATAGCAAAGAAGCTAGACTCCTTAGAAACACTTCTTTTCTCCTTTTCTTTCTTTCTTTCTTTCCTTCCTTCCTTCCTTCCTTCCTTCCTTCCTTCCTTCCTTCCTTCCTTTCTTTCTTTCTTTCTTTTTGTTTTTTTCTTGCTCTTTGGAGATTGAATTTTCTCTCTACTAGACATTTCCTACATTCTTCCTTCACTGATTCGCCCACACTTTCTCACAGTTAAAAGCTTTTTTGACCTCTGTAATTTATTCAGTACACCAGGGAAAAATAAATGATGGTAAATTATCACATATAATACTGAAGCTTTTTTCTAGGTCATTTAACATGACCATAGGCCCTTTCATATTATCAAAAAGTTATTCTTCTCAACTAATTAGCACATTGAAAAAATTATCCTTTTATTTCTATTTATAAAAAAGTCTATTTCTGACACTTGAAAATTTCAGCTTTCTTTTGTGTGTATTTGTGTATATGCACATTCACAAGGAGGCCAGATGCCAACCTCAGGTCTCTCTCTCTCTCTCTCTCTCTCTCTCTCTCTCTCTCTCACACACACACACACACACACACACACACACACACACACACACAGAGATACATACATAGATACATACACACAGAAACACAGAGATATACACACATGTACACACACTTTTCTCTCTCTCTCCTTCCCTTCATCCTTCCTTTTTATCTTCCAAGATCTCTCACTAGCCCCTAGGAATCACCATCAGGCTGGGTGGCCAAAAAAGGCTCTAGGGATCTACTTGTCTCGGTTTCCTCTTTAATGCTAGTGTTTACAAGCCTGTTCCAGCATGCTTTAGGAGTTTGGGGCGGGGGGTGAGAATAGAAGGGTGTTGGAGATCAAAGACCTTGATACCTGTGTAGCAACAATTTCACCTAATGATACATCTGCTCAGTCACTTTTTGATTTTATTTTAAAGTAAAAAAATCTCATTTTCTAGCTTCTGAAATGGAAAGAAAAAACATCTATATTCTCCCTCCCACCTTCGCTAAACTTTGTGTGTGTGCTTCCCTTTTCTCCATAATAGTTTGTGTTTTAATAACATAAAGTGAAATCAGAATTTTTATTATCAAAATTTACAATATATTCGTGAATGAAACATAAAATTGGAGGCATGTTCTGTTTTTGATCATTACCTGTGTATCTCCTTTGTGAGAAATGCGACATGCTTTGATTGCTTGCTGTTTTCCCAGGAGAACTTGAAACCTCATAAACTGTACTTTTACTGATTCTTTCTCCTTTTGAAGCAACCAGGGCAAGGGGAAAATCCTATTTAAGTTTTATTATATTTGAAAAATGGCAAACATTGGTCATGAATTTTAAACTCCTTTGAATGGTTATGTCTCTATGTCTCTTACCTCATACAACAAAATACCAAATCAATTTGGTCATTTCATCTCTCAGGTCCTAAACCTTGGGAAATGTCAAACAGTGTGATAGTAAATTCCTACAAGGAATGTTACAGGAGATATTTAAAACTGTGTTTCCTTGGTCTGACTATAAGCAGTGATGGCTCTGCTTAGCTCCGCTGCCATGTTCCATGGCCAGCTAGAAATGGCCAGAGGCCATGCATGTGCCACAGCTAGGAACGGCCAGACAGAAACACCAGCCCTGGTACCTATGAGATGCCAGCATGGGAGATGGCTCTGCCAATCTTCCACACTGTCTCCACAAGGTTGGGCTGAGCCCAGACCATCCCGCCATCCACTCAGCCAGTAGAAAATCAGACTCTTAATGATTAACCAAAGGCTTTATATGTTTGGTAATGCTCAATAACAAGATGCTCTCCCAGTTGGTGGTATTAACTAACTAATCTAGATATAAGTTGTTACCCAGGACTGCTCTTGGTAGAAGCGTGGTTCTCTATCATCCTACATACCTGTCTCTTCCTAGCTCCTCCTCTTCCTTCGTTCCTCTTCCTTTGCTTACTCCTCCCACCTTAGCTTCTCTCAACTTGTGGGGGAAATTTCCCCACTACAAAGGAAAGCTTCCTGCATTTAAGATGTACTAAACTGAGCTCCTGGAACATCACTGATACTGCATAAACCTTCAAAATAGTTTACCTTATGCCAATTAGTAGTTCTCTTTGAAAGACTGAAAAGTTTTTATTTACTGTCTGCAAATGTTTTCAACCTTTTGTCAAATACACCATCATTAGTAATCCTTAATTTTTCTAAACTGAATACATTTTCAAAAGTAGATATTAAATGTGTCAAGTTTATCCAAACCTTCTGGTGTATGGATCCATGTGGGACTGATGTTTATAGTTGCTAAACCCATCCATTCATAGTGTATTCAATGGAATCCCAAATGAGCTAAGGCAAGATTCTCAACCACAAGAAAAATAAATCAATGAATGGATGAGTGACACATGAAATCCTTGGACATTTGAAATGTAGTCCTCCCTAAAGCTGGAGGAAAATATCACATAGCCAAGGAAATGTTGAAATGCAAGAGATTTGAATAGATTAGTGACATTTATTTTCAACTCTTTTAAAGTTAGCCTTGTACTGGCCAGAAGGAATGGAAAGCAGACCTATTGCTAATCAGACCTGAGTCTTACTAAGTATAATATTTCAGTGTGACTTGGAATGTACTCTTCCGCAAATAGTTGCTTTTTCTAGATGCTTGGGAGAAAGCAAGATAGTGTCCAAGATGACAGTTGTCCTTGTTCGTGGGAGAACAAGGAGAAATAAGGTGAAATTCCAGATTCTTGAAGCTTTCATTATTGATAGAAATTTTTACAAAAATATGTGCCTTGCGATTATTCTTGCAACTTTTTCACCTAAAGTATTGAATGAGGAAGGAGAAGGAAGGAGCTGCAGCAGAGGATTCTGTCTGGTGTGAGTGAGGAAACAAGCCAAAGTTCTGTACTGACAAAAAAGAACTAGAAGGAGCTTCCAGATCTGACATTCCGAGAAATTTCCTGGATCACAGGTAGCCCTGTCTACAGGACATACCCATATGGTCAGTGTAGATACTAGGGAAGAGGCCAAGCAGCAAAGATGAGCAGATTCGATTTTGATTTTGATGACACTACCTGTGGGGTATAGAATGATTTTGATTTAAGAAACACAAATTTTAATTCATGATCAGTAATACAGTCTTAAGTCAGAACAAAAGAATGGAGATAATCCTATTACAGTTTTTGTAAGTGAAGAGTTAAATTTTCTTTGTGTTTTGAGGTTGAGGCTCTAAATAGAGAGGCTTTCAACCAAGGCAGTTATTGTCTACACTCTGCTGCCTTCCTGGAAAATGAAGGATGTTTCAGTAGAGAATTGCTTTTTCTATGGCATAAAGATTAATGGTGAAAGAAAGAAAGAGAGAGAGAGAGAGAGAGAGAGAGAGAGAGAGAGGAAGGAGGGAGGGAAGGAAGGAAGAGAAAAGAAGGAAGGGAGGAAGGAAGAAATAACAGCAACAACAACAAAGCCATATTTTTAGAACTGTTGCAATTGCATCTGAGACTAACATTTTGCAGTTACTGTTGCTCTCCAGGCTAATGAGTGTCTAGGAAGGACTATGCCATAATTTTAGTTAGGCATTGACTTGTTGGGTGCCCTTGAATAAATCCAAGAATTACTCAATGCCTTGATTTCCCCACATATAGCACATGATAAAATAGTTTTGCTGCCTTGAGTTATAAAAGAGCTAGGAAAACTACTTCCAAGCATTTTGACCTTTATGAAATTTCATCAAAGTATTTAAAATTCACTTTAAAATGCTGTGGGTATAGAGATAGGAATTTAAAGGATAGGTTGATACAGTGGATATCTGTTTTGCAAATAATAGTAATAGATTCACCATGGGGTCTGTGTGATCCCAACCATGGCTCCTTGGCCAGATTTACAGAAGCATGTTGTCCTGTGGTTGGTTAACCCAACACCTTTCATGTTGTTATCATACCAATGGGCACATGTACCTTGCCACCCAATTCACTATTATAGTTTAAAGTATTCAAAGCTGTATGAGACATCTGATTACTACAGCAGATTACATATAACCTTGTAGTGGTATAAAAGATAATCAAGAGGGTAGAAGCTTCCTGCTCCATACCACCTCAATTTCTCCTGTGACCAAATTATGTGGTGTCTTAAACAATATGGTCTTACCATCAAACTCTGGTGGACAACCAAGGACAATGCCAGTGGGTGAAATTGTTTGGGGGTTGTTTTCTCAAACTTCATCAAAGAAATTCCTTTGTGTAGTAAATGGCAAGTAAGGCAGAAATTTGCAACTGGTCTAAGTGTAGAGAGTAAGAGTCTGTAGAGTGCTCATTCACAAATGGGACATCTACATCCCTCCTGTGGTGGTGTGAATAAACGTTCTACTCCATAGGCTCATGTATTTGAACTGTTGGCCTCTGGTTGGTTGGTACCTCAGTTTCATATAGTTATGGAACCTTTGGGTTTTAAGCCTTACTAGAGAAAGTTCATCACTGGGGGATAGCTTTGAGAGATTTTAGCCTTATCCCAGGTTCAGTTCCTTCTTGGCTTCCTGTGAGGTGAAATGAGGTCACTTATTTTCCTGCTTTGGTTGCCTTTCTCAACTTTATGTACACCCACTCTAGAACTATAAGTCAACTAAACACTTTCTTTTGGTTATAGTATTTTATCAAAGCAACAAAAAGTAACTAATGTACTTTCCTTCAAGGCTCAAGTACCTTCATAGAAGTAGGAACAGAAAGATTGTGGGATCCAGAAACTAAGGCACCAAAACAGTGTTTTCTGGACATAAGAAGACTGTTATATTAATGAATTAATAGCGGCTGTGATTGCCTGCATAGGATCAAGCCAGGCAACATTGTAGGATGGGAGATGGAAGCACTCGCAAGATCCCACCCCTAAAGTATTAAAAGTTGATGGGTTCTGGAGGGGGCAGAGTCAATTTTCTCCAAAGGTATGGCCCCGGTAAGCTGACTACACTCTTGTGGCTATCCCCACAACCATCAGTATATAGTTAGCACAAATTAGACCTAGAGGATTATAAAAAATATAAAAAAGAACAGAAGATTGAAAAGGGTGGGGTAAGTCTTGGAGAGGATGCAGTCAGGATACATATGATGAAAATATGTACATGTATAAAATCCCCCCAAAATTAATAAAATATGTTAAAACAATTTTGATTGATTTCTGATAGGAAAATAGAACATTTTAATTTATTTTATTTTTTATATTTATTTATTTATTTATTTAATATGAGCACACTGTAGCTGTCTTTAGACACACCAGAAGAAGGCATCAGATCCCATTACAGATGGTTGTGAGCCACCATTTGGTTGCTGGGAACTGAACTCAGGACCTCTGGAGGAGTTGTCAGTACTCTTAACTGCTGAGCTATCTCACCAGCCCCTTGAATTTATTTTAAAAAGTTATTTTTAACTGTGTGTATGTGGTATATGTAATATATATATATATATATATATATATATATATATATATATATATGTTACATATATATATGTGATCATACAAATGTAAGCACCTGGTGGGAGACTAAATGCTGTAAGATCACTTGGAGCTGCAGTGACAGGGTGTTGTGAGCTGCCCAAAGTGGATTTTAGTAGCCAAACTCTGGTTCTTTGGAAGATTAACAAGCAAGTGCTTTTAACTTCTGAACCATCTTTCTAACCCCAAGAATTATTTTTAAAGTATAAATATAAAGTAAAAATCTTCATAAGTTTATTCTTAAAAGGTATATGCTGAATGGAATTTGTGGACAGTTTTCAGGGTATATGTAAATACCTTGACATCTTTGGTGAGACTTAGGTGACTTTGTCTTGTAAGAATTCAATGTTGTCTTTATGCTTTTGAAAGATTATATTATTCTCCAGAAATTAAAATTTATCACTTCAGTTGGGGAACCAGGGAGTTGGTTCAGTGTATGACACTTCTTTCTTTAATCATGAAGACAAATGGTAGAATTCCCTTATATATATGTAAGCAAACAGTTCCTGCCTGTAACCCTAGCTTTGGGGGCTGAGATAGTCAGAGAGCCTGACCCAGGTAGCTTGCTGGCCAGCCAGTCTTAGCTAAAAAACAGTTTTTAGTTCAGTGAGGTACCATGTCTAAAGATAATAGTTTGGAGGATCATAGAGGAAGAAGAAATCCAATGTACTGTTCTCGTTTTCCTCTGCCTGCACAGGGACTCATGTAATTGCACATGAATGTGCAGATTCAATACACATGTATTCACAAGTTGAGTCATTTCATGTTGAGCACCCTAAAGCAGTGGGGAGGCAGGGGCAAGAGGCTCACTACATCAATGGCATACCTATATCAACAAAAACCCAAAATACCAAAACAAAATCCCTCTCCCCCCATAAACCATAAATTAACAAATAATCATTTCTCTATGTAGAATTACTATTATTCTCTTTTTCTATCATCTGCCTTCTTCAGTCATATGTATGCATTCATAGGAATGTTCATAACAAAATACATAATACCAAGAACAGTTTGGCAAATATTGTGAACATTATTTCTCTTATTTCATCTTTGCAAGGTAATTTAATGTCATCTTTGTAGTCAACTACATAGATAACCTATGACAGTTTTAATTATTTCTTTTTTATTGGATGTTTACAGTATTAAAGTTTCACTATTATATACCCTTTGTCATTTTATAG
The DNA here is from genome assembly GCF_011762505.2 of Arvicanthis niloticus. Classification (NCBI taxonomy): domain Eukaryota; kingdom Metazoa; phylum Chordata; class Mammalia; order Rodentia; family Muridae; genus Arvicanthis; species Arvicanthis niloticus. The sequence goes on from NC_047658.1 coordinate 61,013,264, forward strand.
TTGTATAAAATATGTATATATCTTAATTCTTTAATACAATTACCTAAAAGTAGCCTTGTAAATTACATATAAGATATAAACTACAATTTACTGGTCTTTTGAAATTTCTCATGAGACACAGAGTGTTCATTTTGAAGAGGAACATGTTTTAAAATGTTACTGTCTCAGAAGGTATCTTTAAACTGAATATTGCTTTTACTTGCTGTGCTGTTTACTGAAACACAGATTTCAGTGATTGGGGCAATTGTACTTTGCTGTGTGATCTTCAAGTCGTGCAGTTTTGATTCTGTGAGGATTACCTTGGGAAATTTTCAGTTATGCAAACCTAACGTGGGAAGGAGTCTAATTCCTTTGTTTTGGGTTTTAACCATCTGCAGATGTAGCATACACTTCATGTAAATTTTATTTAAAAAGGGTCATTTTCCAGGTTAAGAATTCAAACTGATGTACTGAATTGTAACATGTCTGTTGATCTGAAGAATAAAATCAGCAAGACATGGTATGCCACAGCCTCATCTTTTGTTTCAGCCACATTCTTGCCTTTCCTGTTTGAATTTATCTGACATTATCCACCTCAAAGAACATCCTCTGTCTATTCTTTATTTATTTTTTGGTTATTTCCACCAGTTTCTGGCTGTTCTTTTTTCCTTTTGGGGATTTACAGGTGGTTTATATTTTAGTAAGTAATTTTTAAAACCGACAACCAGCATATTTTGTTTATGAAATGACATTTCTAATTTTTTCAAGCCGTGTATTCCCAGTAGTTGCCCTATTCTTTATAAAGCCAATTGCCATCCAAGGTTTTATAATTCCTGTACCACAACAAGCAAGTATTGCTGGGTTTTTTTTTAAATTGAGTTAGAAATGCAAACAATTGCTTGATAATTTGTTGATTCCTTTGAAAGCTAATAGGATGTTTTTGTTCTCATTTCTACATTGCAACACTAGGTGTTTGTAGGGTTTTTTTGCTCAGCAGGTTCTACCATCACTCCAAATTCATCATTTCCATGACTGAGGGAAAGCAGCCTATTGCATCTTCTGTTCCTTTATTTCTCTCAGTTCAACTACTGAGTTTCCAGCCTCCAGGAGAGAAGCCTTCGTCTGTCTTTCATCTTTTGTATGTTTGATGATCCTCTGACCCAGATTTTCAGAATGTTTTAAATTCTTTCTGTTTTCCTATACCATAGATGTCTCAGAAGTGACAGAATGTGATGTTGTGATGTTGTTCTTTCTAATCTCTGATTCTAAGTACTTCATTTACATACAGTACAGAGATTTTCAGAAAGACCACACACAATTCCAATGTGGCACTCAGAAAATATATAACTAGCTTTATGTAATATATGTCACCATATCCATCTTTCTACAAATACAAAGCTATTTTATTTCTCAATGCCATTCCTGCTTATATGCCAGGAATATGACAGAGCCCTATGTGGTCTTGCCATCTATTCATGCTTTCACCAATGCTCCCCCTAAAATATTTACCAGCTGCTCATAAAAGATTGCTGAAGTCATGGTTCCCTTCCCACCAAATACTAGCTATTTATTGCTTTCAGTGATGGTTTTGAATCACAGCCCATGAAGTCAAGGGTTCTTGTCTGGAAACTTCAAAGATATACCATAGGGAACATGACAGAAAAAATAACTTGCTGGACTTTATCTTAAGCTCTGCTATAAAAGAAATATGTTTATGTATATAAAACTAATAATTTTTATGTTTATTTCATGTTGAGGATGATTGCTTATGCACACACTGTGATATGTGTGTGTTTTTATGTGTATTTGTTTTTACATGTTTATGTCTATTTGTATGTCTGTATTATCCTATGTTTTAAGCTAATTATGATGAAAGAACAAATAGTACATTGCCAATTAGATAATAAACAATATATAGCAATCATATGTTTTACCAATGTTTCAAATACATAACTACTGCCATTAAACACACTGAGTGAGCAAGCTAATATTCATTTTTTCTTCTTCAAAGAGCATATGTTCTCTCATTTTATTAATGCAGACACAGATTTAGAGACTAAGTGAATTAAAGTTCAAGCCTACATTTTTTAAAGAATCAAATTTTTCCTAAGCTAGATTTAATAGGACAAGATAGGAGAAGGAATGTCCTATGTTTCAAGTTGTGAGGCAAGAGTCTCGGTCGTGGGCAACAACTTCTTATTTTCCTCTTTATTTAACTGCTGACACAAGATTCTTGTCATATCTTCTCTACCTGTAGTAACTAGGAAAACCTTCTCTACCTTTGCAGTTTGAAAAGTATCTATATCCCCACATAGCTGTCCATGAAGCAAACCTCCTTTTGGCATCTTGCTTCTTTTTTTTCTCAAATCATTGTGGAAAAATAGAAGAAGTTAATGGACAAATAAAATGAAGAAATTCAAAATTATGCAATTTTATAAATTCCTGTGGGCTAAGTGGTCATTGGTTGAAATCACTCAACTGCCTGTAATCTGTGTCATTTAAGAGGATAGGTTTTGTCTCCTGACTTACGTCTCTTTATTTAGCATTCAGCAAGAGTCTCTTCCACTTTGTAAGAAGCGTTTTCTTTGTGGTGTTGATTTCTTTTTAACCAAGCCAATGGTGCAGATATCATGCAGCTTCACTATTCTTTCTGTAGAATATTATTCATGTCTCACTCTTCTGTGTGTAAAATATTCAATAAAAGGAAAGGGATAAAGGTTTATTTTGGCTCATGTTCTGAAAGTATAGTTTACCATGGTGGCTGAATCTTCAAGCAGCTAGTCACACTGTAACCACAGTCAGAAAACAGAAGGTAATGAAGGCTACCATTCAGCTAGCTTTCTCCTTTATATTTACTACAGGACTATAGCTATAGAATGATGCTGTCTACATATAGGGTGAGTCTTCACATATCAGCTAAAATATTTTTAGGAAACACTTCACCTATATGTTCAGAGGTTTGTTTCTATGATGATTCTAAATCCCATCAAACTGGCAATCAGAATTAACTACCATAATTTTAGTCTTTGTCATATCACTAACATCCCATCCGTCCATGTGTCATTTCACATTTCATGACCATCTCATAACATGAAATGCATTTCGTCTCTTTCTGAAACTCCCCCCCCCAAAGGAACTTTAGAGTCACAATCTGGTGCCAAAGGTGTAAGAGATTCCTAGAGGGCTGCAAAACTTCAGACCATATTGGAAAGCCAAGGAAGCCAGATTTTAAAATCATTGAAATGGTTGGGATACAGCAGGTGTGAATGGGATAAATACATTCACCAGTAAAGAGTTAAGGCAGCAAGCAAGCAGCAACTTTACCCTAGGACCTCTTCATATCTAGACTGCTCCAAAGGTGTTCTTCAGTCTTTGACAAGGTCTTCTCCCTTAGTAATCCTTCTTGGAAATACTCTCATAAACACACACATAGTTAACATAGAGGCTTATCTCTTAGTTGGTTCAAAAATCCAGTCAAGTTGAAAACCAAGATTAATCACTACATGGAGTATATAAACACATTTCATACAAAACTCCTGCAGGAAAAGAAATTCACCATAGCTCCTTCCTACTGAAGATTTCAGTCTTAAAGTTGATAAATACTTAGATGTGTTATGCACAGTACCAAGAATTACCATTTAGTCTTGAAAGGACACAGACTTTCTACCCTCAATAAGTTTAAAGCTGACCAGGAAAACAAAACAAAAAAAACAAAACAAACAACAACAACAAAAAACAACAACGAAACCCCAAATGAATACAATCCAATTGCTGTACCAGCACTTTTCTGTGAAAGCTGTAGAGAATATCTTTTAAAATTCATCACAAATTCTCATGGAAGAGCATTTGGTATTTTAACAATAGTGAGATTTATGGTGATAGCAAGTTCTTGGAAGAGAGGTAGATGAGAGGAAAACACATGTAAACATTGAAGTCCGAGAAAAGATGGAATACAACATGTATAAGGCCTAAAACCCATGTGATAGAAACCTGCAGGCAGAAGGGGTGGGTAAGCAATGATAATGCTGTATTATTTGTGTTCAGGAAGTTTCCATGTCTTAATAATACGTTAGCAGGTAATATGACACTTTGAACAACATCAGGAGCTTATATAAGTCTAAAAATGTGCACCGAAAAAAAAAAAAAGACAACTATGAGGAATTATAGAAGTCCCAATTGAAGTTTTTAGTGCTTTTTAAGATCAATTTGGAATTAACATTTTCCCCCAAGAAGCAGTGATGTGTAGAATAACTTGTGATTTACCCAATAAATAGTAGTGGCACTGTAAAAACCTTGTGGAAGAGTCGAGAGTCTTATGATCATGATACTCATTTACATAAGAAAAAGAATTACACTCAAGTATATTTAAGAATGATGACAATTTGGGTCAACTGAGATTATCTTTAAGAATTAATTACACTTGGTTATATGCTCTTATTTCTTCATATACCTATGATAGTGATTCATACTTTAGTTTGATACTGGAATTACATTTTCTATATTCATATTAAATTTAAAGTCAGAAAAATCTGAGATGAACCCCACATCTAATGAACACACATTTTTGCCTCTGGTTTAGGTATAATTTTACTTATACTACATGAAATATGCAAGTAATGAATAGAGTAGAATACATGTGAATCCTTACAGTAGTGCCTACATATATCCTGTATAACCATTATTTGGTCGAACAGCAGTGCTAATAACTTTGTTGTAGTAGTGGAGCAGGGATTTTGTCTCATGTTGTTTGCTTCACGTATACCAAAGAAAAACATATTATTAGAACCTCAATGCCTTTAACAGTTAAATATAGCAAAAAGTTGTTAACAAATGGTATTGGACACAATAGTAGTAGCTACACTGGATTATATGATATTTTCATTATTTTAAGTATATTTATTAATTAAAATATAGTCTCAGTGATACATATTGCCAAAAATAGCTAAAGAATTAAATTTCATATGCAGACTATCCTTAATACCAGTGCTTCTTGGTATAAAAAATTTGATAGAGATGCCAAAGTTCAGATAATATTTAAAAATTGACCTGAACATTGAACATGGATCTTGTTTTAATGAGCAAGGCAAAAGAGGTCTCAAAGATGATTTCCAATTAAATCCCTGGCTGGCTTTTCTTTCCTGATAAGTTCCAGAAAGAGAAAATGAACAAATATAAGCCATTATTATTTTTTATTATGAATTAATATGTAGTTAGATGTTAAATTTTATTTCAAATTCATTTGTAAAAACTAGCTGATTCAGTGTAAACACCTTTATAATATGCTATAGTTTAGTTAGTGCATCTCAGATGTATGATTACACAGATCCTGTTTCTAAACAATTCCAATAACTTCTTGAGTGACTACCTCCACAAGACATGCTTCTGTAAGTTAGGGACGTTGAATAGGCTAGACTCAAGCTTCCAGATAGTTTAAATAGGCTCTGAAGCTCAGCTACTAGCAGACAAAATGGCTTTGATAAAGAGAAAACACAGATGATGATTCTTATCTTGAGGATGGGCACCTTGGGTTAAGGATTCGCTGTGCATTGTAAGCTGTGCTTAGTGAACACATAGTACAGGGACCTAGCCAGAATCATCCAACCATGGCTCTCTAAAGTGATCCCGAAATTAAGCTGTTAACTGGAGCCACACTCCTGTCTTCCTAAAAGGCCACAGTTTCCATTCTCAATAGAAATGTGTTTTTAATCTAAATGCAAAGAGGATTACCATAATAATTTGCACTGTCTATGGTGGAGTTAATGAATAACAGTATCAGAGTGCCTCTGCAGATGCCTTCTTGTACCGCCCAGGAAACCAGCTATAGAATGGGCAAGTGCCTCATTCTTAGGGATTTGCTCCTTTTCAGCTGTGGTTCTGATGTGTCCTTGGGTAAAACACTCCATGTGAAAGGGGAGACTTATTTGTCTTTGCTCTGAAATTACAATATAGTGCAGTCATTTTCCCCTACGATTTGGATTTGATTCTGTGACTGAATACTCTAGAATTAATGTGGGTGTTAAAAGTTTCTAAGAATAGGCATGTGTTGCCATAGACACATCCTTTAAACATGTCAGCGGTATGCTATTGCACAGCAATACTTAAAGGATCTTAAAAGGTGTACTTCCTGAGATTCTGAAGTTATTTAGTTGTGAGAGGTAATTAGAGATTTGACTTTCAGGCGAGAAGTGGCCCCACAATGCAGTCTTTGAGCCTGGTGACACATCATTATGGAGTCGCTGTGATTTACTACAGAGAATACTTAGGAGGCAAGGGATGAAGAATGAGTCTCTCTAATTAAGACAGTATTCTTGGTTTATTAAGCATGAGAAATGAACAAAACAGTGGTAGTTGAACTAAATCATTTTTCTTACTACCACCACTCCCTTAGATTTGGGAAAAATAAGCTAAGTGCTAGATTATTTTGACAGGGTTAAAAAAAAAACTGTTAAAGAAACAAATAAAAGAACCTAGCATCATTTTCCCCTACATTCTTTGAACTTGTTTTGATTCTGACTGTTATCTCTCTGAGCATATTATAAGGGATATTGAAAATGATGAGTCTAGAATAGACTTCTGTAATGGAAATTCTTTGGCAAGAACACAGGATATTTAGAGAGTACAAGTTGTTTGCCTCATTCTGGCTAAGCATTATGGTCTCTATTTTTTTTTTTTTAGCTTTATTCTATTTGTAATTCTTATGTGTATGTTTTTTTGTCTGCATCTATAAAAAAGCATGGCATGTGTGTCTGGGGCCTATGGAGCCCAGAAGTCGGCACTTGAACCTTGAACCTTGCTGAAGGATGTAAGCTGCCATGTACGAACTAGGAACTGAACCCTTGTACTCTACAAGCACAGTACGTTATCTTAATCACTGAGCCATCAATCCGTCCCCATTATGTGTATCCTGTCTAATATTCTGTGGTGTTCTTACCTAGTACTGTGTCACAGAAATTTGGAAAACACAAATAATTACAAAATAATTCTCTAGTCAGTGAGTTTTATATTGACCTTGTGCCATCTCTATAATGAATATGTAAATTTTGTTATTGTAATATAGATTATAGTTTTTGACATTAGGAAAGTAAAGGTTAAGATTTTGCCTAAGGTAAACTACACAGCATGAGGCAGAACTGAAATTGGAATCAAGATTTGTCTCATGGCCCCACACAATGTCACTTTTCTTTTACTTCTTTTTTGTTTGTGGCAACACAAGAGTCCAGTCCAACAGCTTTGGGCCAAGGCCTGGCTCACCTCTATTGCTTGTATGAGCAGTAGTATGTCACCCTGCATGCTGGAGTTTCAGTCTTCTTATTTAGAACATAAGGACAGTAATATACTAACCCTAAAATGTTGTCAGGATGATGGAAGATGATGTTACATCTAGCACAATAAGACCTGCATAAATGATTGGCATTATGAATATTTTTATCTAACTAGAAAATGTTTGGGGATTCTCTCTCTCTCTCTCTCTCTCTCTCTCTCTCTCTCTCTCTCTCTCTCTCTCTCCCCCCCCCTTTGGTTTGGCAAATTCATAAAGATGAAGTTTGTTTGTAATATCATCCATCAGTAGTAGGGACTCCTGGTACAATAATGGTGGTGACTGTGAGGTTTCTGTGCAGTCCAGGAAAATGTTTAGCAGGACAACAGTGTTCTAGGGTCAGGACTAGGCTGAGCAAATGCATTGCTCCAAACTGCTTTCTTCTGCTTCAGTTACAGCTCTCTTAATTTGTCTGTCATGCCACAGACCCACTCTATGCCTTTTGTATACGAAATGTCTAAAATATTACATTTAAATGAATTTTATTTGGATATAGGTTCTATTCAGAGAGTTTCTTAAATAATATTTTCCCCTAAAAATTTAAGTGTTATAAGAACTTGATAGTGGTATAATAAATGACAGTGAATGAGAAAACCGAGTGACTGAAGCAATGAATAAACAATTATTTGAAAGCATCTTACTATACATGTGTAAACATACCTTTGAGTTATAATGTAAAAATAAAAAATAGTAGCTAGGAAAAAACCAGAAGTAAGAATGAGGTAGGTACAGGAAGATATGGAGTTGAGGAAAATTATGGCTACATGCTACAGTCTGGGCATTGAACTGAGACAATGGCTTTGTAATTGTACAATACATTTTTTCTATCAATAGTTTTAAGAGTAGACCAGTGAGGTGAGTGGGGTCAGTATGACCTTCAAGGTATGAGTGATGGTTGTGGGAGATTTTAGCCACCTGTACTATCCATTCTACATCTAGTTCAAACATTCATGTGAGGATATTTTTTCATCTGAGTTTGTGCAGATCCCGTGACAAGCACTGTCTAAGCTGAACACCACTGACCTAATTTACCTCCAGGCAGCTAAGGAGGTGAGAGGTAAGACTGTTTCCCAAACTGCTGCCCAGAGTCGCATTTCTTATTCCTTTTATTGAAAATAGATTTCCCCCTCACATAATATATCAGTTTCTCTTGCCTCTACTTTTCCCAGTTTCTTCTCTTTTTTCGTTCCATCCAGATCCTCTCACTTCTGTATCTCATTAGAAAACAAATGGGTTTTTAAGGGATAGTATAATATAAAAAAATAAGCAAAAAGTTACAGATAAGACTTGGACAAAACAAACAGAGGGAAAGAGTCCAAGATAAGTCACAAGAAACAGAGGCCTACACTTGTCTGCACACTTAGGAATCCCATAAAAACACTAAACCAGGAGCCATAATACATTCATGGAGGACTTGGTGGAGATTTGTGCAGACCCTGCACATTTTGTTTTAATCTCTCTTAGCTCATACGAGCTTTGGTCATGCTGATGTAGTCAGCCTTGTTTTCTTAGTGTCCTCCATCTCCTCTGTCTCTTACACTTTTTCTGCTTCTTCTTACACTCTTGCACGGGGTTCCCTGAACCCTGAGGGGAAGGATTTGGTGGAGACATCCCATTAAGGGCTGAGTGTTCCAAAGTTTCTCACTCTCTACATATTGTCTGGCTATGGGTCTCTGTATTTGTTCCCATCTGCTGCAGGAGAAGGCTTCTCTGATTGATGCTTGAGCAAGGCACTATGCATGAGTATTGCAGAATATCACCATGCATATTTCAATATTCTGTTCACCAAAGGAACACAAAAATTCACAATGGGAAAAAACACTGTTTCATAAATATCAAATGTTGTTAATTCCATTTGATGTGAGAAAAGCTGGCTTTTTAGACTCTATTACCAGTACTTGGCTCAAGAATATAATGTGTTGGGACTGTCTATGGCTAGTGAATGATGAGAGACTTGAAAACATTGTTGTATAAAGATTAGACTTCATCATAAAAACATTGGCATTTACAACAGAATGAAGAAATCAAAGTTTAATCCTTTAAATTATGTTAAAATGGCTCAGTAGGTAAGGGATGCCTTAGAGGCTGAGGACCCAAGTTATATCCCCAGCACTCATTAAAAAGCCAGACACTACTTTTACAGAGACTGACAGATCCCTGGAATCACTGGTCATCCAGTCTAGCCCAATTAGCAACTTTCATGCCAAAAAGAGACCCTTCATCTCAAAGAACAAAATGTTTCAGAAAGAACGCTTGAGGTTATTCTCTGCCCCTCTACACATATGTATACCTACACATACACACAATTAAAGTAATTAACCTTTGGTTAGAGAATTAGATGAGACAACTATGTTAAAGATAATTATCTTTTAAGTATAAGGAGAATAGCTCATGTTGACTCATGGCTGTAATCCTCACATCCAGTAGGCAGAGGCAGGTGAATTTCCAGATTGAGGCCAGCATAGACCATATAGTGAGACCCTGTCTCAGTAAAACATAAAGCATGAAGACTTGTAATTCAACATAAAAGATTGAATTAAATGATTTGCATTCATTTGAGGAGGATCCAGGACTCAGAGTCTACCAGGAGGGCTTCTTATAAGGCAGATTCTTCATAAAACATACTTGTGTTTAGAAAAGAATAAAATATACTCTGGAGAATAAAAGAAACATTGGTTCCTGTTGGAACAATCTAGACAGATTGGGTTCAGGTTCCAGTTTTCTTACTTATCCTTACTGTCCTTAGACAAAGCATTTATCTTTTCTAAGACTGGTGTCTTGATCTGTATATAAGAGACAATAACACTTTAAGTTTGAGTGTCTGTTTGAAACCTCATAAGGAGTGGAGGTGTGATCATTATATGTTCTTATTCTTTCTCTGTACAGATATTTCCGACCCCAGCAGTGCTGATTCCTAAAGATCACTAATTTTGAGACGATTCCTCAGCTGGTCTTTCCTCTCTCGTCTGTATTTCTACTTTCCCTGTATTGATTTTTTCTTCTCTTTTTCTAAAAAGGCATTTTTCTTAACCTTATGTACAGAAGGAAGTCCTTCTCATTGATCTTTCCTGGACCACTAAGTATTATTATCTTTATCCTCTTAAAGTTGGTAGTACCACATTACATTCCTACAACTCGACTGCAAATAATTTAGTCTTTTTTTTTTTAAGTCAGCATAACATTACCAAGTATGTCAAGCTGTAAGCATCAACAGATCAAAATGACCCAGGCCTTGTAGCCAGGAAGTTATAGCATTCTCAAATGAAAGATTCAAAAGCAAATGATTTTAATTAAGTATGTGTTTTAGGTGTTTGAAATATAATATAGATATACCAATTAAACCATATGCTGCCTCAGGGCAGTGGTTCTGTTTTGTTTTCCTAAATTATTAAATTCCTTTAAATTTCTAGAATATGTACTGTAGAGCTAAGCATTGGATAATTGTTACATATTTGTTATCCCAAATTCTTTTGTGGAGAATTTTAATATAAAACATTTAAAGATGCCTAAGAGGTAACATTAGCTCTAAGCAATCACTTGAAAAATTCTCTGTGAAGCCTTCAAGCTATGGGATCCTAAAATTAGAAACAGATCCTTGATTCACTTAGAATCCATCATTTGCAGTTATGAAGCTCAAGCATTTAAGCAGTCAGGTTATGAATTATTTTGTGTCTGGCTGGCGGGCTGCACAATGAGCCAGCCTTAGCAGAAGGTGTCAGGTGCTGCTGGTACTAGCTAAAGGACCCACATATCAAATTCCAAAATCAAGACCAAGGAAGCAAGTTAGAATATAACAAAAGATTTATGTTAGCTAGTGAAGGCCAGTGCTTAGAGCCTGAGTATAAGACTAATTCTGAAGGACCACACATGTTTTTAGGAACAGTCAAGGTTAGCATTGGGCCAATAGTATATGACCTCTGAAGGCAAGAGAAATGATGTTGGCCAGTGCAATTTTATTGGACTGATGACACTTTACGATTTGGGGGAGGTGCTGTATGTGGACTGGGGAGTTAGGAGGAGAAAGTGGGTCAGCGGAGAAGGGCTGTGAAATCTTAGAGTCAATGGAACACTAAGTTTTAAGATGGACAAATAAAAATATGTATTTCTACATGCTTTTGAAATGTGGGGGTAGGAGGGGGAAGTGCTTACATTGGGCAGCTAGCTAGAGCTTCCAAAGAAAACTTTCAAACTTTATCCTATGTCGTATTTTATTGACATAGATTTCCTGCTTCCACCAAGATACATCTGTGTGTTTCTGGCTGCACATTGAGTTAACTTTGGGGACTGGAAATAATGGTGATTGAAAGATCACAGCTTATTAGCTTAATGTTTGCTTAGCCTTTTGCTGGAGCCAAGCACAAACAATCCGGAGGCAAATTTGGAAGCCCATAGTTCCAGGAAAGAGTTTTTAACCAAGGGAACTAAATAAATACTGTCATTCGTATTGAAGCTACAGTCAACAAACACTATTTTATGATCACAGTGATGCTTGACCATGTATGCAGCAGTGTGGGATTTGAATAGATGTAATAGGACAATTGAAGAGAAGGTAGACTATACACAGTGTATATTTTCCCAGAGAGGTCTGATTATTGATAACCACTAATAGTTTTTAAAATATTCAGTACTTTAACGCAATATTAGTCAATTTTAAAATTTAGCATTATAATACCTCACTAGTAAAAATACTATTGGTATTTCATAATCACATATCAGTAGGTATTCATGTGGGGTTAAACATGTACCTGTTTAATTCATTGCACAGTTTCCTTCTCCCAAGCCCCTCTGTGTATAAGTGTGATGCCTGGGTTATGCCGCCACTGAAGTAATTAAGTCACAGAAGTCCAGTGAAACTGTCTACTTTGGAGGCATCTTGCTTTCAGAAAAGCATTTAGTAATTATATCATGACAGCAGTAGGAGATGGTTTACATAGGTCATGATTCCCTCCCTCCCCCTCTCTCTTTTTCTTTCTCTCCCTTTCTCTCATTCCCTTTTTAAATTTTTGTAGTTGACAGACATATATATTCTGTCACCACAGTACAAAATAACTTTTTGACACTCCTGATGTTAGATGCAAAAGACTCAGATCCTCTTTGATGTGGGCAATATATTTGTAAACACCTCAGTGTAATGAAAGAATACAACTCCCTGGGAGTTCATAGGAGGGAATGACCTATTTTGCCTGAGAGGGCAAGAGAAGCTTCAAAAAGGTGATGGAATGTGAGTCCAGCCTCAAAGGAGTTGGCTTCCACCTTCTAGGCTAAGGATACCAACTCAGAATAAAGGCTTGGGTGTGTATGCCCTGTACATAACACTGAAGGGTGAAGCATAGAAGCACTTTCATGCTGCACAGGACAATTTTTATTTTCAAATGCCACATAAAATGTAAACTATTATAAGAAATTGCTAATAATCCAAAAATGGATGCGATTCGCTAGCAAAAAGTTATAATTAGCCACCAAGAATGTATATAAAAAACTATATTAGTAGTACAGTATAGGACTGAGATAGTGCAGTTAAATGCACAGATGATTGGGACAGGGAGCTTGGAGCCTAGGCTTTGCAAACTGGTTTTTGCGAACCTCAGAAATGACTTACTCTTTCTTCATGTCCATCAGCTACAATATAAAAATAATAATCATATCCTTCTTTTAGTGTTGCTGTATGGCTAAAATTGGCTAATTTATATGTAATTTGACTAGAACAGTGTTTGACACTGAATAGATATTAAGCAAATGCCAGTTTGGTGTATTTTTTAAAACAATTATAGTTTAACTCTCTTATAAAAATTTATGAATAAACCTTTTTAGTGTTCTCTTTTCATTTGAGACTATCATATATGAGTATGCTGTATTTGAACTATTTCTGCCTCCACCTTCTGACTAGTTCCCTTAACCACTCCCCCTTGAATTCACGACTTCTTCAATATTTCTTCATTTGTATTTTAAAATACATATGATATATGTATATATGTGTATGTATTTGTGTGTATAAACAGACATACAAACTGTATGTCTCTGTGTCCTGCTAGTGTTGCTTTTGCATGTGTTTATCACTGACTACTTAAGGTTGGGGCCTTATCTCTTAAAAGCAAAACTAACAAAGAGACAATTGGTTTGTACTGCTACTGGTTCCTCTTCCCTCGGCCGCCATGAACTCTTCATCTATGGAGTGGTCTTGTAAAATACCATCAGGTAGAAAGAAAATTAAATCCTGGCATTTACTGGTAAATGGATGGACCTTGGAAGCAGTATACTGCCTGATGCAATCTAACCCCCCAAAGATACATGATGCATATTCTCTCTTATTTATGGATCCTAAATCACAGTCCTTAGATTTGTGTGTATAACTATAGAATCTGTGTGTGGGCGGGAGTTTTAGAGGAATTATAGGAGGACTAGGTGCTATAAAGAAGAAAGAAGAAAAATGTGGGTGTACTTTACTGTAGAGGAGAAGAAGGAGGGTAATTCAGGGGGATAAGAAAGAAGGAGTGATAAATAACATTAAGAAGTTATGGAAAAAGCAATAGGAAAACTTTGTTTTACAAGTTTACTTACAATTACACATATCATACATATATACAAAGATGCATATATAATTTTGATGCATTTACCCCATAGTATAACATGTCCCCAGAGCCAGAGAGAATCTTACCAAAAAAAAAAAAAAAAAAAAAAAAAAAAGCCATACAGAGAATACTTCAATTCAAGTTGATTTGGGATACATTTCTATGAGATCAGCCAGACAATATAAGCTATTTCTATTGCTGTGGGTTGCTTGCTAGAAAATCAAGGTACTACCACATTGCTGAAGTCATCATGTGCTTCAGTCACAGGACTCAGAAGAATCAAGCTGGACCTAAACTGGATGTCTGTGTCAAAGGCTAGATCTTACAATGTCAGGTATTGTTATCTAAGTTATAAATGGAGAGAAGTTATCAACAACCTTACCCAGATATCTCCAAGGATGCCACAGTAGCATGAACATCTTGGGGAAAAGCAACAAGCTGCCTAATTGGACCTAAACCAGTTGGATGGAACTCATGTCGAATACTATAAATCTACCAAGAAGTGATGGCTGGAAAGGTCATGGGCTATAGAGGAGAACTGCTACTCCATTATTATATCTAAATGTTCTCTAAATACTCATGCTTAAACCATGGATAAGTGCAACTCTCATAGCTCATCAAAGCTTCTTATAGCAGCAGATAGGCTATTACAGAACATAACTGCTCAAAATGCAGATAACAGTGGTCATGAGATGCTCACCCCAGACATCTATAACACAATGCATATATCTAGGATTTAGGAAAGGTGTCAGAAACACTGTAAGATCCCAAGGAGGGCTAGGATGATTGCTGTCTGATTTTTTTTCCTGAACAGGAGAGAGATGTTACATCTATGAACCACATTCAATAAGGCTGCCTATATAAGACCTGCAAAGGCCACAGCAGTCGGCATGTCAACATTGAGAAAAATGAATAGCTCTCTTTATTCCATCAGCCATGAACTTGAAAAGGCCAAACAACTTTTGGGTTTTTGATACTTTTTTATAACTGTTATCTTTTTTATTATATCTATTTATTTATTCACTATGTAACCCGATATCAGCCCTTTTCCTCTTAGTTGCCCTTCACGCAATTCCCCCCCTCCCCATTATACCTTCTCCTTCTTTTTTGAGAAGGGGAAGACCCCCTCTGAGTGTCACCAACACATACTAATACAACCCAACCTCTCATCCCCAATCCCTGCACATCAAATCACTGCAGGACTTTGGGCATCTTCTCCCACTGAGGCCAAATAAGGCTGTCCATTTAGGGGCATGGGATTCACAGGCAGGCAGGCAACAGGCTCAGGGACAGACCCCTGATCCAGTTGCTAGGGGACCAGCATGAAGTCCAAGCTGCTCATCTGCTACATATAGGCAGCCTGTGCCTGCTTTTTGGTTGGTGAATCAGTCTCTGGGAGCTCCAAAGGGTCCGAGGTTAGTTGACTCTGCTGGTCTTCCTGTGGAGTCCCTGTCTTCTTCAGATACCTCAATTCTTCTCCAAACTTTTCCATAAGACTCCCTGAGCTCCATTTAATGTTTAGGAGTGAGTCTCTGTATCTCCTTCCATTAGTGGCTGGGTGGAGCCTCTCAGAGGAATGTTATGCTAGGTTCTTGTCATGCATGTCCTTTTGGATCTGGGTTAGCTTACTCAGGATGATTTTTTTTAGTTCCATCCATTTGCCGGTGAAGTTCATGATGTCCTGTTTTAATGGCTGAGTAGTATTTCATTGTGTAGATGTACCACATTTTCTGTATCCATTCTTCAGGTAAGAGACATCTAGGTTGTTTCCAGTTTCTGACTATTACAAATAAAACTGCTATGAACATAATTGAGCAAGTATCCTTGTGGGATGGTAGAGCATCCTTTAAAACTTTGGGAAAACAACTATTTTGTAAATGTGCTGGATCTGTTAAATCTTGCTAATGAAATTAAATATGTGAATAATATTGGGGATTGTGGGTGCTTATTCTCTGAAATACTTTGAGAAGTACTGTTGAATTACATAGACTCTGAACTCCTCTGCTTAGAACAGTCAAGATATGCTATTCTCATTTATTAACAAGTGGCATAAGGCGATTAAGGGCTCAGATCCTGGCCTCAAACTCTAATTCCCATCCATACTGCTTACTCACCATCGAACCTCAGGTCAGTCACTTAATGATCTAGAAGATTTTGATCTGTAGATAAAGAAAATAAATCCAAATATATAGGGGATGCCATGAAGAATAAACAGTCAATTACTTGGGAAGTCTTTAGAACAGTGACCAGAACAAATACTCAAAGCTGTAGCATTGAGCTGCTATTAGGTACCAGGCATTGCAAAGCAGAATAAGTGATAACTTTCCCTCAAGAAATGTCAAGAGTGTCTAGGATAACAATGGGCAAGCTTATACCACAGGCCAAATCCAACTTACTTGCTTTTGAATATTTTTTTTTTACATTTGTGAATGTGTGTGTGTATGCATGTGTGTGTCTGTGTGTGTACATGTGTGTGTTTGTCTGTGCTCATGTGTGTGTATCTGTGTATATGCCTCTGTGTGTGTGTGTGTGCGCACATGTGCATGCATGTGCACTCACACATGTATACACAGTCATATTCCACATGGATGGAAGTCAGACAACATTTGTGAATTGGTTCTCTGTATCTAATGAATCTGGGAATCAATCTCAGATCTTAAACTAGGTGGCAAGTCTCTTGGCTCAATGAACTATCTCACTATCCCTAACCAAATGTTCTTAATCCAGTCCTGTACAAATATTTACACATTATCAATGAATGTTGTCATGCTCCAATAATAAGAGTTAATGGTTATATTAGAGACTTTATGGCTTACAAAATAAAATAAATAAACAAGCAAATAAATATTTATTGACTGGTCCTTGAGAGAAAAAGCTGGCCACCTTTGTTAATAGAAGAGAACAGATATGTGAACCCATAAATTATATGGATTATGGTAAATGGACTTTGCCCAGTACATAGAATATATTTATCAAGTGTTTTCTCTGTTTGATTGTATTCTAAGTGCTAGGTTCATGGTGGTGGGGGAAAAAAGCTTGAATGGAATGTTGTACATCCAAAGAACTTCAGGCTTGACTTTGTCTTTCTTTACTTAGCAGAATATATGGCTCAGGAATAATGGTACATTTGGCTATCAAAGTCCTAGGAAGCATTCAGTTCTTAATGAGCAGTTAATAGAAATATAGAAATATCCAAACTGTACCTTAGAAAATGTCAGGAGCATGTATGTTTCTCAAAGGGACAAATGCAGAGGCGATGAAGAGATGTAGAAAATGGTGTAAGAAAATGACCAGGAAGATCAGTAAGATATTATGGAATTAAAATCCCAATTGGCAGACAGATAAGCCAGAAAGTGTACAAAGTCAGAAAGTCTCAGGAAGTTTGTGTCACCTCAGCTTTTGAAGTGGGATTACAGCTGCATTCAATGAGATTCTCTCCCCCTTATAATCATTCCACACCAAAACATGATTGATCTCAGCTCCTACCCATAACATCTAAACAGATAGGTCTATTTCTTCATCATCTTTAGTGTATAATATGCTGCTAGAACAGGCCTGACTCAGAGAAAGTGCTAAATAAATATTGATTCAATGAAACAGAAAGGAGTCATTATTCTGTGCATTAGTTGCCTTGACAGGAAACTACTCGCTACTGTTTGGTTCTGTCACTTTTCACAGTCTAGATGAGAGGTAGTTTTGTCTTCTAAAATGCCTTCTTTGGTCACTGCTCCTTGATCTCTCTATTATCATGGGGAGAATGCAAATGAAGAGAAAGGAAAGATCACTGTGTAGTATCCAAGGAATCCTGAACCTGCTCTATGGGGAGCCACAGGTCTCTA
The DNA here is from genome assembly GCF_011762505.2 of Arvicanthis niloticus. NCBI lineage: Eukaryota > Metazoa > Chordata > Mammalia > Rodentia > Muridae > Arvicanthis > Arvicanthis niloticus. The sequence continues at coordinate 61,030,969 of NC_047658.1, forward strand.
GTAAGTAGCTAGCTTCAGATGATACTATGGAAATCCATAGTAACCATGACTGACCGACATAGGGCATGACTCTCATAATGGGAGGGAGAATAATAACATTGCATGGAAAAGAAGCGTAATAATACTTTATGTAGAATATATTTGTAGAGAGGCAGGTTAGAAGTCAGTGTTCACAGGACAGGAAACAGAATAATCCCAGAGGTAAGAGATACTTTTATAGAGCATTGAAAGTTGCAGTACTGTATTTTATCAGAACAAGGCCTTGAAAGTCAGTGTTTAGAAAGAAAGGTATGTTCAGAAACAAGAGAGTCTATTACTATATGGAATATAGGACGCCTCCTACATTGTAGAACATATATGTCCCTCAGTGTAGAAAATAAAGGAGAAAGGAACCCGACTTAAGGAACAGTGACTACATTATACTAGGTTCTTATATTTATGTTATCTTAATATCCATCCATTATTTTTCTCAAAGCTAGAGATCATAACTTTCAATTCATTCATAAAATGAATACGAATCAAAAGAATTAAGTCTTTTGTACATACTCACAATGCTAAATGTAAATGAGATGAAATTCAAATTAGTTATTTTTTTAAAGATAAATGTATTCATTCTGGCTAATTCTTAATGTCTCTTTCTTTCCATATGATATAGTGGAAGAAGAATAAAAATAGTGGTTGGTAAGAAAAGAAGAAGGAAAAAACTAGACAGAGACAGCTACAAAAGCAAACTATAAGTATGGAAGTTGTACATCCAGAGAACTTCAGGCCTGACTTTGTCTTTCTTTACTTAGCAGAATATATGGCTCAGGAATAATGGTACATTTCACTATCAAAGTCCTAGGAAGCATTCAGTTCTTAATGAGCAGTTAATAGAAACTATAGAAATATTCAAACTGTACCTTAGAAAATGTCAGGAGCATGTATGTTTCTCAAAGGGACAAATGCAGAGGCAATGAAGAGATGTAGAAAATGGTGTGAGAAAATGACCAGGAAGATCAGTAAGATATTATTATGATAGTTCAGTTAAAAAAGTGATGAAGGTCTAATTCTGTTCAGTGGCAAGGGACATGAAAGGGTTAGAAAGGTTTTATGAGACCAAATTTGCAAGGTAGAATGTGTAAGTGGTGAGATTAACCTCGGAGAACCAAGAGCACAGTGGGAAATGAAGTTGGAAAGGCCAAGAAGGTCCAGCTCAACGAAGGTCTTGGAGGCTCTTGAATTTAAATTTAGAATAGTTATAAAGGCAAATGGGAAAATGTGTTTTAGTATAGATTGGGTTCAGGTTAGAGGAACAAATTATAGGACACTGCTATATCTATTCAATCACTTGGTCTGAGGCTGTTCACTTATAAACAAAAGATCATGTGATGGATAAGACTTTAGAGCCAATTTATCATCAACTACTCATAGGTACTTCTACTATCTATTGTATATCTTGACAAGCTAAAGGTAGAGGCCTGAACATAAATCCTTTACTTTGTGTCCAAACTTTTTGTGTTTTACTGAAGCATTTCATTCCTGTTAAAATTTGGAATTAAATTAACAAGTTTTAATCTTCCAAATCAAGACAACAGGTATACTATTGGGGTCATTAGAGATGGTGACTTATTTTAACTCTTAAAATTTTCTGGATACTAAATAGCTGGTAACAGCTTCTTTGGGAAAGAAGTAAGAGTAAATGGGCTGCTACCCTAAGTGAGAAGAAATACATTTAATTGTTAAATTGTTGATTCCAAATAGACATATTACAAGCTCTGTAAGGTTTCCTTTTGTGAGTGATGAATGCTCAAGAGACAATTTATAAATATGCAGTTTCCTGAGTCTACTTTTCAGTGACTGGTTTATCAGTAAGTGGAGTTCAGTCAAGCATTTTCAAGAGATGGAGCAGTAACTCTTAAGTCATAAAATCTTTAATGGAGAAAGAAAACAGTTTATTCTGGTATATATTAAATCAATATAATATTATAAATATAATTAGAAGATCTGCCTCCTTTAGAATGAACTGCATATATTTTGCCTATTCTTTATACAGTTCTGAATATGAAACTGAAATAATCATATACTCTTTTAAATATATAATATATTCATAGCTCTAAAAGTTGAATCCATATTGTGTAAGTCTGGAGAAATAGACTTGATAGAATGAATTTATGTATGTGGCTTACAGGTTATGGTCCCACTATTCTAACAATGGTTGTCTCACAGTGAGCAGTGCAAGGAATCAGTAATTTCCAGTTCATGAGACTGAATACTTCAACTCCCCTTAGTATACATGGGAGTCCTTAAAAATTGGCTCTCATGCCAGGGAAGAAATGAGCAAAGAGCAAATTTTCCTTCCTTCAAGTCCTTTTTCTAGGTTGCCACCATGAGGTGTTGCGAAGATTTAAGGTAGGTCTTCCCACTTCAAATGATTCAATCAAGAAAATCCCTCATAGAATTTTAGTTAATTCATGATGTAGTCAAGTTGACAACTGGTGAATAGCTATCACACACATGTATGGGGACTTATGCATAGAATTTATAACAGAAGATTAATAAGTATTAGCCATCTTACTTATGTTTATCCTCTGGTCCTAACAATTAATTCCTATTTTGATTATGTATATACACAAAGTGAGCTTTACTTTATTTTTTTAATCCCAATAACTTTACAAAGTTAGTACTCTCATCTTGAATGTAACCATGCCCTCCACGTGAAGTTCAAAGCTTCACATAATATATCAGGTGTTTGAGGTCATACAAACTTGCAATTTTCTTTAAAATGAAGATAATTTCTACCATGTAGTTATTGCAAGGATTAGACGTAAGACTTAGAAAACTCTCAGCATGGTTTCTAGCACATAATGAGTTCTTGTAAATGGGATGGAGACATGCATTGTAAATAGGAACATATTTCTTAAAGTGTCAGCCATTTCCTGTTAGCATATGCAAGGTTTTATACAGATGTGCTCCGGGCAATGATAAGATAAATAGTAAGGCACATTCATCAAGGTGTCCTTCATGCCTTCCCTGCTCAAATGGAAATATAGAGATCATTTCTTCTAAGGTCCTTTAAATATGAGCTACAGTAAGGCAAAATCAAACTAGATTTAAAGTAAATTATTAAATATCTAAAGAGGCAGTGCCCCATAGTCTATATGTTCCATCTTTTCTTTTAATAATATGGAATTTTATAGTTTTCACTTTCAAATATTCTTACAAGTTCATGTGTATATATCTAGCTTTGAAGGTTCACTTTGCACACGTGCATCTGTGTATATTCACATACATAAGCTTGCAGGAGCATTGTGTACATTATCAGCCAAGGTGAGTGAGCAAATGGGAAACAGACTGATTGGCAAAGGAGGAAAGGTACTTGCTTTGTTCACCTTGCATGCTCAATGCTTACTGCAGCGCCTAGTAGAAATGGTGCATAGTAGGAGCTCAACAAAAGTCCATTAATGGTGTTTTCGGATCTCCAGGTATTTATAGTATATCTGCATATGTTCATGAATATAATCAAGTCACCTCACCTTTCAGGAAGTCTATTTGTCATTCAAGATTTTTGTCACTGGATAAGAAGGAACAGGAGGTCTGTGCTACATCTGTTTCAAATGATCTTAATTTACTTTTCTAGTAATGAGACTGAAATAGCCATATTTGCTCTGACTAGGGCTTAGAAACAGGCAACGCCCACAGGCAGCCAAAGATTTTTTTTTATTATTAATCTTCTTGGAATTAAAAGTTAGAACAGTGGAAAAAAATCAGTATGAAATCTCTCAGAGATCAAGCATATTCTTAGCTCAGTGCAGATGCTGCTAACCTTAAAATGCATAAGTGTGAGTGACAGCCAAGCAGGTTGTAGTCTAATTTGAGATCCATCCAAGTGTAAATAATCAGAATACATTAGCCAGAGGCATTTAGCAGAAGATTTCCTCAATATGTCCCTTTAAATATAACCTTTGAGGTAACAACAGAAATAAAAACAATAGTAACAACATTTAGCTCACATGTACTACATAGCAAATATCTGCTAGGATTTTCTATTTTATTAAAGTTGTATAACAATCTTATGATAGATTTTATTTTTTATGATTCACAAACAGGGCCATTGAAACTCAGAGAAAAAAATTATATAACTTTTAAGGTCATTATACGTATATTGTACCTGGCAAGTTTCTAGCTAGGTTTATATTGATGAGTTGAAGAGAAATTATCTCTACCATCTTGATATAGTGTTCTAGTTTAAGCATATTTGTCTCTGATTTTGTAGCCCCTTAGTTCAAGTTACCTTGAACTCAATATACCACCCACAGGGAAATGCAATGTACTTATGTAAGCTAAAAATTTAAGTGATAAAATTTATATTTTCAATGATAAAGAAACATTGTGATCAGAAAATTGAAGAATTTTTATTTTGGACTGACTCAATCACCCCTAGCTGTCTTTGGCCTTCCATCTCTCTTCATGTTCTCCTACATCAAGGTTTATCTTTCTACACACACAGTGGATGGTACAAAAGGAGGCAACAGTGAATTTCTTTCAAAGAAAAGAAGCTAGAGTGAAATTGAAGAAGTCTGAAATCTACAGAGAATGGCCTACTGTGTAACCAAGAGAGAAAGGAAAATGAAAAACAGTCTGCTCTGGGAAGGTCTTCCAGAATGGAGAAGAATGCCTTGGGAACTCTTGCGTCATCCTTCAGGGATGTCAGGAATGCTTGGAGGAGAAGACTACAATGTTTCATACCCATTAATTGATTACTAAAGCCTGACCTGGCCTCAGTGTCATGCGAGTAGGCAATCTGTCCCTGACCCTCCCTGGCTCCAGCATCCAGGAGACGCCTGGAAAGCACAGTAGAGCTGGCCATGCTGGCAAAGGAGTGGATGAGCCAGCCCCAGGTATGAGAGCAGAGGAGCTGGCCCAGCCCCTCAGCCCCTCTCAGTCTGCAGCCACTTGGGAGAGTGGGTCCTGAGCCTTTAATGGGCAATACAATAGAGCTGGCTTTGGAGGTGTGGGTGCAGGTGAGCCAGCTCTGGGGACAAGAAAGCATGAAAGCTGACCCCGTCTCCTGCTGATGGTGGCAGTGCTGTAGAGTTCACCCTGGTGGGACAATATAGATATAGAGATAGAGATAGAGGTAGAGGTAGAGGTAGAGGTAGAGGTAGAGGTAGAGGTAGAGGTAGAGGTAGAGGTAGAGGTAGAGGTAGAGGTAGAGGTAGAGGTAGAGATAGATAGATAGATAGATAGATAGATAGATAGATAGATATGAACTCTTGGAGAGCATTTAAAAAAGGCTAATTCTGCTGATCTGAAGTTGCAGTATCATCGTGACAAAGGCAACAACAGGATGACGGGAGTAGTTCCTGTGAGGATCCACTATTGATGGTGTCACAGAAACTAGAGACCTTGAACCAGATCAATGACCCATTGTAATAAATATTTGCAAGTAAAGATGTGTGAATAGGGAGATCTTTGGGACACTTCGGCACATACTTACTACAATTCTAGGTTGATATGTTTTCTATGCTTTGTTTGGTTTGTCTTTCTATTTTATTTTCCTTTAGTGTATGTGTGTGTGTGCGTGCGTGTGTGTGTGTGTGTGTGTGTGTGCTTGTGTGTGTGTGTGCCTGCGCATTACTTGGGGGCAGAGGTTGCAAGCCAGAGGGAGGATCTGAGAGGATGAAGAGATGAGTGGGATGGGACTGAGGTGCATGATGTGAAATTAGAAAGAATCAATAAAAAATGTTTAAAAAAGAAAAAGAAGGAAGAACTTCTTATGGATAAAGTAGGGTCTTCTTCAGCTAACCTGACAGTTGACTTCAAGGACAGAGAGAGGAAGTTAGAACCTAATTCCCCACTTCACTTCTCATTGTCACTTATTACTGCATCAGGCCCACTTACTTAACACCTCTTAGCTTGTTAATCCCTTTGTCGAATGAACAAATTTACTTAGCATCACAGTATCCATGCAGTTTATTTTGAATAAAGATATTCTATAGAAAAAAACTATGTTGTTAATTATGCTAGGACAATAGATAAAACATAGCATTAATCCTGATTAACTAAAATTAACAGTCTTCTAACACCCATGACCAGTTTCTGAAAATATTTATTAAGAATAAACAAAGATGATCAAATAGGTAGCAACTGCTCCCTCAGGGTTTTCTATATAGAAAGAGAGATTGCCAGCACCAGTTTGGTTTTTCAGGGACTCAAAAGGACGTAGGGAAAAATATTTGCATTCTATTGTGTTTTATTTTATTTTGAGGTTACAGCATAATTACAACTTTTTTCTCTTCCTATTTCTCCCTGCAAATCCCCCATATACTATTTCTTGCTCTCTTTTAAATTCATAGCATCTTTTCTTCATTGTTATTATATGCATGTATGTATACGTATGGATTCCTAATAAAACCTGCTTAGCCTGTATAGTGCTACTAGTATGTATTCTTTGGTGGCTGACCATTTGGTAATTGATGTGCTTTTTCCTGAAGGCCACTTCTCTCACGTTCAGCATCCCTTGGTTGCCTATAGAATTTTGTTTAGAATCGAGGCCTCATGGGCTTTCCCCCGCCACTTTGGTATTTCTATTGGTATCATACTTTTTAAGTTCATGCTGGTGAGACTTCATGTGTGTAGCATCTGACATTAATGAAGAGAAGTATTCAGTACTGTTCTGGTCCAAAGCATTACTAGCCTGGGAAAGCCTCAAATGGGCTGCTTAAAAGTAGACTTCCTATGATTACTTTGAGGAAAGAGTAGTCCTTTCCTGTCCTGATTGGGAGCAAAGGTCAAGACAGAGGAATATGGATACCATGCCAATGCATGAATTTTGTATTGATTACATCATTGCATTGAATAGTGGCCACTCGTGGTCACCTGATACCCAGATTGTGTTGCTAGATTACATGTAGTCTTGTCCACTTGAATATCTAGGTTCTTAAATTCAGTTAGTTAATATGACCTTGAGTTGGGTTTTCAGACTTTTATATGTTATCTAAAATTATTTCCAATATAATTCTGTACTTGTAATAAGTAACTTTAAATTTTTTACCATTTATAGATAATTATGTTGTTTTATATCTCACATGTCCTTCTTAATATTTTAACATTCATAAGAAATTACAAATCTTGTATCAAACTATAATTTTGAATATGTTTAATTTTACTTCGGGACTACAAGAAATGAAAAAAAACTCACAAAGGGTGATATATATATATATATATATATATATATATATACATATATATATATATATATATATATATATATATATATATATCTCAGATTGACTGCTCATTAGGTAAATGTTCTTAAGTAATCTGAAGCCTTGCCACTAATAACTTTGTTGCTCTCATTTCCTGTCTGCTCATAATTAACAACCTCAGGCTAGAATTAAGAAAAATGGTTGATAAGTTTGAGAAGAAGGTAGCATTTGCAGATCACATTTCCATTTGATTTTCTGTGTGCATTTTAGCAGATGAAGAGGAATGAGCACAATGACAAATATTAATTACAATCATAGTCTAGTTTTAAACTATAATTACTTAGACACTTAAGCAAGATGCATATGAAATCTGTATAAAGGGTCTTTATTTTAAAAATGAAACAATAGGGGTTGGAGAAAGTTTTATAAGGGGTCCCTAATACTCTTTCCATAGTCATTATAAGTAAGTAATTTCTTTCAAGAGCCTGAATATTTAAATGTATGATAGTTAAAGACACCTGTCGCCAAGCCTGTGTTCAGTCTTTGTCTGTGTTCAATCTAAGACCCCACATGGTAGAAGGAATGGTCTGACTGCCACAAGTGGTCCTCTGGCCTCCATAAGCACAGCCTGACTCTTGAATGCCTCCTTCTTACACACAAATAAAAACAGATAAATAAATACATAAACTCAATAAAACATTTAAATGCACAAGTAGCTTGTATTTCATTCATGTGTATTGGTATCTATGAAGTTCATTCTAGACATTGTTTAGCTACGATAGCAAAATGAGGCAAAATCTTTCTTCATTCACAAGAATGTCATGACATGGGACAAACCGTGGCTTTACTACTTTGTAAAAGATATTTTATTTTTCTGTATCTCAGTAACTGCTGATGTAAGATATTGTTTACAGTACACCATCCCAGAGCTATGAAGAAAAACATGATGTTTAAATGCTTTTTCTGGGAAATGAACACAGAACTGGAACTCAAAAGACTAACTAGATACTAGTTCAGTTCAGTAGCTTTAACTGACTAATTACTCTTTGTTGACCACACATGACTGACTCATCTAGAAAACAAAGGCATTCTGCTAGATGTTCTTCAAAGCTTGTAATCGTCTAAATTTCTGTTTTCAAGGAGATGCAGCTTAGTGCATCACCATTCACTGAACTTGTTTGTGGGGCTGGAATCATCACTGTAGTCTAAGCTGGTCTCAAACATTAAATTCTCCTGCCTTAACCTTCAGAGTGAGTTTAGCTGTGTGCCATCTTGCCACCCATTGTACTTTGAAAACTCACCTATTAAATATTTGATAATTGTTAGGTCTCAAAGAAACCCAGGACAAATGGCTCACTTGAGGTGCCTATTTAACGTATCAAAGCTTGCCAGCCAGCCTTTTCTAGCATCAATCAATCACTTGTATTGAGTCCTGGCTCCTTTCCTCCCACTTCTGACTACCCCCAACCCTAAATCTCTCATGCCAGTAAGCTTTGTTCTTCTATCCCCAGCTTATTTTACTTACCCATTCCCTGCCAATGCCAAACCCTGCCCTAAGTTTTATTAGTTAAAAAATAAATGTTTCTAGACATTCCCAAGTCTTTCCTAAGAAGCAGGAGGAATCATCATTGGTTCAGAAAAACAGTCTGTTCCGAAAAAAAAAATGTCATATGGCTCTTTTGATTTATGCCTATTAAAGATCACAGTTAGAAGTATATATCTAAAGACATAAGGAAGTAGCTTTGAAGGGCTCAAGAATACATCTGGCTACTGGAAGGAACCCAGATGTCCTTCAACAGAGGAATGGATACAGAAAATGTGATACATTTAGACAATGGAGTACTACTCAGCTATTAAAAACAATGACTTCATTAGATTCTTAGGCAAATGGATGGAACTAGAAAATATCATCCTGAGAGAGGTAACACAATCACAAAAGAACACACATGGTATGCACTCACTGATAAGCGGATATTAGCCCAAAAGCTCAGAATACCCAAGATACAATTCACAGACTACATGAAGCTCAAGAAGAAGGAAGACCAAAGTGTGGATTCAGTTCTTCTTAGGAGGAACAAAATACTCATGGGAGTAAATATGGAGACAAAGGGTGGAGCAGAGACTGAAGGAAAGACCATCTAGAGACTGCCCCACCTGGTTATCCATCCCATATACAGTCACCAAACCCAGACACTATTGTGGATGCCAAGAAGTCCATGCTGACAAGAGCCTGATATAGCTGTCTCCTGAGAGGTTCTGCCAGAGCCTGACAAATACAGAGGAGGATGTTGCAGCCAACCATTGGACTGAATACAGAGTTCTCAATGGAGAAGTTAGAGAAAGGACTGAAGGAGCTGAAGAGATTTGCAACCAAATAGGAAGAACAACGATATCAACCAACCAGACCCCCCCCCCCCCCCCAGAACTCCCAGGGACTAAACTACCAACCAAAAAGTACACATGGAGAGACACATGGCTCCAGCTTCATATGTGTCAGAGGATGGCCTTGTTGGGCATCAATGGGAGAAGAGGCCCTGTGTCCTTTGAAGGCTTGATACCCCAGTTTAGGGGAATGCTAGGGCACAGAGGTGGGAGTGGGTGGGTTAGGGAACACCCTCATAGAAGCAGGGGGAGGGAGGATGGTATATGTGTTGGGGAGGGGGAACCAGGAAAGGGAATAACATTTGAAATGTAAATAAGAAAGTATCCAATAAAAAAATTTTAAAAAACGAACACATCTCAGGAAAACATTTTGGTGTCTTCTTCATTAAGCTTCTGGAGAATACAGACAACCTAAGAATACATGTGATGGTCACAGATATGGAGAGAGGTTACAAATTCTAGAAATATTTGGAAAAAATTTGACTCAATAAGTTACCTATCATTTGTGTGTTAGTTACTGTTCTATTGCTGTAAGGAGATAACATGCCCAAAGCAGCTTATTTAAAAAGCATTTAATTAGTTTCTTGCTTACAATTTTAGAGAAATCATCTAGAATGTGATGGAGGAATGGATATTGGCTGGATGGCAGGTCCACTGCCACCCCCCAAGTCGAAGCTTGGGTGTATGGTGGGGTATAGGGTAAGCTAGTTAGTGTGTTAATGAGTTAGTTAGAGGAGGTGTTGGCTTTTAAAATAGGCTGGTGTGAAGATGATGGGAAGTGGTGGTGGAGTTCATGTTTAAGTATTTTGGTGATGCATATGACTAGTAATCGTGGAAATCAGATCATTTTTTTTTTTTTGGATGTTTTTGCTTTGATTTTGTTGGTTTTGTATGTTTTTTTTTTTTTTTTTTTTAAATTTTGGAGAGACCTCTACAAGTACATAGATATGTCTCAGAGATAATACATAGATGTACAGGTCTGACTAATGGTGGAGGCGTTAGACCTTCAAAGGGTACATGGAGGAAAATGACCTCAGGTAGAGTGAATGATGTCTTTGTGGCAGAAAAGGAGAAAGTTTGGGAGAAGAGTTTCCCAGTTTTGGTTTTAATTTATTTGGTGATAGACGTTGAGGACTTTTTGTATTTTATATTTTCTCCATGAAGTAAAAGGCAGTCATTTGTTAAGAGGAATGAGCAAAAAGAGAGGTCTGAAGCATGAGTCTGTGGAGAGGATTTGAAATTACCTTTGAACAAAGTATGAAGGACATTGTTTAAAGACTCCCACAAAATTTTCAGGCACTCCTTGAGCTGCTAACAAAAGTTAGATTTTTACTTCTTTATTTGTAAGCTACTTGACAATTTATTAGTTTGTGAAAGAATCCCAAAGATACCCTGTTTGCCAAGGGAACTGTTTTTCTGTTGACACCTGTCCTCTGTTGTTGAAAAGTTTATTGTGGGATTAAGGACATAAATATGGGGGGTAAGAAGCAATGGGTGACCAGTATAGACAGTGCATTGTTTAATACTGAATGCATGTTACAGGTATTTAAGGAACCTGGAGCACTAATATGAGGGAAGATCTCAGAAGGATGAGCTTTGATCTGATCTTTAAGAGATGTTCATGTTTTGAGTCAGAGGTTCTCTGAAGCCTCCTCCACTCTCTTTTACGCAAAGTGTATCCATTTCACTGTTCTTCAGCACCTATATCGAGGTAAAGGTCAGCATCCTTCTTTTTATCCACAGAACAGGCTTCAAAGACATACATAGCAATTCATAGGGCAATGTGGGGTTCTGAGTAATTGTGGTAAGGAATTTAAAGGGGTTTTTAGTTCACGTGCTTACATTTGCTCACAGGTGTATCTTTAAGTGTTTCCATCAGGACCAGCACTAGCCCCTTTGTGATTCTTGAGTGGTATTTGCTAACTTGTGAGGGTGTGTTTTAGTTATAGAAATTACAGTTATAGTCCTTACAGTTATAGCAGCACTGTAAGGAGATACTGTGGAAGTTAGGAGTTGGAAGATGGAGAAAGCTATGTGAGAGGATACTTGTTATATAGTGATCGCTCTTCCTCTCCTTTCCAATATCTGGACATCTTTTGTTTTGGATGTACAGATATTGGAAAGGACAATATTTGTATTAGAAATTTGAAAACAATTACAGAGCCGGAAATTGAATCCCCTTTAAACATACTTTGTACATAGCTGGCCTGACACAGACTTGATGTGCACCAAACTTTCAAAAACATACTTTCTGTGTCAAATGACATAGTTTACTGTCATATGTCATGTACATTGTTTTGATTAGTGTTGATCAAGAGTTTACTCTAATTCAAAATGTTATATGACTCCTCTCAGGGCCACTTATAATATCTGAGAATCTAGTTCATTCCACATGGCTACTTGGTCTACATATGCAAATGTAAGGCAGTGGTTGAGCCTTCCTTACATTTCAGCTTCTGCTCATTCTTCCTTTACATTGTTTTAATTTAAAATTCTTTGTCAAAATGAGATTTTATAATCACTATTTTATTGTTGTTATGAATTGGACATTAAAATATTTGTTTATAAGTAGAGAAGTATCTGAAATATCTTGAAATTACCTTTTAGTTTGCGAGAGTTTTGAGAAATGTACTCTGAGCTTGGGAATTGGAAAATTGATTATTAGAATAAACCCATCACCCCTGTTTACATCTAAAACTTTTAGCTAAGTGCTGTGCCAGTTTTCTTCAATAGACATAGAGAGAGATACTTCAGTGATAGTATGAAGAATCTCTATGTTCCTATCAAGAATCAAATTTTGAAGGCATGAATACCCTAGTGTGCATAGCAGGCAGACAGTTCATTACTGTGTAGTCTTCATAATATATTAAATAATCAAGCCTGTAAGTAAAAACTACCAACATAAATATAGATATATTTTTAGCTTACATTTAATGTTTCTATGGATTTTTTAAGGTAAGCGGACATCAAAGGGATTCCACTTTCCCTTGATATTTTAAGGTATTTGAAATACATTTCTCTTCCACTTTTAGAGATGCCTTACCAAAAACTTATAATATGCTTTGATGTGCTTTGTATCCTGTAAATTAATTATTATTTTTATCTCAGAAAATTTCCAAAGAAGGTTCAAGAAAGTCCAGTGGCAGTGAGTTTGTTCTGGGTATATAAGAGGACTAAACTTCTTGAGATCCCTTAAAAACCAGCTTAGAAATCTTACACAAATGCTGGGTCATCACGCAGCTCACAGTGTTCCAGGGACACAGAGTCTTGTTAAGAGTACAAAGACATTGTCTTATTCATCTCCTTGTCTCTGCCATCCCAGCCTTCTTTACACTACAAAGTGCCCGTGATTAAACTGACTATGTTCCAGGTAAGAAGGCAGGAAGTTTGCAAGCTTCATTATTTTCACTCTTACAACATTATTGAGGGGCTGGTTTGTACTCTTTATTTGGCAGAGGAATACTCTGTGGCAGAGAGAGGTTATGTAACCAGCACAAGGTCACACAGTTGTGAAATGATAGCAAATGAATTTGAAACCAGATTTGTTTTGTTTCCTTTTTGTGGCTGGAAGCCTAAGGCAAGAAAGTGCTGTGTCTACATGGCCCCTCACTCAACAGGGTTGAGCTTCTGCTCAGAATTATTTATTATATTAGTACCAGGAATCAGACAATGACATAACATGGTATAGAATTCAGATTCTAATGAGAATTAATGAAGTTTCATAAAAATTGATTATGCCCCTCACACCGGCATTTATATGGGATATTTTACTGTTAGAACATCAGTATTGCGTGGCTATGACAGGTCATGCACCTTACAAACTTGAGATAATCACTCCCGTTTGCTTTATTGAATAGCCTTGCTGATGAACCCTGATCTAAGATAGTAATATTGACTTTATAGCTCAACATTGGAGCCAAACAAGAAACTTTGTAAGATACTGAGACCTAGGGCCCTCCCCAGAAATTTCAATCTATTTGGTTTGGATTATAACCCAGTGGCTATTTGGCATGATCAGGCTACTTACCTGATCAGGTTTACCTTTACAAAAACAAAACAAAAACTACACTTAGAATGATACTCTCTAACTACATGTAAAACAGAACTTGGGAGTCTATCATCCTAATTTTACAGATAAGAAAAATGATGCCAATCAATATGAATTACTTTATCAATATTAATGGACAGTGCCACCACTGTTACATTTGTAACAAACTATACTCTCATATTACCTTATTTTTTCTTTCTTTTATAAATCTATGTTATTTTTAAGATTCATTTTAGTTTTAACTGGATGTGTATGTGTGTGTGTGTGTGTGTGTGTGTGTGTGTGTGTGTCTGAGGGTCTTTATGTGCCTGCACGCATACATACGTATACAGGTGTCCACAGAGGCCAGATGAGGTCATTAGATCCCTTTAGATTGAGGTTACAGTTGGTTATTAACTACCCTATGTGCAACGTTGGTTCTGGAAACCAAACTCAGGTCCTTTTCAAAAACAATAAAAACTCTGAAAAGCTGAGGTATCTTTCTAGCTCCTAATTTATATTTCTAAAAATTTGTTAAAAGTTTCAAACCAAGGGCTAGAAAAATGGTTCAGTTGGTAAAGGGCTTGCAGTGAACGCATAAAGATTTAAGGTCACATCACCAGTACCCATAGGAAAAAAAAATTCAGCAATGATAGTATTGTGTATAACTATCCTAAGAGGCCACCCAGCCTACCCAAACTGTGGAGTGCCAGACTCTTTGAGAGAACATACCTCAAAAAATAGGGTGCAGAAAGTTTCAGAAATGTACCTGTCATTGACATCTGACCTTTACTTACATGTGTATGGGTGTCTTCCCATCTATACCCTGGCCCTCATGTGAACATGTATATTCAATACCATTCTTAGAGGTTAAATCATTACATTAAAAGGAATCAACAATTAAAAAACATTTTCTAATTTTTATGCTTTTCTTAATAAGATCTGGAGCACTTTGAACATATTTGTAGTTACTTTTGAACTGTCATTTTTTCATTTGCTTTGTAAAATTCACTTTATTTTTCTTTGTGATTTATGAAAGGTCCTTTAAGGAATTCCCAATTAAATATGTTGCAGATATTTTTCTATTTTTTATTTACTATTGTATATTCTTTACCAGAGCAGATGGTTTATGTGGTTTATATTTTTTTCATAGTATAAATTATCTTTCCAGGTATAGCATTGGTCCTTTGTTCAATATTATATAAAACCAAAACCCTGTTTTCTTTTAATAATATATTTGCAGGTTTTGGTTTTTATACCTAACTTATTGGCTTAACTAGGTTTTTGTTGACATGACTCATCTTTAATATTCTCAGTCAAATTATGAGCTACATATTATTCTGTTCTTCAAACAGCAAACAGTTGACGTGGATGATATTTTTCTGAGATTACTTACTTGTAGTATTGAAACTCTACTCCCTCCAAAACTCTGGAGCCAGTTATAATTCTCTTTTACAATAGTAAATATTGTTCTTCTTGGGGATATATTACCACAGCATAGTTTTGACTAAGAATAGAGACACGTTTTTAAAATCATACTTGCTTACTGTGTGTGGGTGCAGTGGGGTAGAGGAGGCATGCCAAGGTGTGTGTGTGTGTATGTGTGTGTGTGTGTGTGTGTGTGTGTGTGTGTGTGTGTTGGCTAAATGACAACTTACAAGAGTTGTTTTTCTTCTACCCTTGGTCCTGGGAACTGCACTCAGGCTGTTGGGTTTTTCTGCAAGCACATTTACCCACTGCGGCATTTTACCAGCCCATTAATAAATGGCCTTTCTATTGGACCCTGTGATTCAAGTTAATGCTACATTTCCCATGAGGAAAAAATGAAAATGGCCTTTATCCTTGTATTCTTAAAACTAAATAGCAGATCCGCAGCTATAGCCCAATTCTGCACTGGGATTCTGTGAGCTAGGTAAGCCCACTTGAGAGTTTTAAACAGGTCTTCCAAGGCCATAGTCTTCCTTTGGAGTCTACACACTTCAAAACTGTAGCTGAAACTCTAAGTTCTTCCAACCTCCCTTTCGTCTATTTCCCACCAGTGTCCATCTCTGAGATTGTGACACTTCCTGTCTCTTCCTGTTTTGGGGTACCAAAAGACTGGAGACCACCAAAATAGCAATAAAAACATAGAAAGTGCTAATTACCATAGTTCCTAATGAAAAATTTACTCAACAGTACATTTATCGATTGGTTTTTTTTTTTTTTTTTTTTTTTTTTTTTTTTTTATTTCCTGAGAATCTTCTGAACCCTAGTGGAGACAGACAGTTTTAAATCCTCACCCTGTTTACCACAGCTTCCGGTGTGATGTTTGTATTCATTTACTGGGAAGAGCTGCAGGAGAGGTAACCTGCTATGACCTTTGGAGAGGGAGGAATTAGGAACTGAAATGACAGGCTCTGCTTTGAAGTCATTAATGAAAGTTGGGGAGTGATAGGACCTGGGCAAACATTTTTTAAAATGCCCTGGAAGTCAGAGTTATGTTACAAGCACTTACAGTTTGTAATTACCTAGTCTACTATGACAGACAGAGCTGGGAATCAAATTAACTGGCTCTCTTCTCTTTCATTGCTAAACAATCTCCAGCTTAAGCTAAGACTGCTTTTTCTTCTTCCTAAAAAAGCCACAAACAATGACAGCCCAAAATAGCTATTTAGTCAGAAGTGACGACACTTTCTGAACGCTTATCATTAAGAGAGAAATAGAAAACCTAGCTCTTTAATTCCTCTGTCTGAATTTTCTTCTACCCTCTGAAGCATCCTCACCTCACTGCCCAGGAGAGATGCCCAGAGACTCTGCCAGAGCCTCAGTGCTGCTGCAGGCTCCAAAGGGGAGGTGGCTTATGCAAAACACGTTAAAGAAAAACCCTAAAAGTCACTGCAGCTTTTTCCCTGTGAGTGATGCGGTTCTTCCCTGTTGCTGTGGCAAAGACATCACCAATCTTTTTCCTCCCACTATTTTTACTGCAGTGAGAATTGTTCATGTCTGCTCGCATTTCGCCAGATAGCTTTAGAATTCTAGCTGAGCATTAGAGCTTCCTGAAGCTAGAAAAAGAGTTTAGAACCATGCCTTGGCTGAATAAAAATCCAATTAATTTGCAGTATTTGTTTCCTGTCAAGGATAGCAACAGACAGTAAGACCTGAAAATGTTTGTTAATTAAAGATCCCCCCTCCTTATGGATTCATGGGAATAGAAATCTCTCTCTCTCTCTCTCTCTCTCTCTCTCTCTCTGCCTCCCAGAACCAGCTGAACATTTTACATCATTTTTCATCCTGCTGGTTGAGTTGCCCCCCTGTTTTGTTCCAATCCCTTCCTGTATCGCTGATAGTTGTTTATCAACAAAGCATGGCACTGGAGAATTTGGATGCATGGTTTTATTAGAGAGCCTAACAACTTTAAATATCCCTGGAAAACAGACCTGATGATATTCCAGGACAGGGCAGTAAGAGGTGGTATTTCCTTGCCCTGGAACTGAGTGCACCCCTGATGGACCCAGCTTAGGTTTCAGGGGACTCTATGAGACACTGAACCTTTTGGTCCCGCTCTGTTCCACACAGGGAAATGGAAGAGTGAGGCATGTTTGCGGTGGTTTGTAGTATTTGCCAAACAGGGCACTGCATCAGAAAAGCTTGGAATGTAGTGCAGAGCTGTTAGGCTACAAAGGGAAAAGGGTTCCCTCTTCATCTACAGTCTGCCAGATGCAATCCCATGGTAAAGTATCTAATAGGACAACACTCGGGCTCTCCAGAAATATAAGTAACTCATTGGTTAAATTTCAATTCTTCACCTTTTCCCCCCTCCTTCCTGAGTGAGCTCATTCCCCCCTCCTTTTTTCCCCCAGTGATTTAAAATGCTAGAAGGAAAAGCAACTGAGGTTCTAACTTTCGGATGCTGAATCCTCGGCTAATTGAAATTACTGGGCACAATGCTATATATAGCCAATGAAGAGATTCTGAGCTCTCACTCAGTGCCTTCAAGACATGTCGTTTTGTAGTCAGAGGAAACAGGGATCAATGCATTTTCAAACTGACAGAGGGAACGGATGCTCCTTAGCAGCACATGCCCAGGATCGTGTGTGTGGGGCTTGCGCTGTGCTGAGAAGCTGATCACCGGCCCATATGCCCCTTATTTACTGCAATGTTCTTTGCATGTTATTGTGCACTCCGGACTAACGTGAAGGTAAGAGGAAGCGAGACGGCAACTGGGCATGATGTACATGTTAAACCAGCTGCAAAAAAATGTCTACCTTGTGTAGCGCCAGGACTTTTCGGATGGCCGGCTGAGCAGGCAGATTATTACAGGTGGTTGCGAAGGCTTTGTTTTATTGTTGCCTTGCAGCCTCCCCGGGGAGCCTGTCAGAACGCTGTTGTGAAGTGACCTTCAGGTTTAACTGTTTGTAATTCAGGTTCATGCTCACACTTGGAGGGTGGAGAGGGGGGGAGGAAAAGATGAGGATTATTTCCTCCGTAGGCCAGCACCAAGAAACCAGAGGAGGTAACAAGCTATGGATCACGCTGTAAATTAGAATTTAGTCTTTCCGTTTGAAAGTGCTGTAAACTGTCCGTGTTCCTGCAGCTTCATTGTTCTAGGAGCTCCAGGTTTGAATGTGGAGGCTGGAGTGGAATTGGGATGTGATCTGTGGGGTACCCGAGTACCCTGGGTGTTGAAAGGAGGATGATGAGCATTGGGAATTTGGTGGTATTCATCACACAGCTTCTCAGCTTAGGGTGGGCTGCTGCTACCTGGATGCTGTCACCTCGCTGACATTCACTTGCTGGAGCTAATAGGGCTCAAAGTTGAGCTCAAGTTTGGGAGATTTACCCCTTGTCACGAGCAAGGACGTTATTATTTGAAAGGTTTATCTGATGCTATTTATTCAGCACGGAGAACCAGAGAGAGCAGCTGTGGAATTCCACTTGCATAATTTAAGTGAATTTACACTCCTCCCCCCCCCCCCCACCCCGAGTTTGTATTTCTAATTGAAGCTGGTCCAAAAAAAAAAAAAAAAAGTGATTGTCTTTGAGAAAGAAAAAAAAATTAGAGGCAGCTTAAAACCTAATATAGGACTTTTGAAAAACTGAAAAGTCAATGTAAAGTGTTTCCCCTTTAATTTTAGTAGAGGAAGTGTTTCCTGTGTCTGGGTACTAAAGTTTCATTTTGCGTGTTGACAAGTTTTATTGGAGAGCTCCTCGCTGCTCATTTTTGTAAACCTTCTGGCTTTGCATTTGAACTTCAAACAGGTAGTCCTTATACTGCCATGGTTGGGGCAGATCTCTCACTTCTGCAGCCTGGGAGCTTTCTGAGCCTGAGGAGGCAGTCTGTAGGATTTACTTTTTACTACTTTAAGAATTCACTTCCCAGGCGAATGTGGTAGGATTAACAAACCTCCTGACAGGTTTTAAAAGATGGGGTGTATCCCTAAATACTAAATGTGGAGTGTTCTAGTACCTTCTATTTCAAGTGATGGTCAGTTCCTTGTTTTGTAAAGTGGGTGAGTCCTTGTCTTCTCTTCTTTTTCAAAATAAATAAATAAATAAATAAATAAATAAATAAATAAGTGCTTTCTTCAGAAGACACTCCGTAACTCACATTAAGGAACACTTGTTTTGATAAATCAATATTAAATTTTGGAAGTGCGAGAGAGAGAGAAAGAGAGAGAGAGAAGAGAGAGAGAGAGAGAGAGAGAGAGAGAGAGAGAGAGCGCTACAGATCTCCTCTTTGGGAAAGTCCCTCCCTTCTGTAACTTCTAACAGTTGTCTGGATAGTTTGAAATTTGTCTTACTCATAAGGAAAGACTTTTTCTAATGATTTCTTACCAGAACCCCGATGACCCTTGCATAATAAATCCTTAATACCTTGGGTAACCTAATTCTGATATTTTTTGACACAAGAGAAACAGAGACCATGTGTGTTCCTATTTTCACAGTATATGAACTTGCTTGTTTCTGATAAATTAACTTCAATTTTAAGTTTGTGTTCACAGTTTTTATAATTGGCTTTTGTACTTCACAATTTATAAGTTTATTTTGTATCCTTTTCTTCTGAGATAGTAAGGTTTGTGAAAGAGTTTCAAATATGAGCCTCACCTGGATTTTTTCACCATATTGGGTAGAGTAAAGTCTTACTTAGTGATTTTAGACTTAGTTTTACTTTTTGCTTTAATATAATTGCTTCTAATCTCATTATATTTAGCATGAGTTATCTGCATGGTTCTGAAAAAGCCTTAGTTATGGTATACAGTGTCTGACAAATTCAATATAATATTTGTTGCACTGACCAAAAATTCAAGGTGGTTTTAAGGGTTAGAAATACCTCTTGTGAAATTTATTTTTGTATGCAAAATATAATATTAATGTTATCTTTTATTCTCAAATGATTATTTGACCAATGTGATGTTTAAAAAAACATTATAGCCAGAAGGATTTGGTGGAAATGGTGTCCCTTAATGTACGTTAAAAGCTTTCATGTATCAATCAAATAACATTTAAACTGAGCCACTAGTATGCACAACACACACACACACACACACACACACACACATCCCTACACATTAGAGTGTAACTTGTGGGTCACTATTATTCAATAATCCTTTAAATGACAGGTATGCTTTGTGTACTGTACTGAAGCCTTAGATATTAAGATAAATTAAAAATAATTATTGCTGTTAGAAGACTTCTAGTGTAGGACAAGACACAGGCAAATAAACCAATGAGTGGTCTGAAGCATGATGGGACTTTTAAAGGACTTTGATGAAGGGCATTACTGTAATTGAAAATGGAATAAACACAGCTCAAGCTAGTTGTATCTGGAACAACCAAGAGAGACATCATTGTGAAGTCACCTCTGACTTGAAACTTGACAGCTAATAGAAATTTGCCAACCTTCCTGCTGAGGGTAAGGCATGATGGGTAAAAGGAGCATGTAGAACACATAGAACCCTGTAGGAAGCTGTAAATAGTTGGGAGTGGGATGGCTTATGGGCTGTTTCAAGGCTGAACAGTGGCTAATTGAAGGGATGAGCACACATCACAACATAACTTTGAAAATTATGTTATGTTTCCATCTCTTTTCTAAAATAATTCTTTACAAAAAAGGAAAAGGAAAACAAACAAACAAACAAACAAACCAGATTTCCAAGTAAGTGTATTATTTATACTTGATAGTTTTTTAAGTTGCTGAAGTAATAAGGATGGGTATCATGCTGGCTTGGATTTCATTTTTAACTTTTTTTTAAATCGAAAATGATTAGAATAATTTAATTTCATTGTCGTCACACAAAAGGAAGGAATGTGATCATTATGGGAATGTGCAATTCCTCTTTGATCTGAAATTGCATGTGTTGTATGAAAAGTACCGCTTTGATGAGACAACATGGGTAGTTTGTTGTATCAAATGTCTACATCATGGTGTCTATTAAAACAGCTCAAATTTTGAAAGTAGAGATGCAAATAATCATTTTCTAAATGTGCTTACATTCTCCATATTAGGATTTTCCTGCTTGTGTAACTGCTACAAGTGTGACTCTGTACACACCTACAAGCTTACACACTCTAAGACAGGAATGCCAAGTCAGAGCAGCATCACATATAGGGAGCAGCATCATGTAGAAAGAAGGAACATACAGGTGTTCTAGAACCTGTGAAGGGAGCAGACCAATGTGAGGCTCAAGTCTCTTGAGTTTAACTTCTGTTTTTTTCTGTAAATCCCAATGCCTATATACTCCCTAGGTGCAAGAATCCTCCTCCTTCATTTTGTAAATTCCTTGTGTGTAACACAAGAGCACTAGAAAAACAGTGTTGACAAATTGCTTCTAGAACAAGATTTTCAAAGATTCCAAAAAAAAACTACATTTGGGTCTGTCTTTCTCACTCATGGAATATTTCTTAAACTATGCAAAGTTGCCGGGTGGTGGTGGCGCACGCCTTTAATCCCAGCACTTGGGAGGCAGAGGCAGGTGCATTTCTGAGTTCGAGGCCAGCCTGGTCTACAGAGTGAGTTCCAGGACAGCCAGAGCTACACAGAGAGAAAAAAAAAACTATGCAAAGTTTAGATTTTTCGATTGTAAACAGGGACAATAATAACTATTGTAAGAATGAGGTTGACTGGAGAGATGTTCCATTGGATAAAAACACTGTAAGAGTGAGAGCCTATTTTTGAATCATCAACTCCAGTACAAGAACTAAACACATAGCATCCCTCCCTCTTACAGGGAGATAGAAGGCTGAGACAGGAGAATGGCTGAAATCTGTCAGGCCAGGTGGAAGAATCACAGAGACTATTAAACATAATAGAAAGCAAAGATCAACACCAGAGGTTGTCCAGTGACTTTTACACATACTCTGCACTATGCACACATGCCACTTATGCACACTAATGTGCACACAAGAATGATGCACAGCATATAAATGCTATAACAAGTCCTATGATCTATAGTGCTATAATAAATGCTATAAACAATAAATGCTATAAAAAGTAAGAATTTTCTTTTTTTATTGTTTTTTAAATTTTATTTTATATTTTATTTACATTTAAGATGCCATCCCCTTTCCCCATTTCCCCTCCCTAGGAAACCCCTGTCCCATGCCCCCTTTTCCTTTTTGCTTTTATACAATTTTTTAAAATGTTAATCAAAGGATTTATAAGTTTGGTAATGCTCAATCAGAAGCGTAACCCAATACCCAACCTAGATATAAAAACTATCTTTGACTGGTGGAGATATGTGAACATCTGCCTCCATGCCCCCCTCTCTTTCTCTCTCTCATCACCTAGCTTCTCCTCTCCATCATCTTCTCTCCTTACTCCATCTCCTCCTCTCAGTACTCCTTCCCACTTAGCTCCTCCTACATATTACTCTTCCTGTTAAAGTAAAACTTTTCTCTCAAAATACAATTAGAGCATACTTATTCCTAATTGTACCAGTGAGGTACAAGATAGTCCCAATACCCAGTCCATCATTTTGTTGACTAACCAGAACCTCTGTCATCTCTTCTAACTAAAACACTTAAAAAAGTAAGAATTTTCAGTCAACTAAGTCATGCTGGTTAAAGTAGAGTCCACCAAATAACATTAAGACTTTTGTTAGAAAATCACATGAATCAAGCCTAATTTTTAAAAACCTATGGTTAATGAGGAATGTATTGTGATTAAATATTTATTCTCCCAACCACCGTTGCCATCACAACCAAGCAACTTACATATACACTAAAATATAATCTGGATTGTAGAAGCTGAAGCTTTATGCCTTGGTTGTTATTAAATGTGTAAGCACATCTAGAACCAAGTAAAAAGTACTCAGAAAACACATGCCTAAGCGTGTGTGTGTGTGTGTGTGTATGTGTGTGTGTGTGTGAATGCTTTGATATTATAAAAGGTTGGGTTCAAATAATTTGTTGAGTACCACAAACTGTCTGCACTCACTTGTCATTTACTGTTCTGAGTTTGACTAAGATGAAGAAATCAATAATTCACACTATTGAAAAACAACGTATTGAATGTCTGCCTCAACACTCTAGAATCCAGACATTTGTCATGCTGAATTCTCACAACTTTTTTTTTTTTTTTTTTTGTGATGCTTCATGCCATATTTGTCTGTAAGCTTTTTCTAAACCTGTTTTCTGCAATTAGGTCCCATCCTTGTCTAAACTGTGTCCTTCCTTTTAGAAGTTGTCAAGGAAATCTATACTCTGAGAAGTTGAATCTAATCCATACCAGTTCCCCTGTTTTCTCCTTTAAAAACTAAATACATTTTTAACCTTCATTTATATGTCAATACATTTTAAATACTTATTTTATTTTAATTATGCATATATGGGTGTGTGTATATGTGTGTGTGTGTGTGTTTGTGTGTGTGTGTGTGTGTGTGTGCGAACATGTCAGCAATGGTGTCCATCAAGTCCAGAAAAAGGCGTCAGATCTCCTGAAGCTAAAATTGCAGGCACTTATAAACTGCCTAATATGTACGCTGGGCATCAAACTCTGGCCTTCTGCAAGAATAGAAGGTACAGTTTACTGCTGAGGCATTACTCCAGCCTCCACAGCAGCATGCCTTAGATTGCTTCATGCAATTTGTAATATAATCTTATATATCTAGTTCATTTTGCTAATGTTTAAGGGCTTATTTTCTAACCACTAAATGAAGTTTAAACATTTAAAGACAAAAATTGTATTTCATTGTCTTCATTTTTTAAAAATAATCTTCAGGAATTCAAATATAAAGGGTGGCTCAAAAGGAAAAGGTTTTGAAACTATGTCTTTGTGTTGCTGACACCTACTTTTTGCTATATCCTCTGATGCATTGCACATATTGATGCTTTGAATAAGCACATTATTTTTTGTAGTCAGGGTTTGTAGGATCATGAATCAGAGTGTGTGGACAGTTTGTGTAACACCTACGGCTCATAGGTGTCATGAGACTATGGCTCATGACAAAATCAGAGGTGGTTCCTGTCAGGATTCCAGCTGAATAATTGTCACCTTCATGATGCCAACATGCACCAGAACCTCACTAGACTCTTATGTTACAGTTGTCTAATTGTGAACCTTCTTAACATTGATGTGTTGTTTTATAACTTCTAATGAAGTTCTGTAACTCGAAAATTTTAAATTAGCATAAGTAATAAGGGATACTAGAAATAACAGTAGCTACCATTTATCAGATTTATGGACTGTACTCAAACTGCACAGTGTTCTCTATAATTTTAATATTCTTATTCTATAGATGAAAAGTTATCTGTGTTTATTTTATTGGATATTTTATTTACATTTCAGATGTTATTCACTTTCCCCATTCCCCCTCCTACCCAGAATTTTCTTATCTCACCCCCCTCTTATTCAGGGAACAAAATAACTTGCCTAATACTACAGCTTTTAATTGCCAAAGAAGCCAGCTATAATCCACATTTACTGTACTGTCAACTCTATAGCAGCCTTATACTACTGAGTTATAATGCCTGGATAGATGAACAGTAAAAATTAATGTGTCCCAGACACCTCAACCATTGGCAAAGCAAAACAAGCAGTGAAAATGGGTACAGTTTTTCATTCCTTTGTTTCTTTAGGGTTCTTCCTAATAAGTGACAGCTGGGGTCAACCATCAGGTATTGCTTTACAGCCTCAATTCCTTTATTTAAGAAGCATTGTTTAGTAAGCATCTGTTATGGTTCATGCACTGAAATGGGTGTTAGAAATAAGGGGCAGAAAATAAACCAGACAATAATCTCTTCCCTTGGAATTTACATGGCAGTACAGCAAGTAGGAAATAAAACTGGTAAGTAAAATAACACAGTATAATGAGAACTACTGAGAAGGGAAAAAATGGGAAGAAAATTGGAGGTATATGTTCAGTGTAGCTTCTGGTATAGCCTTAAGAAAGGTAACTGTGGAAGGTTGCGCACATGTGTAAGTGTGTGTGTACGTGTGTGTGTGTGTGTGTGTGTGTGTGTGTGTGTGTGTGTGTGTCAAGGGTATACCCAGTGAATAAATCAGACTTTTGTCAATCAAATGGGAGCCAGTAGTTTTCAGTGGAAGATTTAAGAATTGAGTCTTTTGACAATGTTTAAACCTGGTCACCAAGACTACTGTGTGGAGCATATAGTTTCACACAAGAATTCTCAGAATAAAGTGCCGACTTAAAGGTCCCAATGATTATCCAGGGGACAGGCGTGTATCTCAGGTCTGCAGAAAGTTATGTTTGAGGAAACAAATCTTTGAGGTTTCTATGCTTTTAAATCCTCTAACCATTTAGTAAGTTAGATTAGCTAATACTCAGGTTATCCCTACAGTCAAGGCTTAGTTTTACATTTAGGTTCACATCTTTCAAAAACAGGAAGATGTCTTCCTACCCACTGTCTGTGTCTGCTGGGAGTTACTTCAGAGCAAAACCATGTCTCCTCATGTCTTTATGACTTTGTCTGACAATTAATGAATGAGTATTTGCTAGACTGAGTGATGAGTGAGTGAGTGAGTGATGGCCAATGAATGCTATCCATTCACATTACAGGACCCATTTTGTAGAATGCCTCTTTAGCGTGGTATCAAACAGGAACATATTTACAACAAAGAGAATAGATTCTTTACTCAAAGAGGTTTTTTTTGTCTGCTATAAAATCAATGTTTCTGTAATGAGAGTATTCATTCAGCAATAGAATCTGTAAGGACACAGCTTTTGACTTTAGAAGTGTCACTAAGTAACTCCTAGGACAAGATTACTAACGGGTGTGATGGCAAATGTCTGTAATCTCAAACTAGAGAGGATGAGGTATGGAGGCATGATGATTGTAAGTGTTAATCTGAGTCACATAGCAAGGTCTTATCACAGAAACAACAACACAGAAACTTGGGAAATGTTTCCTGCGTATCTAGAATCAAAGGAACAGGTTAACACATGTTTCGAAAAAAAAAATAATGACTAGTTCCTTAAGAATTGCATAGAGCCATAAGTTTCCCAAAATTTTCACAGTAACACATGGTATGAAAAATTTAAAATTATAATTCTTGTTTGTGAGATGAGTTTTCACACTTTTGCAGACGCTGGCATGGAACTCACCATGTGACCTGGGCTGTCCTTAAATTGGTGGCAGTCTCTCTGCCTCAGTGTCCCAGACCCTGAGAGTACAGGAAGGAGCTACCACAGCCACTTTTGGATTGGAAGTTAACCCAAGTTTGAGAAAGCAGCACTTACCTT
This sequence comes from Arvicanthis niloticus, assembly GCF_011762505.2. Classification (NCBI taxonomy): domain Eukaryota; kingdom Metazoa; phylum Chordata; class Mammalia; order Rodentia; family Muridae; genus Arvicanthis; species Arvicanthis niloticus. The sequence continues at coordinate 61,057,248 of NC_047658.1, forward strand.
TACCAAAGAGTATGGATGCTGTCTGTTTTGTTTTTAATTTTAAAAGTTTATTTGATTAAAATGTTGCTCAAGATAAAATTGATTATAATCAAACCTATAGTTGCAGACATGCAATTCACACTGACCCCTTTAAAACAAATTCCTTCATCTACCTTTCTTAATGAGTTTGAGACGAGCAGGATGGATCATAGCTCACAATTTGAAAGATGTAGTCCTTGTTTTCTGAAGCATCCAAACTCAGTTAAGGGCATGAACATGAAGATGCTGAACTCCAGCAGCCAGCCAACTGTAAACAAGATATGTATGTGAATGTGGAGTGAACACAGGGTAGCTGACCAGATAGCTTGGTCCTTATCCGTGTCCTGATGGACATATTTGTTCTATTTATCTAAGAACTCATGATTCGGTACTGACTTTCAAGATTTCAGGCCTTGAAGTTTAGCTTAACAGTCTGTTTATTCAGTACACTTAAAAGACTAGCTAATATTTGGTGAGTATTCATAATACAGCAGTATATTGTATATTGCAATCATTTCATCGCCACAGGAATCTTAAGGAAAGTTTGTTAGTAAGCCCTTTATTTTATTCTATTTTTATTTTATTTTTATTTCTTTCACCATTGAAGGGACTGAATCCTACAGAGATTACAACACCCTGGGTCTCACAGGTAGAAGCTGGTAACTGAAACAATTCCTCCTCTGTTCAGGAACCATGGGGCAGAACGTGCCTGAAAGGTCTCCTTTCCTAATCCTGACCAGTACTTTGACATATGGATCCAATGACCACTCTTTGACTTTTGACTCCCTTCTCCAAAGGGATCTATATTAAGTTTTTAGTTATGGTAACACTAGTTCCTTCTCTGGATTGTGGTACTTTTATCTATACAGAGTACCTTTTCCCCTGATTTTTTTTTTCCATTAGCCAAAGTCTGAGAAAATCCACATAGTCCAGATAACCTACACCCTCACTTGGATCCAGGGTAATGAAGGGGCACTTATACTTAAAAGACTTCATAATTAGTTGATGTGAAAAAAAAAAAAAAAACCACCTGGAACAGGTCTATTTGCCAATGCCTAGACTTATTATTAGTATAATAAACAAAGTAAGAAAAACTTGTACTGATGCTTAGGGCACCTGCCTCTTAAGTCTGGAAAAGTGAAAGATGGCCAGTTCATGAACAAAACCACTGGAGCTCAAGAGAATCTGGGTGTAAAAAAAAAAAAAAAGGTCCTGGAGTTAAATCTTGCTTCCTGTTTTGACATTGACGATTTAAAACAAGACCAGAATTTAAAGTAAACAGAGAAAACATCTTTCTTTAGAATGGAAGCAAGGCAAATATTATTACACATATACTTATATTTTGCTATTTTAAACACAGTTAGTTTTACAAGTTGATTGGTATATGTGTAAGAGTGTACCTAGAGTGAAAAAAAAAAAAAGATATCTGAGGCAATGGGCTATGTAGTACACTTGGAAGGGAAGAAAGCAGCCTTCTGTTACACATCCTGAACCTGTGGTAGCTTAAAAAAGACCTGCATGTACTGCACTTGTGCTGAGTGTTTAGTTGATGGATCTTTTAGAAACAGAACTTCAGACTCATTTAAAAATTAAACTGAAATATCAGTTTTATTTTTACGTTTGAAAATGTATTTATTTGTTTGTTCATTTGTTTTTGGATTCCAAGACATGGTTTCTCTGTGCAGTACTGGCTGGCTGAGAACTTGCTCTGTACAAGAACTTGTTCAAGGCTGGCCTTGAACCCTCAGCCATCTGCCTGTCTCTGGGATTAAAGGTGTGTGCCACCACCACCCTGTAAAGGAGAAATTTTAAGTAGGTCAGTATACTTGGTATTTCTCAACTTTTATTAGACTGTGAAAGCATAGAAAATGCCCTGAATAAAAATTCTTCTTCTTATAACCTTGCAATTCAGAGCAAAGCCCCTCTCATTACCATTTGATGTGTGTGAGTGTATACATGTGTATGTGTGCTTGGGATGAATCTACCAGTAGCTTTTGTTTTTGTATAACATGTCAAGAACATTTTTGTGTCACTAATAATTATGCTTAAGCATTGTTTGAATAGGTTGCATAATAGGCATGTTTTTTCCCCTTTTCCTTTGAGAAGTAAATAAACCCAGGTAAGCAGGGACTGAAAGCATTGTTTTTCTCAGACCATTAACTTTTGCAGAGGATAGAAGGCTTTCAAGTGTAACCTTGGAATAGCTTTGAAATGAGATGCACTTTGGAAAAAAATATATATGGTGAATCTGGCTTTCAAAAGGATCAGTGCCATTGTACTTTAAGCAAGGAAAAACTGTAGGCTTAACGCAAGTATGTCACTAGCTAGTCTCTAATGCAGTTGCTACACCCACCAGAGCCAAATAACATGCTTCACAGTGGTATTTTAAAGGTTCTTTTAACAGAATACAGCCAGACAACCTGATTATTATTAGTATTCTCCTGGGCATTTTGAGTGGAAACACTGCAATCATTTTTACTCTGTAGCCCCTGTGGAATCTAGTAAATCCATAGATGCTGTTCAGCCTATCTCTGTCTTGCTTCTAAATAATTTTTTCTGCAGTATCTACTTCTCTTTTCATCCATGCAGGCTCTTTTTCTATCTTTTCTGCCACAGAAACATTCCAACTTGCTCTTCAAATTTAACCTCCTCATAGTGGCACCAAACTTACTTCTTTTCAAAACCAGATGTGAACTGGTCATACATTTCCTTGCTCATGGATGTTCTATAACTAAGACCAACCAAATTCTTCATTCTTATTAACCATCATTTTACCTTGGCAAGCCCCTGTCCATGCTAGAATCTGTCCAAGTCCTGCTCTGCTTGGAGCAGTGAAGAATGGGAGTCTGGGTAGGAGACGTGAGTAAGAAACACATATTTCCATTTAGTGGCTCATCTGTGATCCTTTAGATGATAAGTCAGCTTCTGCTGTTTAGGTTCTAGATGGTGTGGTTGAGAAGATAACAGCAAACATTTATCTCACACCAGGAGCCAGGCTATCGACAAGCAAAGCCTCACAGATAATGTAACAGCCACTTAGAGGATGCTAACATACTTCAAGAGAGGTGATGAATTGTCAACTGAAGTACTGTGAGCTTGGTTGTGTAGCTGAGAGTTTCCTTACAGCACACCTGAAATCCCAAGAAGTTTGGCTATGATACAACTCCTTTGTATAATTTGAAGTGGTAACTATAATGTGATGTTTAGTCTTAAAGTTAAAGGAAACTAGAGAGATGACCCTTGGTATCAGGGAAAGCACATTTCTGGCCAAAAAGTTCTACCAATAAATAGCCTCAGGCTGGTAAGAAGAAAGTACCAATGAGTACTTGAGATTCCAATCACAAATCTGCCATATGTTTTCTTCTGTAAGGAGAAGTCCAGGAATGTGAGAAGATTTAATTAATTCAAAAGTAATAAAGATACCTAACCCTTTTATTTCTATTTTGTGTTAGCTAATTATATATATTTGATAATGCATATTTTATGAAAAATTTCTAAATTAAAACATCTATTATTTGTGAAATTTTTACTTATAATATTAAAACATATTTTAAAAACAATCCATTTACAAACTGTGTTGTAGTATATGAAAAAATTTAAAACATATTTTAAGATTTATAATTAGGTATAAATTTATAATTTATAATTAGGTATAAATAATTTAAGTACTTTGGAAGTTTTGTTTGTCACTCAGATAAAATATTTAAACATGAAAAGTTTACAAGTATATATAATTCAGGTTAAAATGTAAAGGGATTTAATTAAGTTATAAAATTTTTAATGATAACTTTAAATTCTTGCTAGATTTATAAGTAGAATAATATGATTATGAAGGAAAACAAAATATAAAGTCTAGGCTTTTAATTTTATTTTTAAATTTTAAATATTAACTTTATAACCTAGAAAAGATCCATGTTATCATTTTATACATGAAAGATGCCTCAAAATAACATTAAAACACTTCCATGGATTTTGTTGGGTGTTTAAGAGGAGAGACATTAAGGAAAGGAAACCACAGTCAGAACATATTGTATGAAAAAATATATTTTCAGTAAAAAGTATAAGTAATGTGTGACATTACTTTGTATATTCTGGAACATTTTAAAGTACTATTATGTTATCTTCTCATTTGTATTGTTAAATCAGATATTTCAATGCAGAAAATAGGTTTACTTTCCCCCAATATGACTCAGGGCCACATAGACTTGTTAATTTCTTCACTAAATGAAGCATGTTTGTCTTCTATCTTTTATCAGTTTGTGTTTATAATGCAGCATCATAAATCTCTATTATGGGATATCCATGGCTCTTTGTTAGCATGAGAATTCCATATTGTCATCAGTTGATATTTTTTAAGATACAAGGGGTGAGTATCTCATACAGGGTAAGCACTGTTTTCTTTCTCAGAGACAAACATTAATAATACATTACATCTGTGTCTTCAAATAATGAGTGATGAATTACCTGATTTGATTCAAATTTGAAATCTAAGCACTATTTGTCTCAGGAAAATCCTGTATTTTTGAGAGGCAATTGACTAGTTAATAAAAAAAAAAAAAAAAAACCAAAAAAAAAACATACAACTCATGCAAATAGATAAGAAAAATCCAAAATACTTCGAAGAAAAACTGAGGGTTTGTGAGTATAGTAGAAAGCCTGTTCCCTCTCTTAGGCCTGAAGCACTGTTGTGATTCAGATAAACAAGTCTGAAGATTTACAAAATCACTGGAACAGTAGATGTTGGATAGGGGTGGGCATTGATGATGCAGAACTCTTCATCCTTACTCAGGATAGTCTGCTCATTTTCATTATGGAGATCCTCTTCCCATCTCCTTTCCTTCACTCTTGTCTACCACATCTCGCAAGCTTTTTCCAGTTACCTTCAATCCACCAATCAATAACATTGATTTTTGCAGAGTGAGGTGATTCTCACCTCTTCTCTCATTATCCTTTCCTTCAGGGCTAAACAAGGCCAAGTTTCCTGATGTGCCACAGTTTGCACTGACTATAAAACAGAAATGACCAGAGGCAGAATATAGGGCTTTGCTTGAGTAGGAAGGGTGACTGACCAGTGACACAAAATCTCCTAGGACTATCTTGAGCAAAATATTTTTGGTAGAATCTTAAGAATATTTCCTCCAAAGTGAAACAAAACATACATATAAAATATCTATTTTGTTTACTGCAGTTCTTTTGAGTAGGCAGAGGGGAATGAATTCCAGTCTCTGTTTTCCTGTATAGTGTTGGAGGGGTTCTATTGTAGTAGACATCTACTATTCCTGGTAATGTGTCAGGAGAGGAGTCACACTTTGTGGAGCCATAGATGACAGAACATGCACAAAAGAAAACTGGTCATTTCTGCACATGCAATAAGTTACACATAGTTCTTACAACAACCCTGGGATGTGACTGTTACTGTTTTTATTTAACATCCTATAAAACTGCATCTTGAAAGAGCAAACCCATATTCCCAAAGTCATAGAAAAGATGGCAGTACTAAACTTTCCAGTTCTCAACACACTGCTGTGCACAACTGCCCCTTCCCCCAACTAGAGATCATATAAAAACATTGATAATACAAAAATATGTGAAAATGGCTGTTTTCCCTCGCAAGGTTTGATTCAGTGATGCTATAAGGAAAATGCTATGGTTTTGTGGTAGGGAAGAAATTGAAAGAAACTTCAAATACTTCTAGGGAAAGAGTTAACCCAAGCTTGTGAAAGTGATACCTTGTAGCAGCATCTCAAGGACCAGAAGAGGATACTAGTTTTGTGGATGATTGCTCTGAAGTTTCATGAAGCAGGATTATATCTAGCAACCATTCCACTTAAGTCTTGACAGCCTAAATTTGACTTTCTTTTCAACCTCCTATTGTATGAATGAGCCTAAGTTATTTAGTTTCCTCAGTTGTGATGTGGAACGTTAGTGTCCACTATATAGATGGGCTTTGTTGTAAGATTTGTGAGTGCCAACATTGCTAAACACATCATAAGAATGTATTCTTCATAATGGAGACTGAATCAATGATATAGTTCCTCCTTTCTAAGCATTGTCCAGTCATGTCTCCAACATAACGTGAACATACCTCTCCACTATTTTTTCCTGCTGGCATCTATGTTAGGGAAATGTTCTAGGCCTGGGTTGGAAACTCCTCAGCAATAAAAACCTTAACAATCTGTACCAATACAGTACTAACAGTAAATTTCAATCCTGCACTGGAAGATGAAAGAGGAATGTGCACGACCTTAGAGATATTTAGAATTTTCTGAAGTTATATCCTGGTTTTTTTTTTTTTTTTTTTTTGGTTGGTTGTTTTTTTTTTTTTTTTTTTTTTGTTTGTTTGTTTGTTTCTCAATACAGCCCAGGGTAGAGGAGAAAGTGATTTTGAATGGTCAAAATGTCACGGGTCTAAATTGAGATGCATTGTAAATCTAAAATATATATGTGGTTTCTAAGATTAATGTGGAAAATTTTACCCTGATTATATATTAAAGTGACATATTTGAGATGTATTAGGTTAAATAAAATAGGACTTTAAATTTCTCTTTATTTATTGTTTCAGTTAGAACATTTAAAAATACACACATGACTCACATTTATGATTCTTGTAACTTTTGAAAACAATGCTGGTCATGAGACCAGAAGTTATTCCGTCTTCCAATGGGCTTAAAGGCATTTGGCCTTGGTTTTCTGAGGGGATTTTTACAGTCACCATGGTGAGCTGCCATCTCTGTACAGTTTAGGTCTTGTGGAAGAATGGAAGGATGATGGAACTCTTTTTAATATAAAGCTGTAAACATTTAACTTTATCATGAATTATGTATATGACTGGGTAACCTCCAGTTTCCAGGTCTCAATGATCAGCTGAAGTCCAAAAAGGCCAACTGACATGTCAAGATCACAGCTATTCAATACTTTATCCCAAGTTCTACTGGCTCCTTAATGTATAACCAAGCTATCCAGTATATACTATACTTTATATATGTATAATGTAGGTGGAATAAAAAAACAAAGGTATTTGGAAAAGGATTGGGGACAGTGGGTATTGATTTTTTTATTATGGTTTTATTCATGAGTGCTAACATGGCCAACCCCATCATAAGGATGTATTCATAACAGAGACTGAATCAATCCTAGATACTGTGTGCATGTGCATGTGTGTGTGCAGAACAACTCTGGAAATTTCAAAGTTATAAGCATAAAGAGTATCAGTGAGTCTAAGCTAGATGAGATGATGGGGGAATCTTGAATGATTCCTAGACCTACACGTTTGTGAACCTTGATAGAAATAATGAGAGAATCCAAGATCCTCAAAATTGCTGTGTAATACAAAAGTAAGCCATAATGCCTCATACTTTCAAACCATCATGTAGTACTACAAAATGAGCACCAGCTTCTCATTCCATGTACTTTGGTTTTAGTGATGAATAAAGAATTTATAAGTAGTGACATAATGCCTCTTAACTTTAGTTGCCTGAGCCCTGAAAAATGAGTTGAAATAAAAGTGATACCTGTTTCTGTGGCTCACACATAGCTGGTGTCCAAAATATTGGAAGCAATAAATAGGCAAACATCTATTATGTGAACTTAAAAGTCTTCTCACATCAGTTTTGTGAATGTGTTAGTCATGCAGCACAATAGGACTAATTTCTTCAGCTTAGAATAAAAACTATGAGCAATGTAACAAAATGGAACAAGCCAGGCTAAGTAGCAATAACCAGGACATTAATCTTTCAAATTGTCTTCTCTATTACATGTCTACATATGTGAGCAAAACCTAATCTAGATTAAGGGAAGTCAGAACACCCATTCTCCCCTCTTGAAACTGTTGTTCATCTTTGAAGCTAAAATTTGGATGACAGTAGGTCTGGAATTTATAATCAATTGCTTGGGAGAAATGGAGCCATATCTAAATCCCACCATGAAAAAGCCAAAAGACCAAAAAGAAGGCAACACATTTGCACTTCCTAGCACAGACTTCTGAAGTGTCTTTTTAAACCCCAAAGGGACTGCAAAGCTCAATTTATTTTCATAGGAGACTAAGTGCTGACTGAAGATATGGTATTTAAGGCAATCACCATGGAAATGAGATTGTATGAATCATGGCTTCTAAAGGCCTACTCAGTATGTCTTGACTGACAAGTCCAATTTTATTTATATAGATAGGGTCCCTTTGATGAAGCAAAATCAACATATGACTAACTGTGAGAAGTGATATTTCTAACACTTGAGAGAAATTTACATATCATCTATTACCAACCTGTCATCTATCTATCTATCTATCTATCTATCTATCTATCTATCTATCTATGTATCATCCATCTATCAGTGTATTATTTCTTTCCAACAATTGATCTACCTATCTGCTTATGTATCATCTATAACTTATGGCTATGCTCAAAGAAATGAGTTACTTAGAGATATACAACTATAGTTAAACTATATACAGAAAGAATAAGTTACTAAAACAATTGTGAAAGTCAATAGCATGAATAAACAAATAATTAGGACAAAAAGGTAGTCTGTAAGAGCATTAACAATAACAGTTCAACACATGTTTACTGTAGATAAACAGGATGTATTTCAGGTTGAGTTATTAGAACAAGCACTTTGACATCAGGTATCCATGTGTGTAACAGTTTATATAAAACATGTCAAAATAAAATAGTGTGCTGCTTGTGATTCACTGAAGCAGGTATGCCAGCATATAATGCTCAAAGTCCAAGAATAGTATTCTTAATATATAATAGGGCAGAGGAGAAATACTTATTTCCAAAGATAATATAAATAAGTCATTCTCTAAGATGCTGGGTTATACATTTAGGACTCTATGCATCTTAAGTACTAGATGTCAGTGATTTGCACAAGTCCATAGGATTCTTTGGACCTCAGCTCAGTATGGAGACTTGGAAACTGGAGCACAGAGTTCCAAGAGCATCAATTACTCATTAAATTCCTTCCTTTCTTCCTTTTTACTTCCTTTTCCCTTTCTCCTTTCCTTGCAAATGCAAGAGAAAGCTGTGAGTTCATAGATGAGGAGCAAGTCCACAAAATCCATAAAAGTATAGTCTTATTTAGTTATTTACATAAACAGTATTTATTTCACTTGCCTTTTTGGAGAATTAGTTCTTTATTAAAATTTTACAATGACCTCTTAAAAATGTTTTATTCATTGTGTCTTAAAGAGTAAAGGCTGAATGAAAGAAAATAAATTGAGAAAATAGTTTTGGTAGAATTAAAAAACAAGAGAAAATACATTTCCACCAAAAGCTTATTTGAGAACTAGCACCGTCCAATCTTGTTGGAAAAGATCAAGAACAATAAATTGAGGGCCATGACATAGATATTATTAGGATAGGATCTGGTAGTCGATAAGAGCCCATGTTGTCCCAGCATGAGGACCTGGCAGTGAGACCCCAGCAACTAAATACAGATATGGGCAAGGTCTTGAAAAATCCTGTAAGTTCAGTTCTGAGAAAGACTGAGGCTGGAGGATCACAGGGCTCGCCAGATTCCCAACTTACCTGTGGGTTCTGTGACAGACAGTGGTTTCTCACTGCTACTACCACCACAACACACTAACACACAATCTTAAAACAGCTATAAAAGTGAACAATTTAATAGAATAAAGTTATAAAGAATAAAGGGATTCTTATGCCTGAATTCCTCAGATTCTATAGGGCTTTCTGTTGTGTGTGCACATGTTTACCAATAAGATAGATTTCCCATTAGAATAGCAGCTCTGACCATGCTTGTGTTGAAGAATGTTGAAATGCGCTCTGGAGGAGAAGCAGGAGGTAGAACATTTCTGTCAGAGCATAAGACATTATACTAGTAAAGGATGCTAACCACATTTTGGAAGTAGCAAATACACGCTGCTTTTACTCTGTCCAGGGCAGGAAAAACATAAAGTTAATGGGACATGCTTTGGAGTGTCATTGTAAAATTTAGTGTACTCTCAGCCAAATGTTTCAGAATGTGCCCCACTGCCAATCTTTGTACCATGACTATCTTAATTTTTCTGAAGACTTTAACTAGAGGACTACTTTATTTCCAGCAGTATCATTCTAGAAGGGAGGTTGGAAGATAACCCAACAGTGGGGTCAAGACATAGAAAAGACATATGGAGAATGTTTCTAGTTATAAAACAAGGTAAAGACTCAAACTATGGAAACAGCTTAGAGGAGAGAACTCTACTGGAGACACATGCAGGACTCAATTACATACAGAAACAGAGATATGAAGATGTGATTACTCTCAGTTTGGGCAACTGAGTAGTTGGCGAGTTACAGACTTCTAGAGAATGTTAGAAGGTAGCAGATTGGGAGAAGAGAGCATAAAATTTGTGTGTGCTTAGAGTCTCCATTGAATGCCCTGAGAGTTGTAGACAGCTGAATGTTCAGACCTGCAACTCCCAGGAGAGCACTAAGCTGAAAATAGAGATCTGAGCATCATCACATTGTGGATGGTGATTGAAATCACAGGTGTGAATAATATTTCCCAGGGAGACTGTAAAGAAGGAAGAGAAAAAGTTATGGAAGGAACCCTTGGGGACAGCAGCATTTTGAGGCAAAGTCTTGCTGTGAAGACAAAACCCAGTATCTGAAAGCACATTGTTGAGGGTAAATGCACTTTCCAAATATAAAGACTGTTGCTAATATTACAATTCTTAATAATTTCAGCTTCTCCAAGCAAATAGAAGTAAGTGCTATCCCAACATGCAGAGAGGCAGTGTAAAAAAGCTACATGCAGATTGTTTATTTAGGAAAAATAAATCAAATGCTAAGGTAAAAGAAACCATTGCAAAGACCACACAGGAGCCAGGTTCTTAGTTTTGCTTGCTCCAACTGTAGCCATGGGTTTGCCATCTGGGAATCTGTAGTAACTGTAAGCAAGTATGTTACCACTGAGTCATCCCGCATGGAGTGCTAGAGAAACAAGGCCTGGGTCCAGATTCCATTCAAGAATTTTACAAAACTGCCTTCGAAGAAAGCTCAAGAGATTTTCATGAAACAGATTGGCTTAATATTTGAACATGGTCTTTGCTCAAAGTTGCAATATTAAAGCTATTTATATGAAGGCTATGGGAAAAACAAAATAGCCTGTTACCTATATGTCCATTACAAAAATATATATTATACTTCTCTGTTTTGAATTTAGTGTTACTGACTTCTACCTTCTTTTGAATCTTGATTTGTAGCTAAGGATTTGCTTACTTGGTAAACTATATGACAGTGAAGAAACAGATGTGGAATTTAAATTCACATCCAAACATATTTTGTATTCCAACTTTGATATTTTTTGATATAGAACATAATTTTTACGAACTTCAGATACTTTATCTTATTTAACTTATCGATTCTTTGTGAATTTCACATTTCATGCATGCTAAAAACCCACACATCTTAACCTTCCTCTTGTACTCACCCTCCACCCTTGGAATCCCCCCCCCCCCCGATAACAAAGAAAAAAATCTCATTTTAGAAGCTGTATTGTGTCACATTGTGTCACACAGTATACCTTTATCCACACTGCTTTGCTTGCAAATGTCCATTGCAATGACTCCTTGGTCTGGTACAAGGCCTCTAGATTTTGATACTGTATTGATACTGGACCCTTACTGGGACTCCTCTTGCATATCCTGTTGTTGCCCTGCAATGGAGATCCTGAAGGTTTGGATCTGTTGGACAAGAATCTTTATAAAATGGGTAGGTGTTGGCATAGTTCAATTCAAAGTCCTGGATCTGGGCTTGAGAGTTATCTGGTCATGTTAGCCTACTGGCTCTCCCCCTTTCATGCCCTCTAGGTCATCTCATCAGCACTCTCTTCTACCAGGGCCAACTCTATCCTGCTGGCCTGGTGAGGTTCAGGACCCGCTCTCCTGAGTGTTGCAACTGGTTAAGGACATGGTCAGTTCTCCCACTCTCATGACCCCGGGGGCAGCTTTCTTACCTGCTATAGATAGTGAGGGACATGGAAGAGGAAGGCATCTCTCTCTTATCTGTGCCACCACTCACAACAGACAATAGGCAGGGCTGGCTTTCCCACATTCATGGCCTCTAGCAAGATCGCCTACAACCCTGACATCCAGGGACAGGTCTACAGTGCTGCCTAGTGCAGGGCCCGCTCTCCTCCCTAGTGCTACACCAGGACAGGGCCAGGGGCAGCTCTCCTGTTTTCATGACCATGGCCAGCTCTCCTGCCTGATGTAGGTGGTAAGTGCTCCTGATGTTCATGCCTTCTACCTGCCATCAGGGTCAGCTCTAATGTGCTGCCCAGATGAGGTTCAAGGGCTGCTTTCCTGATTGCTGAACTAGGCAAGGAACAGGGCAGCTCTGTTGTTCTGATGACCTCAGGGCCAGCATGGTTGCCTGCCATAGATGGCAAGAGGCAAGGGGGGTGGGTATTATGTCACCACATGGGTGACATTGTAGGGCCAGCTCTCCCATGCGCATCTCCTTGGAGCCAGCTCATTCTCATCCTTTTCATCAGTTCCCCTGCTCTTATGCCATCAGGGACAACTCTCCCATGATGCTTAGGTGAGGGGAGGGAAGAGTTCTACACAGCCCTCAGATATCAATATGTTCTGGGGCAGAAGCTCAGACAAAGGCTGTTCACCTGACCTTTTGTGGTAATAGACCCTTGCTGCTGCAGACCACAAACTTGGAAATAGTCTCCAGGGGCATCACAAGCCAGTATACTCAGAGGCCAAAAGAGGACAATGTAGTGTACTGGAATAGAAGAAGTGTGTGAGTTGCAGATAGGGGTGGTAGGAACTGAACTCATGTATTTTGCAGGAGAGGTATATACTCTGAACCATTGACCAGCCCCATTTTGAAGGATGCTGCAATAAACTCTAGCAAAACCTGTTGTTGATTGATTTTTTTTTGTTTGGATATCTTTTGTTTGCTTTTAGATAGAACTTCACTCTGTAGCCTGCCTTTGCTGACCTGGAACTTAGTATGTACCTTAGGCTAGTCTCAGATCCTTGGTAATCTCCATGCCTCTGCCACCCAAGTGCTAGGATGACAAACATAAACCATCACATATGGCTTAAAGTCTTAACTAACCTGCATAAATAAGAAGCTGGATATGCAGTATAAGGTAAATGCCCAAGAAATAAATTCTCATTTTCAGTTGCACAAACTGTTTGTAAGTATGTGAAAAGTAAATTTAATATGCAAATTTACTCAGTTTTTAAATCAATGGTCCAGTTATGTTTGATCATAATATTACTTCTTATTGTGAAAGTAGCCAAATTTAATGTCATATCTATTGTGCTGTATTATAATTTATTTTTCTATTCCTTAATCACTGAGTTTTGTGATAAAAATAAAACAGTTAAGCATTGAGGTTTTGCAAAATTTTAAATATACATAAGGATATGTTCCTTTTATAGAACATATTTTTCTTGATACTTTCTTTTTTTATTTCCCCAGAACAGTAAAGTTATTAAGATGACAGGGACATTTCTATGTCCCCTTATATTCGCAATGCCTGCCAGAAGGCTTAGCACATAATTAGCTACAGAAGTTTGCAGGTTGAGTGATTGTCTGTATTGCTTAATTTATTAGCAATTGAATTGAATGTTTTGATATTTGGATTAGGTTTTAAATGAAATAATATAGTTTTAACATTCATGTCTGTGTTCCTTATCAGTAAGAAAATTCAAAGAAGACAACTTTGATATATGCTGCTTGCCAGAGTGCAGAGCTCTCTGTATCTTATTGTGTCTGATAAAATATGCATAAATCATACATTAAATTTAACAATCTAGAAAGTAAATAGACCATTTTATTTATTGTCAGCCATCATAGGAGAGCAAAGGTCAAGGGTGATGTTCTTAATGGTGTAAGGTGCTCTCATCTAGCTTAGAAATAATCCCCCAAGGAGGTAAGACATCATCACTTAATGCTTCATTGACTCTTTCAGACTTCCAGGGTACCATTCAGTTCACCAAAGCTGCAATTTTCCAAGAAGTACCCCAGTGGTTTCACTCAGTTATTGCATCTTCCAGATGGGCCTATGACTTCCAGAGAGCATTTACTATTAGAAAAATCTGGTCCAGTGTAATTTTCCCAAGGTGATACTTGAAAGAAACAGCTAGTGCTTGGCTTTATCTGGTAGCACACTTCACTTAGGCAATTGTTGATGTTAATACACCTGTACACAGTAAAGACGCTCCCTGTTTCTCTTTAATGTTTTTAGAGGAATTACTACACACAATAGGATAATTTTATTTAAAAATTGCATTTGTATAATGGTGTATTGACTTACTTGACCCAATGTAAGTGCTTAAGTGTACTTACAATTTCTCTTCACAAGAAGATGCTGGAGGTGGTAGAAAAAGAGTTATCAAAAAAAAATCACATTTATTTTTGGATACTACCAATATTTGTTCTTCAGCATTTGAGCACCAGTAGTTGTTAGATTTAAGTGATATTAAATGACTTTTAGCCATTTATATTTTAATTTAGTCATGCGGGCCAGGGAGGAGGCAACAGTGTTGAAATAATTCTGTCAGTGAGTCAGATTTAACATTTGCTACACAATTCGATTTTCTTTAGGTCAACCAAGCACATCAAGCTTGCTATCATCCAGCCTTTCTCAGATTGATTGTAATTACCAGACAGGGTAGTTTTGGAGAATCATACACCTACATTTTTATACTTTTCCTAGGTTTTGATTCGTTCACAAGTCAGAGGGACATCAATTTTGTTCATTTAATTTTCTTTTCAAATGACAGATAATTTAGTGGTCTCTTTTTACGCAAACTTAATCATTTGCTACCGCATCTTAAACTTTGTTACTCAGTCATTCATAGGATGCCTGAGAGTTCCCACCATGAAAATAAAAGTAAATGAAATTTAGTCTCAGCTCTCAAGGAATTTGGCAGTTGAGTAGAGGCAGACAGGACCGTGAATGGATAATTAATGTGTAGTGTACTAATCACTATAATAAAGGCATAAGTAAAGTGCTATATAGGCACAGAAGAACAAATGACGAGAGTCTATCTATGTCTTCCAGAAGGACTGTAGAGGAAGTGGCAATCTAGTTGGGCAATGGAGGACACAGCAAGAGTGTTCTCAGGAGAGCAGGCAGGTAGGAAGTGGGCAAGCATTCTAGGAAGAGGGTCTGTCATATTGGTTAGAACATAGTGAGGGAGAAACTTTGGTGAATGTAGAAGTGGGAGCTACAGAAAGAGGCTCCAGGAAAAGATAATAAACCTTGATAGATTCCCTGGAAAGGGCAAGCAGGATACTTAGAAAAAGATTCTTAATATGGTGCTTTGAAGAATTCAAATGGCAAATGACAGTTTTAGTAGAAGAGTTTGGGTAGGTATATTGAGTGAGAAGACCAGGATTGCTCACTCTTAGTAAGATAGTAGTGAAAGGGGAAGTTAGGATAGAAGCTGAGGGAGAAACATAGCTTATCAATGGCTTTGAGTAAGTTCCTTATTTGAGACTGAGAAAATATATGAGAAGAATATAAACATGATCGTGCTTCAAGCCAGAAAGTTATGCTACTTAATTCTTGAACTATTCCAGATAATTAAAATTTATTGACCTTTCCTCTTTAAACTCTACATTTGATGTCTACAAATTTGGCAGAATCCACAGTTATCAATGGGAGAGCACATTTTCATTTTATGTAGCAGAATATAATATCCTAGGAACCAGAAGTTTAAGTCTGTAACTTAACATTTAGTTTGCACATTGAACTTTGAGTAAATTAATAAATAACAAGAGAGATTATTCTTCAAATTTACCTGCTATTATGTTTGTTATTGACTTAGTTGAGCCAAGGGGATTTGGAAGTATGCTACTTTTACATAAGTTCTTCACTATTCTTCCAATAATGATAATCAGTGTGAGCTGGAGCTATGTGATCTGCATTACCTCTGGACCATGTTACTCAGTACTTTTTAACACAAGCAGATATCCAACATATTTAACTTCTTTTAAATGCCTATTACTATAATAAGTATTTGACATTTGTTTTCCAAAACCTCAATTATATTTCATAATGTTTGTGAAAATCTTTCTCCCTTCCCTATCCCTCTCTTTTCTTTTGTGTGAGAGAGCATCTCAGTATGGTTCCCAGATACGCTTGGAGCTCATCCCTCCAGTACTAGAATCACAGGTGCTTGCCACCATGCCTAACTAATAACTTACACTTCTTTAAATGGAGTCACAATAGGCTTCAATTCTTACAAAATCTAGAAAGACAGACTGATAAACATTTCTAAGTGAAGGCTATTTATTTAAAAACAAATACCCATAAAAATGAAATGTCTCAGAAAAAATTGAGACTTTCAAATATCTGAAAAGATTTTGAATAAAAAAGAATCTATAAAGATTATTTTAAATTTCAAGAAGATGAATAGGAGAGAGGCATGGCAGCATCTTCCTTCTAGAGCCATTCAATAACTACTAAATAATATTGCTACTTAATGAGTACTAAATTAATAGAATATACTTAGCCATTTTGCTTGTAATATCTTTGTATCTGCCAAAACTGCAAACAATATAAATGAGTGCATGTGTATTTTTACTTATTAAATAGTGAAACAGTATGCAGCACTGAAAATGGGTAAATGCAGACTAGAACACAGCTCAGTGTTAATTCTAACACAGACTTAAAATAAGAATGAAGTTTATTGTGTGATTCTGAAGGAGAGAAGGAACAAAAAGCACCCTTTACTAATATCCGTGTGATAAAAACAGTGAGATAAAAGGAAAATTAACACAAAATATGATTGATATGTGAGATTTGATTGGTATGGGTACATTAATGCATAAGATGCATGGTAGTGATATATTCTCAAGCTAGTCTCACATAGAGACTCACTTCTAACACATACTTTGTAAAAATTTTCAGGCACTGGTACAGGCCTGTGAGCTCAGCATTTGGGAGAAAGATAGGAAGATGATGAAGGCCATCCTTGGCTATATAGCAATTCTAAAGCCAGCCTAAGTTCTATTTGAGATTTTTGTCTCACAAAACCAAGCTAAACCAAACAAGAACAATAAACAGTAAAATAAAACTTTCAATGTTGTCTCATCCAAGATGAGAACTCAACAGGTAACCTGTTCTGTCATTGAGAATTTTGTCTTTTGTGGACAAAATTTATTTACCCAATAAGTACTACTAATGAGTCACAACTTCTTTCAATAAAGCTTTGTTAAGTGTTATTGCTATTTGCAATGTCCCAGAATAACAGATGAGAAAATTGAGGATAAAATTTGCATCATGTAAGCATCTAGATCTCAAAGAATATCTCACCCTTTCAAAACATCTGGGGGGATTAACTGTATTTGTCTTTATCTCCTTGTTTGGCACAATCTTTGTGAAACCTATGCTGTCTGCAGGACGTGTATCTATTTTGGATAATAATTTGTGTCTAGGATACATATATTAGATACCATGCCTTCCTTCAGAATTCACTTTGAAATCTATAAAATGTATGTAGAAAGAGATGGTCTAAACCATTTGGGGAGCTAATATTTCACTTTTTAATGTTGTTCTTTATGAAAATGTCACTAAAGCTGACTTTCAATTCTCTTGTTTCCTGTTTTCAAACCAAATTTATTAATAATTTAATTAAAGATTAACAATTTAGTAGTTATGACATATCCACAACCATATTCCAATATTTATAATGGTTGTATTTGTTCCAAGTTTACTAAGTGACAGATGCATTACTAAGTACTCACACATTCTACAGGGTTATTTTTATAAGTTCTGGCTTCTTGGGTTTTACAAGAACATAAGAACATGCCATTTGTTCCTCATTCTCAGCCAATCACTGCAGTGCATATTTCTAGTTTTAACTAGGCATAAACTCTACAAATATTTACTTCATTCTATGACCCCCACAGCATCAATACTCAATAACTATTATAATTCTGGCTTCTGGAAACAGTAATTTTGGAAGACTGATTTAAAACATTGGAGAGTTCGTCTTAAATATATATAAAAAATATGCTTTTAGTTCATTACGTGTATACTTCTTTGAACTCTAGTCTCAAGTGATGCCATTGCATATTTGATAGAGAAAGCAATGCTATGGAAACACATGCTGCCTTCTCACTAGTGTTATCTGAACCCATGGAGGAGAGAATTTTATGGCCAAATAGTTAAGTGGTTTGTTTTCTTGCTTCAGTTCCTTTCTGCATCTTTGCTAAATTTATTTTATTTCTTATTTTTGAAATTAAAATACAATAACACTTTTTCTCCCTTTCCTTTTCTACTTCCTATACTACTCTTTCTTGCTCTCTTTCAAATTTATGTTTTCTCTTATCACTAATTGCCATTATATTTGTATATATGATACATATGCATGTGTATGTTTTCTTTATACATATACACATAAACATACACATATACGTACACATATGCATATATTTCTAAATATAACTTTCTCTGCCTTATAATGTTTTTAGTATGTATGATTTATGATTTCAGATATGACTTTTTGATACTGAATAATCAATTGGTGTACTTTTTCCTGGGAGGAAGACTATTTTTCCTGCTCCCAGAATTTTTCAGGTACCTATAGTTTTTTGTGTAGGATTGAAGCCTTATGGATTTTTTCTCAGTACACTTGGACATATTTATTGTTGTTGTCGTTGTACAGCTTAAGATTTGGCAGTCTTGCTGGTGAGGCTTTGTGTGTATAGCTTCTAACATTACTAAGAGACACAATCTCAGAGCAAACGAACTCCCAGATCTTCTGGCTCTTACAGTCTTTCCTTCCTTTATCTGCAATGATCCCTCAGCCTTAGGTATCATAATGACCCAGATCATTGATTGTGTCTTTTTCTGTAATCAACTACAGTTCTGTTTGTAACCCTCTAATACGGGTCTAATATCTAACCACTGCTTTCTTCTCTGTTTCTCCTACATCGTTATTTCCAATGTCTCCTTCTTATAACCTTATGAAATGATTTTTAACTTTAAATATCCTTATGTTTTTAAGTGTTTTCCAGCATGAGATTAATCAGAAAACTAAGGGGAAAAACTATAATTTTATAACAATTTTGCATTTCAATGCGGACCTTGTGTTTTTTAAAGATGAGAATGTTTAAAAGCTTACATGATGGTGTACAACTGTGTTGATGGAATCAGAGCTCAACACTACATTCTTTCTGACCTGAAAACCTCCTTTTAACATACTAACTTGCCTCCTGTGATTCATTGCAACAATGAATCAGCCAGGTTGCCATGTGGAGCTCTCTGCCTTATAAGGTAGCAACATAGCATAGATAAGGATAATTGTATAGTATAGATAAGACACTAGGCTCAGAGGCTTCACAAGTTCTCAGCTGCTGCACTGTCATAAAAACCCTGAATTAAGTGGTAAACCTCATCTAGAGGCAAGACACTTGTCTCATTGCCCCCAAACCTAAGCCTTCACCTCTTTCACAGGAGGCACATTGAAAATCATCTTGGCTGACTGATGTCATATAGAGTGTGGACAGGCCTAGTTTGGAGTCATGGCTCACCATGTGATGGCTACTTCCCTCTTCAAAGACTTACCTACTCCAGAACCCCATACCACTCAGGTTTTTTTATGGTCACAAAAACAAGGATGTGAAGCTGCTCCCCTTGTAGGCTGCTTATTAGAAGTAACCTTTTAATGGATATTCCATCAAGAGGGACAGCCAGAAATTTTTATACGTCTATTACCTTTAGGTATATGCTAAGTTAAATACTATGCTGTAGATATGCACAGAGCATTTTGCAAGACTAGCTGAGGAGTTTATGGAGTAAAGGTTAGGTATTGAAGATGAGAAATGGAGGCTAGGACAGAGCTGGCAAGAAGAGGTAATTGAGAGAAAATTATGTTAAAACCACAAGGTTACATTTCTGTCCTTGTAAAACAGTCTCTGTAAGAACAAAGAGTAATTATCAAAATTAAAGAATAATTAAAGCTAAAGTTTTGTTGATAACCTTGGCTGTACTTGAAGTTCAGAGAACAGTGAAGGGTGGAGGAGAACAGACCAGAAGGTTTTACCCAAGAGGCCAGACTCAAGAGGCTTTGAGTGATAGGACAGTTTAATCAGACAAAGAAAGAAAGGCATTATGTACAGATTTAGAGAACCCAAATGACATTAATTCAACTGAGACTGTTTTTAATAAGCCTTAAAAATATCTGCTTTTATAAAATTCTAAACACGTCTAAGATTGTTCTGAAACTCCTTATATGTGTGACTTATAATATTCAAATAGGTTATAACTATTCTGAAACCTAGAAGGTTTCTCTACTTTCTTTTCATTTTTCAAACGTGCCTAGGATAGTATTCTGACATAACAGTTTCCAATAAATGCTTATTAATAAAGAATATTTTCTGTATTCTTCAGCCTTGCATTATTGTAGCAAAATAACTGAGGCAATTAACATGTAAGAGGAGAAATTAATTTTGGTTCATTATGGAGCCCATAATTATGAATATCTGATGATGGCAGTGTGTCATGGTGGGCACACTTGCTAAAGCCTACTATTTATAGCATGAACCACTATGCAAAGATGGTCAAGAAGAAGCTGAGGTCCCATAATCCTCTTAGAAGGTGTAATCACAATGCCCTAGGCTCCACTTTCTAAAGGTTCAACTACCTCCCAATAACACGAAATAGGGACTAAGGCTTTAATGCATAAATCTCTGAAAAATGTGAGCAGATCTTATCACATGCCTAGTAAACGGCTCAAAGCTCATAATGTCCAATAAGTGTGTATATACTGACCACTAATACATCTTGTACAGTAATAATTATCGTAGTGAACACTTATTGTGTCCCACAAAGATCTTTCACCTTTTGGGAGTTCGAAGTAAATGTACAATTGAAACCCATATTTAAAATACTTTAAAGTCCTTAAAATATGTAAAAAAAAATGGAACTAAGAAACTGTTATAAATATATTTTATTTTTCTCTTTTAGCAGATATTGCTTCAAATTTGAGACTTTCTGAATTACATCTTAGTCTTTTCAGAGTCACATGCACAAGAAAGTTACGATAGGAAGAATGGACCTGAGTCCCTGTCCAAGATGAATGTTGCCTTTCCACTGTTCCTTTCAAGCTATAGTCTATTGAGGTGCATGGTTCCCATTTAGACCTATTGACATTCAAACACATGAAGGCACATGTAGGGTTACACATTGATGAGAAGATTCATAAAAAATATTAGAGGTATAGTTAGGATCCAGAAATAAGACAACTTTGGGCAGCAGGCATATGACTTGCTATTGGAGAGATGATACATGAGACTCAGCGGGGCTTACTTCCTTGATTATGCAAATTCTTCGCTTCTTAGAAAGGAGTCTTTGCATAGAGTTTCCCACCGAGGCTTTTTAAAGCTGTGGCTTTAGAAAGTTTCTCTCTAGTACAGAGCTGTTGTTGTATTTCATTCTAAGGACTTTTAAAATCCCAATAAAATGCTGAGGGATAACATAAAGGGTGGAGTCAGAGTTTCTACTCTAGGCTATGTGAGTTCAGAATATCTGAGTATCACATGAGTATTTTGTGGAGCACTGGAAAGTCTACTTCAGTTCCATTTCTGTTTCTATTCCTCCACTTTTAGGTTATGAAGGATGAAGAAAGGTGCTAGGGTATCAATTCCTGGAAGAGAAGGGATAAACAAAGAAAACTCATGTTGGTAGATGAATTTACTTGGAATCAAAAATACAATAGGCAGTGATATTATGGACAAAGAAGAGTTAGATTTATCTCTATAACTGTAAAGGGCCAATGTTATTTTTATTATAAAATATTATATATGAAAATATCAATATAAAACAGCAAAAGTTATTTAAAAAGTAAAACACAGATAAAGTAGGAAAACAAATACATTCATATTTAAAACATAATATCCCATTCATCTTTCCATTTATTTATTCATTCAGCAAATTTTAATATCCTTCATGATGAGCCAGACACTAAAAGTATAGTAGATAATAAAATAGCTTCTTTACACCACTATGCAGTGAAATTAATATTAACAACATGTTTTGACTATAAAGAATAATATTTAAAAGGATAGGCTTGGTGGCTAAATATAACCCTAGACTTGGGAGAAAAGACAGAATTACCACATGTTTATGACCAGTTTGACTGACATAAAAATTTTTCTCAAAACAAAACAAATGAAAGGCCAAACAAAAACTAAAGGATGAATGATGTTGTGTTGAATTATTACACCATAGATATAGCACTAAGAATTTTTAAGTTTGGCATGACAAATTTTAAATATAACACACTGAGAGATGACTTGGTTCTTTGTCATTACTTAAGTGACTGTCAAATATTCCCTACTATCACTTGACTTTCATGTGCTACAGTCTTGTTACACTAGGGTGAGAAGATACCCAAGTTGGCCCCACTTCTCAGAGGAAAAGGAGAGTGTGATAGGAAGGGTCTCATTGAGAGGGGAACCAGGATGAAGGCAGCTTATGTATGTAAAAAAATAAATGTAATACATATACATAATTATATATATCAATATATAATTATATTGTATATAATTGTGTGTGTATGTACACACACATATATATGTATACACACACACCATATATATATATATATATATATATATATATATATATATATATATATATATAATATCCTTTACTGGTGTGTGTGTGTGTGTGTGTGAGTGTGTGTGTGTGTGTATTATTCCCAGGGGAAAAATACATCTTTCATTAGTGAGTAATCGGTAGCATTCAGTAATGATCACTGTCATAAATCAATGTAGATTATAAAGTCACTCAGTAGTTATGTTTTAAGGTATCATTAAAATGATAATGAAAAGCATATTTTAGTAAAAACCACATATAGTAAACCACACATATAAAATAACAAATAATAGACAATTTTTTAATATATGGGAAAACATATATTAATATAGATTAAGAATAATTATAGTAAATGAGGCTTCTTATTTCTTTAGCCTCTAGTTGTACTATTAAGAGATTCTGAACTTTCAGAGGCCAAGGAACCACACTGCCTTAAATCCAGATGCATACATTCTTTCATACATCTAGCATGAGTTAGAAAAATAGAAATTGCCTGTGAGTGTTGTTGTAATTATTTAAAAAGCGGCCTCTGGTCAAGCCGACTGTCTAGGCTACAGAGTCTCTGCCTAGATCAGACACCATGTTCAGAGGCCATAAAGCCACAAGCATACTGCAGCTATAAACAGCCAGCCAGAAACACCAGCCCTGCCACCCAGGAGTTGCCAGCATGGGAGATGGTTCTGCCAATCTTACACGCTGTCTCTGCAAGGCTGGGCAGTGCCCAGACCATCCCGCCAACCACACGGGCTCGGAACAGATGAGACTTTAATGCTCAGATTATCCAAAGGCTTTTATATTTAGTAATAATCAATAACAAGATACCCTTACAATTAGAGGTGTAACCCAATACCCAACCTAGATATACCAACTACATTTGACTGCTATAGACAGTCAAATTAGCCTCCATGTTCCCCGCTCCTCTCTTCTCTCTCTCTCTCTCTCTCTCTCTCTCTCTCTCTCTCTCCCTTAGCTCCTCCTCTTCCTTCTCCTCTTCCTCCCTTACTCCTCTTCTTCCTCTCCTTACTCCTCCCACCTTAGCTCCTACTACATATGAGTAAACAAACAAGTGAATGAATAAGCTGTGGTGGTTTCATTATGAATGGTCCCCAAGGACTCCTATGTTTGAATGCTTGGCTCATAGGGAGTAGTACTATTAGGAGGTGTAACCTTGTTAGAGGAAGTGTGTCACTGTGGAGGGCTTTGAGATCTCACATATGCTCAAGTCTGGCCAGTGTTATACAGTCTCCTTCTGCTGCCTGAGAATCATGATGTAGAACTCTCAGCTCCTTTTCCAGCACCATACCTGTGTGTACATTGTTGTGTTTCCCATCATGACAACAATACACTAAACGTCTGAAATTGTAAACCAGCCCCAATGAAATGTTTTTTTGTTTTTTTTTGTTTTTTGTTTTTTTTGTAAGAGTTACCTTGGTCTTTGTGTCTCTTCACAGCAATAAAACCCCAATTAAGACACTCAGTTTGGCTCCAAACTACATTCAAGCTTTAAAACATGAAATGTGCTGATATAATTCTCCTTTGTGATAGAGATCACCCCTTCTGTCTTTTAAAGTAAATGATGGGAAATATGTCCTTACTGTGTCATGTTTTATTGAAGATTGCTTGATTTAAAATAGAAATTTCAGAATTTGAGAAACTATTCTTGTCATTGTGTGTTAGTGACTTTTCTGGTTTTTGTGATAAACATCATGACCAAAGAAACTTTTAGAAGATAGTTTAACTGGGGATATGGTTCCAGAGTGTTATCCATGATGGTGGAGTAGAGGAAGTAGAAGACCACAAGAGGCAGGGATCAGCCATGGAAAGACCACATCTCTAATACCAAGCAGAACATAGAGCGCTCAATGCATATGGCCTGTAGATTTTGAAACTTAAAATCCACCACAGGATTCCAGTGAGACACCTATTCCAAAAATGCCACACCTCCTAATCCTTCCCACATAGTGCTACCAACTTGGGACCAAGTATTCAAACATACATATTTGTAGGGGGCCATTTTCTTTAATCTACTATACCCTATAATGGAACACATTTGAATAATGTTAAAATTGTGTATATGTGCACACATTTCTTTCCTTACAATTATTTTGTATACAACTTAATGCCTATTAATACTATATAGTTTCTCTATGTCATGTTAATACCTTTTAAAATGTAAAGTTAATTATTGAAGACAATTTTAAAATGCTGTACCTTTACAATAAAGGGAATACTGCTATTATTTTGTATTATGCTATACCCTGCCAACCTTTATCTAATGCATGCATATATATTATAGGCATATGTCTTAAAAGATGAAAACCAACTATGGACTATTTTGGACACAGTATATTTTAAACTGCTAGGAATATACTGACATATAAAAGTGCAAATAGGATGCAAAAAGGAAAACTAAGGTTCATTCTGTCATCATGTAGCCAAAATAACTACATCATACAGAGTTTGAAGTACCTGCATTGATTGAGAACATAGGTTGGGAATAACAGAGGATATCTTCTTGGGTAAGGCTAACTAAGCAAAAGGCCTAAAAATTGGAGACAAAAAGAAAAGCATGGTCTGGTTGCTAGGCAACAAAAAGTCTAAGAAAGGTCCTCTTCATGGGATACACATTGCTTTGCCCATAGCATAACATGTGCTGAGAATATGTAGCTGGAATAAACTCCTTTACTCACTGATTTCCAACATCTGGTGTGTGTCTTGTCCATACAATATGTCCCTGAACATCTTAGCTCAGTGCAGCCCAGATGGAAAGAACAGACAGCTCTGAAAATGACCTTCATGGAAGCCTCTGTGGGGACACAGTGAAACTGGGCTAGAAATGATCTGTCAGGGTCTGGTTGTCACTGACATTTTATGTCAGTGGCTTCAATTTAGTGGGGAGGAGGACTCTGAACAAACAGTAGGAAAAGCTAGGATGACATCTTTCCAGAAATAGTTTTATCTTGGGGAGAGATGCCAGGGTTTTCGGAAAGGGAGCTGGCTTAGGTCTTTTCTTTATTCTCCAGGGAGAACACATGAGATAGCCACAGAAAGTTTGAATTTTGTAAGAGTGTGAGTATTAATGGTCTCTAGAATGCTGTGTTCTGGAGGACTGATTTTTTCAGATTGTTGTTAATCATCTGCCTGATGTCTGGGAAGGAGATTGGACCTTTTGTAATTTTCTGAAATACCAGAGAAGACAAGGTCTAGTTTTGGGACTCTGACAACAGCTCTGATATCCAAAAATGTAATGTAATTACTATTTTCATTTAATTTATGTCTTTCAAATTTTGTTTAGACAAAAAGTATGCAAACCATCTTCTCAGTGTCAATTCTTTGGATTTTTGACCCATGAGATAAAAAAGAATCTCATGATTTTGTAGCAAACTAGCTTAGTAATGAGGCCTAACATGGAATGGAAAGTATCTCTATATAAAGTGTTCATTCATTACATATTTCTGTAAATATTAGTGTATTTCACTATAGAACTACTAATTGTTTAATCAAAAAGTGGCTCAAGGTGATAGTAGCAAGTGCTGGGACAGATTAGAGGAAACCCTATTACTGTACTGCCCCCTTTATCTGTCTTAGGTTTTGTCAAGCTGGAATTCTGTTGGACTACTTGAATCTGAGAAGGATAAATTAAAAGCAGGGAGATGGAGATGTACTGTCCCTCTGGCACCCTAGCTATACCTCAGCACCATGAATCACTAGGGATTTGATTTAGGAAGCCTGTAATCTTTATAATTTTCCTGTAATGCCTTTAGGGTTTCAGTTAAATATCATTGGAAAGTTATTTTTTTAAACTGGCAAAGTTTTATATTCTTTAGAGAGAGAGGGGATAGTTATCATTGACCTTTTAAGTCAAAATTTAAATGGCACATAGCATATCATATACTTACTTCTAGTAGTGACTAGAAGTTAGCATCATTAACCCTGCTCTGCCTTAACAGTGGCAGTGTTCAATGCTTCACCATAATGTGACTTCTGTTTCCCCTATTTTCTTTCTGTATCCATAGTATGCCTATCTTTTTGCAGTACCGGTTGATTGATTATCATGCTAAACAGTTATACTTCTATATTTCTATTAGACATCACTCTTAAAATGACCACTCCATTCTAAAGCATTCATTTCTTGTAGTTTTCCTCAAATCTTGCAAGTAATTTATGTCTTAATCTGAGTCTTCCCTTCATTATGAAGCCTTTACATATTTTACAGCCTCCAGGTACTTATTTAATGCCTTCTTGTAGCATTTGTTGTCTTGCTACTTCTTGATATGTAGAATTTATGACATATTTTGTTTACTTTGCCTTTTAATGTAACTATAAATATTAGGATCATGTCTTCATATTTCTTTGTACCTTTAAAATAAGCTAAATTAGGGCTCATGAAAAATTTCCCCCAAAATATCTGAACTGAGCCTAGGGATTTTTTGTATTGAAGGTAGAAACCTCAGGGCATGTACCTCTGCTTTTCCTTTTCTAAAGAAGACCCTAAACTCATTTGGGCTAGTCTTACACAATAAGCACAAATGTACCTCAGAAGGTTTCCAGTTATGGTGGGCACTTGGCCACTGAGCCACAGCTGAAGATCTTGAGGATACATGTTTGCTACTTATTGTTCTCCTCAAAATGAGAAAAGGTTTCTAGATGCAAATTTGAGCAAAGTAGACAGGGCGCTCTCCCAGGAAAGAGCAGAAGAAATGATTAATGTTGCCCTTTCTTGGAGAGATGGAAAGAGATGGAAGGCTAGAAACTAAAAAGAAAAGATATTTGTGTTTGGGGTCTCAAAAGACTTTACAAAGTGCATGCACAAAAGTGCATTTATCAAGATTCTTTGGGATGTGCACATACTTGTTACAAAATTTGGTTGACAGAATTCTGAAGACCAAGAAGTCTGAATGAACATCTGCTGTCTGCAAACTAGAAAACCTGTTTTAATTTACCGGTAGTGGATTCAGTCTGACTCCAAAGGCCTGGGATTTGAAAATGGAGGTGCTGCAGAACATCTCTCTGGGTAAAGATACAAGAACAGTGTCTTAATATCTGTGTGGTGAAGTTGGTTATCCTAGCCCAAATAAAACAAGGGAGAGAATGAAGGGAACAGGGAGGGAGAAGAAAGAGAATATTCACCTTCCTTCTGATATTTTGCTCTGAATACTAAAATGAACCAATTTCATGATGTCTACTAATAATTGTGAAGGCATAGTACTTATTTACTCTACTCATCCAAATTATAACCTATTTCTAAGGAACCCTCACAGAAGCATGTAGCAATGGTGTTAGTTGATTTGTGATGTTGACCAGAATAAGCAGAGTGTTTATTATTTGCTTGATGACCATTAGGGGCTACCAAGGAAATGGGTAGAGAAGAAAATATAAAGTGAACACAGACAAGAACAAACTGTTAATGGTCTCCTGTTGCTATTCATTCTGTCATTATTTTGGAAAAACTTTCTTGAACTATCAAAAATAGCCTTTGAACAATAGAGGCACTTTGAATTGGTTAAATTTAACTGGGCAGTTGGGATTATAACTTTTGGATTTATAAATTATAACTTCTATAGTGATCTTGCTTGCCTAACTCAAAGGAGCAAAGCAACCTTATTCATAGCCCGGGGAGACAATGTGGTGTGAAAAAGAAAAGGGAACAGTACATAGATGTGAATTTCTGTTTCAGTAACTTTCTCAGTCTCCATTTTTCCCACAGTTAGGAAGTGGAGGTGAGTACTTGATAAAATATTATTAGCTTATCAATAATAATTATTAATCTAGCTTGATGGAAGTGTACTTGCTAAGTGTTCATTCTCAAGATCTTGATTAAGTGGGCTGGATATTTATACATCTCCTGCTTCACATATTAACATAATGTCACCAATGGAAACTGAAATAATTCCATTGGGAGAAGACAGAATTGTGACTATCAGGTATAAAGAATCCATTTAAGATATTTTTATGAATATTTAACTGATTTTAAGAGTTCACTCTGAATATGAATATCATCAGTGATATGTCCATATTTCAAGACTTTCAGCATGCTTAGCTGTAGATTTCACTTGTGGGTGTTCCTCTGGTATAGGGGAAGGATGTTTTGCTTTCATATTTAATTATAACCTCACATCCACATGTTTCCAGTATATTTTTTTGGAAAGAATTTTTTATGATTTAACAAGTTAAAAAAATCTTTTCCTCAGTTTTTTTTCAAACACGAACAGATGGTGCTTTTTTGTGTCTTTTTAAGGTTGCTGTTTTCCACAGCAGCACCTAAGCTATGCATTTAGTATAATATAACTGAAAAATATAAAAAACAGAAGTGTCCACATAATTTTGAGTTTATATCAACAGTTCTACCTTACTAGGTGTTTACTGTGCATTTTGGTCGCATTTGTGTGGACACATGACAGCATTGGAACTGGGAGAATCTGAGCTCATATACTGCTTAAAATGAAGCTTAAAATGACAATGCAAATTTAATTTTAAATAGCCTGTAATTTAAAGCAAATATGCCCCAATTATGCATTAACATATGTAATACTTTATACTTGATCATAATTGACAAGATTGAATGTGAAGAATAAGAGCAATAAATTTGATCTTTCAGACATTTTTATTATTCTCCCCAGCCATTGTGTCTTTCCTCTATCAATCACTGACTCTTAACCAAATGAACTGCTTAATTAAGGTGATGACAGGTACTTGGCCGAGATACTGGCTTCTTCTCTGTTGTGCAAGGTCCATTCCAGTGTTACACTAAAATATAGATGTAAATAATTTAATCATTTATGGCCATCCCTCCCACAAATCACTTCTAACAGTGGCACCAGTGATATTTAGGGCAATCACCGTCATTGTCCTCTGAATTTTAAAACACAGGTACAGGATCTGGAATAAAATTATCAATTTTTATTCTTTGCTCATAACATTATCTAACCATAGTAAACTATGTGTAATGGTCAAGCAAATTATCTTGTTCCTTTTGTAATTTTGATAGTTTGCAGGTAATTTATTTTCTCTATGCGTTTAATTTTTCTTAAAATGAGAAATTTGAAAACATTTTGCCTTCAACAACTATCCTGAATGTGGGATATGAAGAGACACTGTTAACAGAAAATAAGAAAAAGCTTCTGCACTTAACCAAGCAGCCCCAGTTGGTATCTCAGTCCTGCCCATCCTTCAAAGCTTCCTTGACATCCCTGGGTTAAGCTCATGATGCTCTTCCTTTGAATTCTCTCTAAGGGATTTGTAACCTTGTGAGTCTATCTCTCTCAGGATGGTGCAAGCCTCATGGGAACAAGAATTCTGCTTTATTCATTTTAAGTCTCCTGACCCCTCTGCATTACCCAGTGAACAAACAGTACTTAGTAACCATTTTGTAGAAATAATGTTATTAGATTTCAAGAAAGACAATATCTCTCCTGGTCTCTTATGAATGTTATTGTGTTGTTATACCAGTTCTTACATTTTCTCTCAGGTAATGGCTTGAAAATCTTTCTGGTCTAGGAATACTGCATCCTGACCTGGATCAGCATGCCCTGAAAAGGCTGGTTTTATGATGATTGAGGTTGTCATTACTGATAGATATCAGGAGTGCGTTGCTATGCATGCTTTTATGTGATAGCTCCATTTTGCAGTTCGGCAAATGGAGGTTTTAAGGACCAAGACTCAAAGTCAGTTCTATGATGTTTTAGTAAAACATTATGCTGTATTACCTTCACACCATCCTTGCCTTTATGTATACCAGAAATTCATTAGGTGTTGGCTGGTTACAACATTTTATTAATACCCTGTGAGAAGTTTAAAAGTCATTTATGATAAACTCTTTGCCTCCCACCCAGTAGGCCACAGTTCTTGCTCAAGTGCTGATCTATGATGCTGATATATGTATCATCTAGATCAGCTAGTGAAAATGAAAAATGACAGTGGTGAGATTAGAAAAATCCACTTTCTACTGAGGAATTTGAAAACTATTTTTGGAAATGCACCTGAAATTTGTAGTATGGTAAAGCTAGATCTTAAAGGCAGCATTGAGTGATCTCCCTTCACACACTCATTGCTTTTGAAATATTTTAGGATTTCAAAGCCAAAATGCTTAAAGAGCTCTGAACGAATGGCTGCCTGGTTTATTTTCTGCAATTTAGGGATTATGTAATACTTCATTTTAACTCCTTATTTATAAACCAGAATATAATAATTGTTTGAAGACTAGTTTTAAATTTTTGTTCTTTAGACAACTCATCAGTGTACCCACAACACAAATGGGTTCTGAATATAACTGAAATACTTAACTGAGGTATATATTGTATTAAAAAGACACTTAACATTTAAAAAATACATTTTTCCCCAAATTTTTAGCACCCTGCAGTAAAAAAGTACATATTTGTACTGGTTTTGTAATTGTACACTTAGTGAAAAAAGTCAGAATAAATAAACTCACTCTAAAATGTTTTATTATTGAATTTTTAATTGCAATATTCTTTTGTAGAATGTCATATATGTATAAGATGAACGGTGATCATACTTAACCCCCATTCCCCTTCAAATTCTGCCACATTTATCTAAAAGTTTACCAATTAGCCATGATGGTTATAGCAGTATAACAGAATAACAATGACATAACTGTTATATAGTAACAACTTTTTAATTGGATTTGAGGCTTGCTTCATAAGAGAGAATTTCATGTATAGTGAAAAGTCATGGCAAGATCAACAGCCATGGCAGGGGAGGTCATGGGCCCTAGGGTGCAACCTACTATTGTTATTTTGAATGACTATTCTGTCAAATTGCCTTCTAAATATTTATGTTTATACCCTTATGTATGCACTCCTCTAAACTTTGGTTAGATAAGCTTCTTTTGTCAGTGGAGAACAGTCAACACAGAGATGAAAGATGTGTCAAAGTGCTAAGAGTAATAGACTGAGTATTCATACTCTAAATGGGGCATCTTTATCAATCACTCCTTGCACACAAGACTCAGGGAATATCATGAAAAAAGAAAAATACTGTAAGATCTGGAGGGTAGGTAGGAGTACTATGACATGTTAACATCTGAACATGACTTGGGCGTGTCAGTCAGAAACTCAAAGCAGCTATAGTTACCTGTACAAGATCAAAAATGTCAAAATCCTGATAAAGATAATGGAGATACTTTCCAGGTCTCTCCCTTAAATCTATTTTAAATCTCCCTGAAAATCTATTGACAGTTGATAGCTCCTGGGCATGGAAAAACATTCTCTTCAGAGGATAAGGCCATGGGAGTTTGCCTATGCTCCAGTGGGGACTCCCATGAACATATAGACAGCACCAAGTGGACGTAGTCAGCTATGGGGGGAAGGAGAGGGGGTTATGAGAATAACAAAGCTGGGTCAGGATTGGGGTATTCTCAAAGAATCACTCCTGTCACAAAGACCTTCCTCCATCTCTCACATTTCTTTGTGTAAGAGAACAAAAAATAGAGCTGCTATATTAAAAACTTCAAAAGAATAAAGATGCTGATTTCAAAGTCCAATCTCAAATCATGCAGCTCACAGGACAAAGTAAGTAAAGGGATCTAGTGTCCTCTACAAAGTCAAACTACAGGCTGGGTCCTCAGGGCTATCTATTCCACTCGCCTCTGATCTCTTAGACTTCTCTCTTTTTTTTGTAAGGATCTACAAGTGTGTGTTCTTTTAGCCTTCCTTATTCTACTAGGATAAGTTTTCATGTCACATGAATTTCTCGCTCAGAGAAGACCATTTTTGTTTCTTTTTATGGAAGGAAAGAATCCCAAACTTTTCCTGATTCTGGAAGGGAATGAAACCCTGAATAACCGCTTTGCCTTTCTCCTTCATCTTTCCTTTGGTTTCAGTTCCAAAGCCTGTCTTCCCAAAAGCCCTGTCTACCCAAGCTGTTCCTTGGGAACATGCTTCAGAATTTGCTGTTGCCACAGTCTTGATTCTTTGTTTTCCTTGGAGATTTCTGTCCTTAAGGAATGTATATTTTGCCACTTAATGGCCCATATCAGATCCCTATTTCTTAACATTTAATTTCAAGGGTCAGAATTAGTCCTTTAAGAATGGATGAGAATTGTCCAAAGTAGCCAGCATTTTATAAGAGCAGCTCAAATCTAATAATAATAATAATAATTAAGAACCAACCATTTGGTTCCTAAAAAGCTAGTGAACAAGAAAAGTCATAACAGCTACAGGAGTTGTAGTAGTTTATAAAATGGCAGCGTGAGGGGTGGGGATGGTGGGCCCTGCCATGATGTTTTCCTGAACAATCAAGACATGCAACAGGCCTAATATAAACAGAAATTTATTTAGGACATAGAGAAGAGGTAGAGTCAGAGAAGGGAGGGGGACAGAGAAGGAGAGGAAGAGAAAGGAGAGAGGAAGAGAAAATGAGAAAAAGAGGCTGGCCAGTGACACATGGGGAAGAGAGAGGTGGGAGAATAGGTAGAGAGAGAGGAAAGATGGAGAGTCCTTTTCATGTGTGAACCAGGCTAGTACCTGGGTGTTGCTAAGTAACTGTTGGGCAGAGCCTAGAGGAAATGCTAACTGGGGTTGTCGAAGTCGAGGGATTCTGAACAGTATTTTGGGACACCCCAACCCAGGATAATGTGGGGAGTTATCAGGGACATAGATGTAACTTAGATAAACCTGGAGTTACTTTTTGCCCCTAGTAGTTTGCTTTTAATGCCTTTTGCCATCTAACTTTCTTACTTCTCCCCCTGCCATCACTGTGCAGCAATCTGTCATACACCTCGACTTATACCTTGGAACGGTTTAGAGATATTTGAAAATATTTAGAAATATTCTTTGTTGCTATGGACTGGAAAGAATTGCTGGTTTTTTTTTTTTGTGGAAGGAGATCAGAGATACTAAACATCAAAAAAAATGGGAAGTAGCATAATTTTCAACTCACAATATTAGTAATTGCTTATTCAGGAAACACTAGACTGCCAATAACTATAATACCTGCCCCCTTGTCCTCTTCTGCCCCATTGTGATGGTATGCATGAGTGTCCACTGGCATTGCAAGGAGCAACAAACAGCAATATTAAAAAGAAACAAACATTGGATTCCTATGAGGCTAGGTTCCAACATTATCATTCAGTTACTAACTTTGATGACAAAGCATGGTGACATTGGCAGATTTGGAATCATTGATGATCACAAAGTTTAAGGGATTGTTGTTTACCCCAAAGATGGGTTAAAAAGAATGTGATCAGACCCAGAATTGATCTGCAGTTCAAAGACCTAGAAAAGTGCCAGACTAATCTACTCCTGATCTGTCAGTTTGACTTTATTGTACTGAACTTAGCTGACATCAGGGTACACAAAGAAGGAAGCCAGCCAGAAATGCGGTAGGAAAATCCTGGGATTCTTCACTTAAGAATGTAAAACTTTTATAGAAATAAAATGTCCTGGGGAAAAACACTGAATCTTGAGTTGGGGGGTTGATTTATTTATCCTGGATCTCTGAAGCCTGCTTCAGGACCCTGTCAAGGACAAGTCTATAATATACTTCATTTGGTTTCACACAAAAAAGGGGAGGAAAATTTGGCAAAGAGAAAGCCAAGAAGCATGTTTGTCTGTATATTTCTTTCGCCACTGCTGGGAAGCCAATGTTGAGAACATGTCTTAAGCAGGCCAGAGAAAGCTGTTTGCCAAAATGATCCCAGCTAGAAAACTAAAAGCCCTGCCAGGCTTAAAGAAAGAATGTTTGTAGCATTTGTTTCTTTCTTCAGTGCTGTTACATTGTCAGACAGAGAGAATGTGAAAGGATCCACGCTGGCTGAAGTTGTCTAGGTGAGTGTTGGCGGAGGTGTTTGGAGAGCAGTGATTATGGAAGATTTCTGCTTGATGAAATAGAAAAAAGACTATTTTAATTTTTCCTTGAAGAAAAAAATCTGTACTTTTAGCAGTAGAGAGCTTTGCTATTTAGTAACTATCCAGTAAGAACGGTTCAGAGGAAAGAGACAGAGAAAAGTAAATCCTGGAGCCGTGGGGGTTAGGCGAGGTAAAGGAGGGAAGAGAAACGACAGAAACAGAAAGCAGATTGTACAGCTACCAGTTAGTTAAGGATTTGAATTTCGCCTTCACGCCTGATCTACTTTAGGAAACTTCAGTGTTCATTCATTTCAGCTCATTTTTTTAAAGAGGCAAAAAGGAATCAGTATTTTATTCATTACAGAAATAGAAAGTCATTTATGATATGCCTATTTTTTAAAACAAAGTTTGGTAATTTTAAACTATTCATTAAAATATCTGATAAGAACAAAGATCTACCTGATGTAAACCTGTTGTTAGGTCTTTTTTTTTTTTTAATATGTTTATTTTATGTATGTGAGTACGCTGCTGCTCTCTTCAGAGCTCTTCTTCAGACACACCTGAAGAAAGAATCAGATTCCATTACAGATGGTCGTGAGCCACCGTGTGGATGCTGTGAATTGAACTCAGGACCTCTGGGAGAGCAGTCAGTGCTCTTAACCACTGAGCCATCTCTCCAGGCTCTTGTTGTTAGGTCTTACATCACATTCTTACTTAAATTCTATTGAAAGAATGTCTAGAAACTGTCTCAGTATCAAAGGCCTGTGAGAAATCTTCATTAACACCCATGCTTACCTCCAGACATGCTGTGGAAGAGCAATACTGTAACAGGCATTGGAGTACACGCTCTTAGTGTCTGAAACTGGATTTTTAAAAAAATGAAGTGCCAAAGGTCTCTGAACTGAATAGCAAGTCATTTTATTTGACTTTTTAATATCATGTCTTGGAATGTTTTCAAAATCAAGCCTTGTAACGCATTGTCAAGAGGACATAATAGGAGCCTCTGCAAATGTCAAGGCAAAGGTCACATCTGACATATTTGTCTCCAGGTTTGGCTAGCAAGAAATTTTGTCATTTTCTTGTCCCCAACTTACTTATCCCCTAACTTTCCTCAGTTAGTATAAAGATAGGATAACAGATCTGGCTCCTGGTTGGTCACAATATGCTGCTGTGTTATTTTTGGTTATATTCTCATATTCTTCATACAGTTACTTGCCAGTAGATCTGGCTCACCAGGATATAAACTTGGTTTCTTTTTCTGTGTGTTGTCGTTGTTATTTGTTTGTTTTGTTCCAACTCTAACTTTCAGAAATTTGCCTTATATAATAGTAGATGCTCAGCAGTTGTTTGCCGGAAGAAATGAGTAAATTGTCTTCTTAATAATTCTGTGCAGCAAGCCCAAACACAGTAAAGTATGGAAAGAATTTGGGCTATGCTGAAATTTTATGTGCATGATCCTCAAGTCAACTAGTATCTGTACAAACATTCTGGGCGTTCTTAAAAAAAAAGTGAAAAGGTTAAAATTTTCATTGATGCTCAGGTCCTAAGCTGCTTAGATGCTCTTTGGAAGAAAAAAATGGTGCCATTGCAGCATTTACTATCTGAAGCAAGGGTGTGTGCCATTCCATTCATTTGTAAAATATATCTTCAACCTCTGAGCAATGAGCCAGTGTGACGCAATGTTTTTAATCCTTTAATGATCTTATATTTATGCTGGCTAGAATGGTGAGAAATCCAGCTTTTACAACCTTAAGGCAAACAACTACCTCTCAGGCTATGCAGGTTGCACCATTTAATTTTCTGTGCAGATGGCTGACTGACATAGGAAACAGATTTGAAGTAAGGGACCAGGAAAAATTGGCACTTCAATGACTCTGCTTCCTAGTGGGGTGTGGAAAGTGAGTCCTCAACACCCCCCCCAAGGCTTTTGTGTCACAGGCTAGCCCATGAGCCTTCTGCTGACATTTTCCTGCACATTTCCCAGGGTCAGGTTAGGGCTTTCTTCATTCATCTTAATGATGATTTCTTTCTCTAGTATTTGTTGATCTCAGGTGAGCTACATCTGTTCCATCTATTCCCATTTACTGTGATGATGACATTCTCTCTTTGTTCCAAGTGATTCACAGTATGATCATTATACGGGCTTTTCAAAACTCACTTCATCGTACCCCTTTTATTTTCAACTTGCTTGTTAAGGGCCTTTGAAATTGGTTAATTTCCTAGACTGTCACTGATTTGGAATTTTTCTAGAAACATCTGCCAGTATAGAATGTTTTATGGTAAGTGTTTATCCATTTGAATAGCAGAACTCAAGACTCCAAGAAAGTCATGGGATTTAAAAACAAATTTACTTTCCATATTTTGATTAATCTGTATTTTGAACCTAAGATTTGACACTTTGTAATAAATGGACAGTTGCAGCCTTATTTTTGAAAGATGACACATAAAACATTCTGAGACATTGGCATGCAATCATAGGGACAATCAATACTAATGATTACTCACAGTTGAAACTGCTAGTGGTAAACCTCAATAATTTTGCTTTAAACAGCCTCATTCTATGGCTTCCATTGTTCAAGACTCACTTTGCTCCCTACCAATCATGTTTGAAATGTGCTGTAATTGTAACTTCTCATTGATGTGACTCTAAAAGAACAGCTTAAAGGAAGAAGAATTTATTTTATCCTTGAATTCAGTGATTCCAATTCATGGTTGGTTGGCTCTACTGTTTTTAAACATGCCATAAGGCAGAAAGGTTATGGCATGAAAGCATGGCAGAGGGAAGCTATTGTCTTCAACCAGCAAAGAAGCCAAGAGGGAAAGGGACCAGAGACTAGAATGCTACATGTGTCCTAGTTCCTCTAGTCAGCCTCATCTCTGAACACTTCCACCACATCTGTATAATGTCACTTAATGGCTCCATTCAACCATGAAGTTGGAGTTCATGTGATTTACCAAAAGCTCAACATCTGTGGATCAGCAGACAAGGCTTCAGCATACGTTTTAAGGCACACTTCTTATCCAAACTGTAACACATGTAACATGTATATCTGTTACTTAATTTTGTCTGCCTCTTGACATTTTTTATGGTTAGAACTCACACACACACACACACACACACACACACACACACACACACACACACACACACGCTGTACACAGCTCATAACATCAGCTCAACATAACACCAGCTATTTACTCAGTCCTGAATATAAGCCTTCCTTCCTCTCCAGCCTATTTTAAAGATAAAATTGCCTTGTGTTTTCCCAGTAGCTCACGGTATAAAATATATCATGTTTTTGTTAGTTTGTTGTTACATAAAATAGTGATTTGGGCATTCCTAGGGGTTTAACTGAACCAAAAGTTATACCCTATTTGTGAGGACAGATGTGTTATAAGAATTTATCTGAGGAGCATATGATCATTGTTGGACTTATGGCTGAAGCAGACCTGGAAAATCCTCTGGCCATCAAAGTTATTTGCTGAGAAGCCAAGGAAAGCAGGAGGCAGCCTGGAGAAGCATGGTATTTCAAGAGGTAATTTTTGTGAAGGGTTCACTCTCTTTATTTGGAGGAGACACTTTGTTCCTAATAACTATTCTTCATTGTAAAAGTACAATCCAAACCCACATCATACACGATTATGTGCTATGCCCTTGAACAAAATGAAGTACTAGTCCTTGTTCTACTGCTGGGAGGTGAGCTTAGAATTTCCATGGTAAACCCATTTTACAAGTAAAACACCAAGGGAGAAAACTGGATAAGCTTCTCCTATTTAACTAAAGAAAACCTTGATCATTGCTCACTTGTTCACTTGTTACACTTTTCTATTAGCAAAGACCTGTGATAATTTCTAGGATAATTCAGTACAGTTTATTTCTCATCAGTCAACATAGTGAGATGGGAGCCTGCTATATTAAAAAGACCAACTTAAATTAGTTATATATTCTTGAGTTAATTGCTTAATTTGTTTAATTTTTAAAGATTCATCTAAAATATGGGATTTTAGAAAAGGACACACAGAAAAGAATAAAAGAAAAAAATGCAAGGCAAAACAGCTTACTCCTTCTAACAGAAAGTTCATTGTTGAGTGGCAGACAGCATCCGATCGATCCGTGGTAGAAATAGATACCTCGACAAAGATGGTACATTTTCATCATTTGCTTTTCTTCTATTTCCTAAATGACCAAGGCCTTATTGGATTCAAAGCCCTTAATCTTCTAAATTACCATTTAGTCATGCACATGACCTGTGTTTTTCTGAGATTCTCACTGTTTATTCTGTCTTCCCCAAAATGCCCCATATGTCTCTATGAAATTAGTTAACCCTTATTTACTACTACAAGCTTTCATCTTCTACAGAAAGTTTAATCCTGCACCACTGACCTGTATATACAACTGCCTAACAAGCCTCTTCACTGTGATGACTTACGGGAGCATCAGATCACATCCCAAAGTTTATAGTTTCCTACTGATCAACCTACTCCTCCAGTGTTCTCCAACATAGGGGGATTTTCCAATCCATTTAGTATTTGATCATACCAATTCCAATGACTTCTTTTTTATCTGGCCACCTTTAATGCATCAGTTTTGACTCCTCAGTATTTCTTAACTGTGTCTTTTACTATCCTGCCACCAGTTTAATTCAAGACATCATCTTTTTGCATCCTTTCTTATACTGATAAATCTATACTGCATGCATTAGACAGAATTCTGTACAGTTATTTATGTATCTGCAATATTCAACATTTCTTTCTTCTAAGGGTCTTCTCCTTTCATTTAACTGTCAGTTTAATTTACTATTCTTTCAAGGAAGCATTCCTTGACTGCTCACAAATAGAATTCTCTATTACATAGTCTCAGGAACCTTCTTTGTATTGTCTTTAGTTTGCTTCATTAAACTTTAAGGTTGGTGAAGTTAAATGTCAGATGTTTTTAGAAATTGATCTGTCTTGTTTCCACCATAGGGAAATATATACTTTAAAAATATGTAATGCAAAAGACACACAAAAAACCCACTGAGTACAATTGTGTATACTTCCTGGATCTAGCAGTCTTTGTAAACATGGATAACATCCCATGTTTATCCCTCTATGTTTTTTTATTGGATATTTTCTTTATTTGTATTTTAAATGTCATCCCTTTTTCTGGTCTCCTCCCCCGAAAACCCCATATCTCCTCCCCCTCCCTCTGTTTTATGAGGGTGTTTCTTCACCCAACCACCCACTGCCGCCTCCCTGCCCTGGCATTTCCCTACTCTGGGGCATTGAGCCTTCACAGGACCAAGGGCCTCTCCTCCTATTGATACCCAACAAAGCCATCCTCTGCTACATATGCAGCTGGAGCCATAGATCCATCCATGTGTACTCTTTGGTTGGTGGCTTAGTCCCTGGAAGCTCTAGGGGTCTGGTTAGTTGATGTTGTTGTTCTTCCTATGGGTTGAGAACCCTTTCAGTTCCTTCAGTCCTTTCTCTAACTCCTTAATTGGGGATCCCTGTACTCAATCTAATGGTTGGCTGCAAGCATCTGCCTCTGTATTTGCCAGACTCTGGCAAAGCCTCTTAGGAGACAGCTATATCAGGTTCCTGTCAGAAAGCACTTCTGGGGATCCACAATAGTGTCTGGGTATGGTGACTGTATATGGGATGGATCCTCAGGTAGGACAGTCTCTGGATGGCCTCTCCCTCAATCTCTAAAGCTTCCGCCTTTCAGAAATCTTTAGATTTTACTAATAGCTTTCTTTTCCTGGAACCCTGATAACCTTTTCAGTTAACTGAGAATCTATGTTTCAGTGTTAGATTTCTGAGGAAAAATTTTTCATCAAGATTCTTGTTCATAAGAAAAAGGACAAATAATGTCAGTGTTTAG
The DNA here is from genome assembly GCF_011762505.2 of Arvicanthis niloticus. Lineage (NCBI taxonomy): Eukaryota > Metazoa > Chordata > Mammalia > Rodentia > Muridae > Arvicanthis > Arvicanthis niloticus. The sequence goes on from NC_047658.1 coordinate 61,097,514, forward strand.
TTTTCCCTTGTGAAACATCTGTGTTTGTATTTGGACTTTAGCGCTTCCATAGATCTTTATAAAGTCAGGTCATTTTAGTTAGATGTGGTATTTTGGAAAATTAGCCACAATGATGAATGTTTCTGCTTCGTATCCATGGACTAGACTGTGGTCATTTCTTTGGTTTTTAGTTGATCTGGTAATTTTAGTTAGAGGAGTATCTGGCCCATCCATGGCCACACATTAAGGTTTAATATATTGTTTTTATGAAAAATAACTAAGATTTCCAAAGGGTGTGTGTTGTTAAGTCAGCCTCAATACATATTCCAAAAATACTAAGAAAGTACTCGAAGACCATAGCTTTATTTATGATAACAAATTTCTAGTGAGTGGCTCCCTTTCAACATTTCGGGAAATTTGGTTTTTGTGTATAAAACGTTTCAAAATCCATCAGGATTGAATGTCTTCTATGCTCACAGGCTTAACCTGGTTTTCCCTTCATGGTTTTGGCAAATGTATTAGTTACTGTGTAATTTTGTGGATTATCATATACTTTGTGGTTTAAAGCAACACACATTTGTGATATTACATTTTCCGATATCACATTTCCTAATGCTTGAAGATTTTCAGTAATAAAGGAGGGTTTCAGCAGGGATGCAATTTCTCTAGAGGCTTCAAAGGTAAATCTCTTCATCTTTCTATATTCCATAGGATACCTGTATTCCTTGGTCCTTTGCCTTCCAAGTACATCCTTGGCTTCCACAACACGGCTCTGTTTTTAACTGCTACCATCTGCTGTCTCCTATATGGATCCTGTGGTTTATACTGGGCTCACCACGACAGCAGGATACTTCCCATCTCAAGTTCCTTTTCTAAGCCACAAGGGTATACATTCTTGTGTCACACAAAGGAACATATCTGAGGTTCTGGGAATTCGTGCATATATATCATACAGGGGCTGGTATTTTTCTACCATACTGAAGTATATTTAAAATTTCCATATTTATTAAAAACTCCAGTCAGACAAAATTAAAGTTCAGAGATAGAAGTTATAGCTCATCTAATTTTTTAAATCTTAGTGCCTTAATGTCATGTGTCTCCTCTCCCTCCCCAAATGCCATGTATATATCACAGCTGCTTGTTATTTGTTAAATTAATTTTCTGTCTGCTCAAATGTGAAGAATCATCATTTGTTGGCTTAAACTAGGTATCTGATCAATAAAAACTATCTTCTGAAACTTTGGAGAGAGTCAAGCAGTTTAATAATTTGAGACTACACCCTTTAAAATTACATATAAAACTCTGCTATATTATAGGTTAAAAAATTTTTTAAAGTGCACCTTAGATGTTATCCCGTTGTTTAAATCATTGCTGACCTCCTCAGAGAGAAGTGGGTATTACTTCTACTTTGTTATGACAGTATCGTGTGTACTACTGTATTACAGCATTTACTACATTGGCGTATTGATCTGTTTATTTCCCAAACTACCTGCAAATGTCCCAAAGGCAAGGAGTGTGTTCTTGCTTTCCTTAGTACTGATGCTGGCTGTAGTCATTACTAACGTGGTGGTACATTCATGTTCTTTCCTGAAGGAATGAGTCTGTATAACCCTTTCTAGGCACTAGCTGACTAGCTACATCTTTACACTGATGGCCTAATGTGATAATAAGATAGGCTGAATGAATATAGAAGGATAGCTAGAGGCCATCTCCAGTACCTGGAAAAACAAATTTTTTTTGCATATTCACTATAAAGGAGGTTATTACCTTATTTTCTCTCATAAAACAGTGCAATGTAATGGATAGAGCAGATTCACATGTATGCAATGTGGATTATTGGTAGAGTAAACATGGAATCATAGAAATTAAATAAACTGCAAAAACGTTAGTGAAAATTTAAAATATTGTCTTAAGTGAAAAGAAATTTGATCTGAACTTGGAAATTCTATAGGTAAGTTTAGGGCGGATGAATCTGTTAGACTTAAGTGTCCTAGTAGATGTACTTCCTGTCACACTCTCTTTCAGCTTGCATATCTACATAGATAAATAACATGCTTTTACTTGCTAGTTATCTTCACCCTTTGGCTAGTGAACAACTCTTGTTACCATTTGTTGGCATTTCGTTGTAGCTGTAAGAGGTTTAACTATAGATTCAGACCTACCAAAATGCTATCTATCGTATTGTACATAGTGCTCCTTTAGCTTCTAGAATGTGAATAACAGATTAAGCCAAGTGTGTGTGTGTGTGTGTGTGTGTGTGTGTGTAATTAAAGAAAATATTCTACCAGCTAAATATATTATTAAAATATATTCTGAGAAACAGATTGAGAAGATAGCTGAGCTATTTCCAGGTTTAAGACAGCATAGTATAAAAATAAGAAAAACAGTGCTAGGATGAATGAGAACAGGGAATGAGACAGTGAATCAGTCTCCATGTGATACTTCTTTGTCAGTGGCTAGCTGCATTGTAACACTGACTGAGGAACACAATAATAAGACAGGTTGAAAGATTATTTTTAAATGACCAGAATCTATCTCCATTACCTGGAAAACAAATGTAAGCACATGTCATACTAATGAGGATCAATAAGTCATTTTCTAACATAAAGCATAGTATAGTGTATGATCAAAGAGCAACATATGCATATTCTGAATTATTGATAGAGTAAGCATGGCATCAGAGGAATTAAGAAAACATATGCATGTCTACCTATGTATATGTATCTATACATACACAGGCATATTTTTTCTTTCTTGATTTCTTGAGACAGAGCCAGGCTCACTTTTGTTCACCATGTGAGCTACTATACTTAATGGTTTTCTGAACTACTCTGACATATGCTTGGAGTCCTGAGACCCATTCGATGGATGCTGATGTTGATCCAGCATTCATCCCTTTTCAGTGCTCTACATAGTTAAGTTTCTAAGACTCCAGTCAAGAGACCCTGGCACCAGAGACCCCTGATGTAAGATCTTAACACAGGGAGTATGGAGAAAGCTCTGCATATCAGCTTTCTTCAGCTCATATCTGAGTCATCATGTTGATGAGACTTTATGGATGTAGCTTCTGACATCCCTAAGAGGCAGAATATCAGGGAGTTTGCTGTAAGATTGTGTCTCCTATGAAGCTGCTCTATGATGTTCCTGGAGCCTTAGAGGTTTTATAGATTTATCTACTGGGACCTGGCCCCACAACTTTGCATTTTGATCAGTTGTAATTCTGGTAAGTTTTTTTTTTTTTTTTAAAAATGTTTTATTTATTTATTTTATATATGTGAGTATACTATAGCTGTCTTCAGACATACCAGAAGGAGGGATGGGGTTCCATTATAGATAGTTGTGAGCCACCATGTGGTTGCAGGTAATTGAACTCAGGACCTCTAGAGAGCAGTCAGTGCTCTTAACCACTGAGCCATCTCTCTAGCCCAGAAGATTCTTAATAATAGTTAACTTCTTGTTCCTTGTTTGTTGGTAATGTCAGCTCCATGTCTAAAATGTATAATAGGCATCTATGTCAGACATATGCTTATCCCTGATGGAACAGAGTAATGTATTAAGAGGATAATCTTATATTTGTATTTTGTCATATTTTGAATAAAAGGATCAAAAGATTTATATATAAGGCATATATTATAATATATGACATATATGTTGCTATATATGCATAGATTAATACATAAAAGTATTTATTATATCTACATGGCAATGTATATTAATATGCACAAATAAGGAAAGATATTAATATATATTCTCATCCAACTATGTGATAGATTATTAGTGTCCTATGTCACTGTGAGGTATTTAGGGAATGATTCAGAAGAGATCAAGAGGAATGGTTCTCAAGTAGATATTTTTCTCTAAAGAAAATTTAAAAATCATGTCATTCTGTTAACCCACTAATTTGAGGGAAGAAGGAATATGACATTTAGAAAGTTGTTACAATGTCTTAGTTCTTTTCCCATCTTAGTGACATTTTAAGGATAGAGAGAAGATTCTTGCACAGGAGCAAATATAATGGTTGAGGTCTCTGAGAGTTTTCATTTAGCTTCATGGAGATACCTATTTCTACTTCTAAAACCTTACTGTCCATAGGGCTTTATATACTTCATGTGTTTTCTTTGAATGATGTGATTCACTAGCATTTTGCTAAAATATTAACCACTCATAGTCTATATATTTCTATATTTTCATGACATGGGGTGCTAACAACTGTGTATAAGTAATATTGATGTTAATATAGTTCATGAAAACCCTATTTTATATCTCCTTGCTTCATGGAATTTCTTTTTGTTTCAGTCACCCATGTAATAAACAAGAAAGACTATGGAATTGGCTGTTTCCATCATTGGGGTGACATACTGGCATCTTGGAAGTGCAATACATAATAAAAAAGAGATTTTGTGGTTAAATATAGGATTTTTTCTATAATATGTTGATCTATCACTATAATTCCCACTGGCATTTTCCAATAATTGCAACTACTGCTAAGGTGAAGGGAATATTCAAAATATTTTGAGCCCTGTGCTTAAAAAAAAAAAAGCCCTGACCTATGAAATTAGAATTCACAAAATTGATCTTAATGGCTGGTTAGCAACTGAAACACTGGCTGGTTGGATATCTAACTGGTACCTAACAATCTAATCACTTTGTGTAGTTATTTCTTCTCTGAAATATTAGTCATTTCCTGAGATACAGACCTCATCTGTATAAATCATACCACTCTGTCTAGGAAACCTGTCTCCTTACATAATCATTGTGCTAGTCCTAAGAAGTCCTTGTTTTTTTCAGATATTGGCGACATCTGTATTGTACTTGATTACTTTCTAAATTTGACATCTTTCTAGCATAGGGAATTATTAATCATACCAGTGAGAAGTTGTACCATGTCTTATCTTGTGTTTTCCAAATCTTAGGGAGTTATTTCTTCACTAAAATACTTTTTTTGACGCCCACAGAGTAAAAAATAAATTTTCATTTATTGTTGTAGGTTATGTTCTGTTTAAATAAAGATTGTGTTATTGACCATGTAGGCTGAATGGAGAAAAAGCCATGGGTTGCAAGAATGCACATATGCTTTAGAAGGCATATTTGTTTGTTTGCTTATATAAATAACTTTTTTAATGAAACCATTTTTATTTGATATTTTATTTATTTATATTTCAGATGTTATCCCCTTTCCCCATTCCCCTGCCCCCATTAATCCCCTATTCTTTTCCCCCTCCTCTTTTAATTTTTTTTTTCTTTTATACTATTTAAATTACAAGCAAGTATTAAGGCTAGTTCTAGGTTGAGGAACTAGCAATACAATAGATGTAAATAGTCAAGGAACAAGCAAGGCAATAAACCCAAATAGTCAAAGAACATGCAGGACAATAAACAGAGTCCTGTGATCACTCCTGTGATCACTATTTCTAAGGGCTTATCAAGATGACCAAAATATCTGAGCCTACTTCCCTGTCCTAGCCCAAAGTCATTTTCATGCCTGAAGCCTACTTCTTTGTTCTATCCTATGATTTAGATTCCTGCCTGAAATTACTTCTCTGTTCTAGCCTAGGATTGAGATTTCTGCCTGAAATGACTTGTTTGTTTTAGCCTAATGTCAGATTCCTGCCTGCAGTCCATTTCCTTGTCTTTCACCTATGTCAGATTCCTTCCAAGCAGCCCATTTCTTTGTCCCTGGCCAATGTCAGATTCCTGCCAGGCAACCCCAAAAGCTCTCCACATCTCCCCCCTTTTTTATTTAATAAACCAGACTGAGCCTGTCTTAGATTGTTTTAAACTCTAATTGTTTCAGGAGCCTGGAACTTGAGAAAGAAGAGATTTCATAAGGTTGTTGGATAATCTGATTACCTCAGGAAGAGACTTCATGTTATATTCTTGCTGCTCATGTCCAAGGACCCGTCAATAACAGAATACCCCTTCAATTCTGTTTTGTGATTTGGAAGGCTAATTTCTTATTCTTGTTGCATTTAAATTTTGTAGGTTCAATAAGACCATAGTCTCTCTGATGTCCCTGAGTTCTCAATGACCAGTGTTTCTCTTCCTAAAAGGCAATCTTGCCACTATGATTATATGGCTCCACTGCTCTGCACTTTCAGCCCTCTGCAAATTTTTCTTTTATTTTAATAATGCCCATGATTTTACTCCTTAAAAACCTGAGACAAGAAGTTTGGCTCTGAAATCATGGCAGTTATTTGATCTCCAATACCTGCCAAAACTGAATTTTTGCTTAAAGATTCCTTATGAACTCTAAAGTGGTAAGTGAACATGGATTCCCCAGCACCCTGTGAATCATATTCTGCTACAAAGGAACTGAATCTGTATTCGTACTCTGGTTAAACACAAAGTCTAAAATAAAACTAACTAATATCAGATCAATTCAAGTACATGTTTAAAGAGAAATCCATAAATTCTTTAAAAATGAAGATCTTAATCCACTGGGAAATCATTTCTGTTTCTATTATGTCTCTCTGTCACTGTACTGTAATAAAAAATTAGGATGGATTCAGGATAATAATACATTTATGAATCTGTTATTTCTAAATTGACACAGTATATATTTGACAACAGGATGTTTTCAATCTATTTCATTTTTTTAGATAATCTGAGCTGAACTAGGTGTTTTATGGCAAAAATTTTCCTGGAAAGATGCTACAGAGAGCTACTCAACTCAGATAGGGAGCCCATGAAAGAGCAAAGTACTGATCTATCGGAATTCCAACTTGATGAACTAATGAGTTGAATCGGGGTCACTTTGGGTCTATGGATGAATAGTTACTTAGATTAGCAGAAATGATTAGTTTCTAAGATAGCTTAATTCCCAAAGCCTACCCCAGCACAGGTGATAGCTCAGAAAACCTGGGAACCTTAAGCACACTGTACTGCCTGTAGGTTGGAAAGTATTCTTTCCAAATGATTCCATTTGTCTAAGCCTTTTCCATTTGGTTCAGCTGTTTTATGCTTCTTTCGGGCAGCTGGTCTGATCTCAGAGTCTTCTTTGCAGCTTGTTTCTCTGAGAGTGCTGGGTTTGGTAAGTCTGGTCAATTTCTGAGACTTCCCAAATCTGTGTTTAAGTTATTTACCTTCTTGCTTAAGGCATTTTATTACTGGATAGAATATTTCAATCATAGAGAAAACAGTTACACACCAGAATATCTATCTATCTATCTATCTATCTATCTAGCCATCTATCTTATTGTTTATTTACTCATCAAATATTTACACAGTACCCAGTATGCACAGTATGCAATGAGCATGTTCAGCAGTACATTGGAAACAAGAAAAGGACAACTACAGCCCACACCTTAAAGAATCATAGTGTTAAAAAGTGATTAATATTGAGTCAAACTTGGAGTCTGTTTCTGCTGTTTACCAGCTGGGGCACAATCAACATGCCACTTTACACCTTTTCACATATAGAATAACTGAGAATATGGAGCTGTTACACTGAGATCACTTGTTGCACATGCATAGAGATCCCAATTTTGATCCTCATTGCCCATATAACAAGCCCAGCTCTGTTAGTTCCCAGTAACCTCACTTTCTTGGCCATCCTGCCTAGAAATAGGAAGGAGTCAGACAGGGAGGAGGGCTTGAGTAGAAGGTTGACAAGCTCCAGGTTCAATGACAGAGCCAGTCTCTAGGAAATAAAGTGTGAGTCATCATATAGAACATAGCAAGTCCTCTTCTGGCCTCCACATGTCTGTGGGACATACACATAGAAACTCACACAGACACATGCACATACACCACTTATATACAATATCGACACATAGAGTATGTGTGTGTGCATGTGTGTATCTGTGTGTGTTTGTGGCATAACTATCTCATCAGATTGTTAGGATTAAAGGTGAGACTTTGAGATGTCCTTTATCTTCAACTATGTTTCCTCCATTTTGCTCTATCACCATTGCCTTGTAAGTAAAACAAGTAACAGTGTTTGCTCTTTTAGCTGAGGACAATGTAGTTTGGTAAAAATAGCCTGGTTTTTGGCTAGGTCAGTTAGTGACTAGAAGAGAATAGTACCAGGCTCGGCAGCATCACAGTTACAAGCTCACATCACCTTGGGCTCTTTTTATGATGAAAGTTATTTTCCATTCGTCAGTGTAACATTGCTTCAATGACAACTGGCAATGTCTTTCTCAAGCCTCTTTTTGCATAAAAAGACTGAGGATCTTTTTGGCCTTATCCTGGTCTCCTCCCATAAATCTGTGGGCGAAAATTATTTCTTTCTTTTCAATTTGGAAGGGTTAGGTATACATTGGGTCACACTCGGGTCCTGGCAGCAAATCACTGTGGCTTTAATGGTGCTCCTGTTGTCAGTATGCCCAGAAGATTTGAGCAATGGGAGTCCTACAGACAGAGCTCAGAAGCAACACATTTTGCATGTAATAGACACAATATGAGACTGCCCTGGCTTCTATCATTCAGGACCTGTACAGGGGAAAAAAAAAAAAGAGGAATCCTATCTTGCTTAATCATTCTCTCAACCTTTTGATCTTGTTCCCTGTTGATAATCACTGCTGAGCATATTCCATGCTGCTGAGAGGGTGGGCAGGCACTGCTGAAGCTTGCAGCAGATTCTAAGGTATCTCCTTAGGGGGTTGGCAAAGGATACCTTATGAAGCTGAGAAGTTGTTCTAAAAACATGTTTGTTTCCTTCACCCTAGAGAGTGTGAGCAATCAGTCTTGGGCTTTTCCTTTCTAAACTGCCTCTGCTTATGAAGTGAATAATTTAATCAATGTATGGAAGTGTTTTTTTTTTTTCCCTAAACATTTTCAGCTTTGATAGCTAATTGACATCTGTGTTATAGGAGATTTTCAAATTGATTAGGTAACTTTTTTCTATGAGTTGGTCCAGGCAAATTCTCTCCTCAGAAAATTTTTGTTAGGTAATTTGAGTTAACTTTTTCACATTAGTTGAAAATCAATAACCTGCTATTAATTTCTAAAGCTAGAATCAACAATATGGTCATCTGATCTGTTGGATAGTTAATGTCAACTTGACTTAATCTATGGCCATATCTGGGAGGAAAGAAACTTAATTGAGAAAATACCTCCATAAATTTGGCCTGTAGGCAAGTTCATTGTTTATTTTCTTGACTGGTGATTGATATGGGAAGGCCCTGCATATTGCAGATGGTGTCACTCCTGGCTTGGTGGTGTTAAATACTGTAGAAAAAAGGTTGAGCAAGCTGCAAGGAACAAGCCAATAAGGTATACCCTATCCCCATGGTCTCCGTGTCAGTTCCTGCCCTGAGTTTCTTCTTGACTTCTATTGATAATAGATTGTGATACAGAAATATAATGGGAATAAACCTTTACCTCTGTACGTTGCTTATGGTCATACAGTTTGATCACAGCCATAGAAATCCTAAGACACCTGAGATAACTGAGATATGTCCAGACTCCCTGACCCAAAGTAGAGAGCTCTCTCACATCACTAGTGATCATAGTACAAAAGAGAAACAGAAGAAGCATCATAAGGTTCTGCATGTTTAGATGCAGGGCAGAGTAAAGAATTTTCTGTGTGGTTATATCTCAGAGTGACAACTCAAAAACACTTTTGGAAATAGATTTTATTTCAATAATCCAAGTCTTATAGAAATGCCTAGTGAAAGGAAGGGGTGAAAGCAAATGAGAAGGATTCTAATTCTGCACCCAGACGTAGTGAACATGTCTTGATTGATTATCAAGATGCACTGGGGATACATAAAGAGTTAGGTGCAGTCATACCCTGGTACCAGCTTAGTATGTTGTTTCTGCTTAGTGTGTTGTTTTATGGAGCTATTTCATGGGAATCACAAAGACGAATTTCTGTTGTATTTGCAATGAGTAAAAATCTACTTGAGTACTTCTGGCCTTTTGAATGATACTTAAGCCAAGTTGCCTTGGAAGTGTTTATGTGTTCTGTAAGTCACCCCTCCAAATGTCTATGAATTTTCAAATCAATATGTTACCGTTTAGATTATTTTCTTTATCTAAATAAATTAGATAATGTGTGTGTGTGCTTGTGGATAGTTTTGATAATGTGTGTGTGTGTATGTATGTGTGTGTGCTTCTGTGTGCACGTACATGCATGTGGACAGTTTGTGTGCAGATATATCACACACATATACTCACTCATATATGTGAGTATATGTCAGAGGTAAGCTTCAAGGTTTGTTTTTCAAGAATGTTGTTTATCTTATTTTGTTTTGTTTTTGAGATAAGGTCTTTTACTGGTTTATGACTAACCAAGTCACCTAGATGAGCTGGCCAGCAAGTTCCTGAGCAGGTGCCTGTCTTCACCTCACTAGCACTAAGACTACAAATACAAACCACTACGCCCAGTTAGTTGTTCCTTTGCTTTTGTTTTTAACATGGCATCTGGGGATCAAACTCAAGATATCATGTTTACAAGGCAAGAAATCTGCTGCCAGAAGTTTTTCCATAGCCTCCTATGTAAGGGGATGAGGGAATTTTTTTTTTTTTTCATTGAAGCATCTCACATACTATCTTTCTCTGTAGAGCTTTTTTACTCTCCTGGGTTGGATAAATGGCTCCTGGTTTGTTTGTTTGTTTGTTTGTTTGTTTTCCATTCTAAATAATTAGTTGCATCTCAATTACCATACCTACCACTTACTACACAATTACTTGTTTACATTGTAGCTAGAATATTAGGCATATATTTTTAGACATGAAGCAGGTCAAGCATTGTTCAGAAAGTCAGAGTTCCTTACTTGAGGTTGTTGAAGATCCAAGTTATATGTTTATAAAAAACGCAGAATGTGCAAGTATGATGGTGGTGATGGCTGCCAGGATAAAAGGAAGAAGAGAATAAAACTATCAAAGATATAAATTATAAAATTATATGACCAGAGAAAATTTACAGAAAGGACAAGACATGGACAGGCTATTGTGTGGAAATGCATGTATTGTTTACACTGGCTCTATTATTAAGCACTGTGATCATTACATCTGGCTCTGTGTCTCAATCCTTGGCAGCATTAAAAATTGCAAAGCTGAAAAATTAATTTATATGTAGCTTGGACCTAAGCTGAAAATAGGAAACGTCTCATTTTGTCTCCACCTTGCAGTATTATAACTTTACTGAGAAGGTTACTAGCCATATAACATGTGCAGAGGTGTAGCTTTGAGACTACAGTAGAAGAATTTGGAGATAAGTCTTTATTAAGGCTTGAGATACTAGAGTTTCTAGGAGTGGACCACTTTTATTCCCATAATGCTACTCTAAGTAATACAATGCATTCTTGTCTTAGCACAGAGTCAATAAACATAACCAGGAAGAAAAGCTCAATAAATATTAATGTATATTAATATACATCAATATGTTAATAATTATATTATAATAATATATTAATTAATAATATTAATATATCAATTAATATAATTAATATATAAAGCAAGCACTGAAATGATCAAAGCAGTGTCCTCCTCAAGCAAAGGAAGTATGAGGATTTTACCCAGGGTTTCTTTGCATATTCCTTTATAGAGCACTTTGGGGGAAGCGATGTTCTTCAGTTTACTGTTTACTGAGATATGTATTACTGAGAATGCTTAGTTGAAAGACATAGTTCAAGAAAGAAAATACATGCACATTTTTGCACATGTTGGGTTTGAAGTCACAAAGTCTTTGTTCAAATGATTGAAATGGTGGACAGGAAGAATTATGGGTATGGTCAACTTCCTTGGATCAAAAATATTGTACCTAAAGCAAAAAAAGGACATTTTAAAAGTAATGTAGGAGATTCTCTCTAAGAGTACCTGTTATCCTCAACAGCTAACTATTTTCTCTGTGGAGTTGCACCTGAAAAAGAAAACCTCTGCCTAATTCTTAGGGTCCTATTAAGGCTCCATATGTCCTCAAGTGGGGATAAAACAGACATAGTCCTATGAACATATGCTATAATCTCAAGGTACTTTTACAAGTTTCTGAGATATTTAATAAATTCTTATTTGGTCAGAAGAGACCCAGATTGGGTAAGTTGGAAAGTATCTCCTCTGTAGACTTTATAATTCTCTCCTTAAGTAAAATGCCTACCAGAAATAAAAGAGAAGAAAATAATGATGGACCATGATAATGTACATCTGGAACTCCAGAACTTGAAGGAGATAAAAAGAAGGATCAAGAGTTCAAGGTCATATTCAACAACATAATAAGCCCAACCCCCATCTCTTCTCTTCTCTTCTCTCTCTCTCTCTCTCTCTCTCTCTCTCTCTCTCTCTCTCTCTATCTCTCTCTCTCTCTCTCTCTCTCTCTCTCTCTCTCTCTCTCTCTCTCTCTCACACACACACACACACACACACACCAAAAAACAACCCAAACCATCCAAGCCTGTTGACAAAGCAAACACATGTAGTAAAACGTTGAAATTAATTCTTCTATGGTCTCTAGCTTCATTTAAAAGTAGCCCTTTCTAGATACCAGTCTGGTTCATTGAAATTATGAGAAACTTTACAACAAATGTCTATGTTTCATTTTATTGGATTTATTGTCATACAATCTTGTTTTAAAGAGCCAAAATTGATGGATGCAGAACTGTCCCTATTTAAAGTATAGGATAACTCAGTCATTGAGTACCTGGCCCAACACAGCAAAACAAAACCCAGCCATGTTTTTAGTAGGTCCTCATTGTGCTGTATGTCCCCTTTATTTAAACATATATGTCTCCTGGTATGTGTCTTTCTCAACATTTAACAGTTGCTTTACTTTTTCCTACTTTGTGTTCTGTCAAAGGTACACTATTAGACACCAATTCCTTGAAGTCATTGTAAATCGATTTCATCCATGGAAGTTTATTTAGTAGTTACACGATATATTGTCTTATGAAAAAAATTATTAGCATCAAAAAATGGTGATTATTGATCTACATGTTCATTTAATGAGTGAGCCTTGTGTGCATAAACGAGGATAGAACTAAAGAATAAAAAAATGTTCAAATTATCAAATAAGTATATGCCAATTTAGATGATTTCTACTTTTTAGCACACATTAATGTATGCTGGAATATGAGGAGAAGCCTACTTAAGATTCTCAACTGAGACTTTGTAAAGGAAAAGAATAGAGAGCTTTATTGAGGGAAATTGTCTGGATTCTTCAAATAGGAAATTTTAGATGAAGAACGTGCCCTTAGGAAAGGTCTAAATGACAAGAGTTGGCAGTAGGTCAGAATCTATTAGAAGAATGAAATTGGAAAATCCATTAGGCTGCAGGCTTTTAAAAATGGAATTGTGAACTTTTGCATCCATATAAACAACCAGGACTGAAAAATGAAAGGTCAGCTTTTAAACTCTGATGAAAGGATCTACATAAAAAGGTTTAGCAAAATCAACTGTCAAGTTGTGATTGCTAATGACTCCATAGGGAAAGGGAGGAAAGCAAGCAAGATCTAAGACAGGAGTGTTTATCTCTTCTCATGAGATGAGGAATTGGGCCACAATTCAGTAATGTTTCTTAAATCTCTTCTGAGGACAATTTTATACCAGTAGTGTGATAGTAAAGTATCCGTAGTAACTAAAACACAGGAATGACCAGTGGTGTTAGAAGTGACACAGAGGTACCAGAACTCATATATAAATCATCTAGATATACTAAATATACTCTCTCTGGGCTCTTGAGCAGTTGTTAAATGATTTGAAATGTTACATTTAGTTATCTATTTTCTATAGATGTGTGTGGGCATGAGCATCACAGCTTGCATCTGAAGGCCAGGGTAGTGCTGGAGAAGTCTCTTTCCACTGTGAGTCCTTCAGCCCACACTTGAGTCTATAGGCATGACAGCAATCACCTTTACCTACAGATCCATCCAACCAGGCTCTGAACCCACTTCCAAGTTCTCATTCCCATTTATTATTCCTTATCTGATTTCTTTTTACTAAGCTCATCTTATCATTTTACGTACTTTGGATAAATATAACCTGGATTTATTCTCTAACCTTCTAATATAATAGAAGTTGAACTTTTGTGTCTTATTGCATCTTGTTTTAAAACCCAGTGTCATGCAGTAGCATTTCTCATGTTACATTGTGCTTACATGATTGTATCTCCCCTAACACCCCAGAAAAAACAAAGCAAAGCTTATTTTAGGTTTTTTTTTATCCTAGCAAATACAACATAAAATAAAGCACACAGTGGGTTCAGTAAATACTTTTTAAGTAAAAGAAAGATGAGTGAGTGTCCTTTCCAATGGGAATCTACCTTTCTACTTATTTCTTCCCCATTCTTTATAGGACAAATAATTCAATTCCTACTTGTCCTTGGAAAAATTCCCTTGTTTTCATTTTAAACTTGGGCTTATATTATTGTATGTCTTGAATTTGATACTATAATCTATTATTTTAAGACATTAGATACTAAGCCAAACTATGCAGGTTGGCAAAACACACACACACACACACACACACACACACACACACACACACATTAGGCATGGTCTATTGGTATATGGTATTCTAAATACAGGCATCCTTTCTGGTTCACCATTAGGAGAGTCATCAAATGAATTTGTCAGTCAACCTAGCAGTAAAGAGACTGCATGAATGGCTTTCAAGAAGGAAGTTCAAGAGAATGTGGTGAATGGTTTCATGAATAGAAATAATATTATAATAGCTGAAAAGCTCAGCATATTTATGGGAAATAGGTTGTGTTTCCAAGTGAAGTCCTTTCATCATTGTCAGAGAAATTACTTCCTAAAAGTAGGTCAATGAGCAAGTACTCATTGGCTCTCCTCTGTCATTGTGCTTGGCTCCACTAAGGGATGAGTGTAGTCAACATGGTAATAGAAACAAGAGATACACACATATTGTGGGTCACATCTCAAGGAGGTCATGGGTATTACTGAAGAAACAAGATTAAGATGTGGAACAATTTAGCAAGCTGTGAGGTTTAGCATTAACAGTTTATTTATAGGCTAGGACAGTATAAAGAGGGATATTGAGTAACCTATAATCTATTTACAAGCATATTCACAAATATTTGTTTGTAGTTGGAGGCAAATATTGTGCTGGGAAATGATAAGAATTAATACAATCAGTCTTTGTTGCTGACAAGCTTGTACTCTGTTGAGATTATAATGTTTACTTTAACATTGAGAGAAGAGAGAAAGCACCTAGAAGCAACTGATATGCGCACCCTGAGAAGCCAGAGATGCTGCATGCAAAAAGGACTTTGGCCAAAACCCTGGATTATGAGTAGCAAGTTTTTAAGAGGAAACTAAGAGAGGTTAGGTTTTTATTATGTTTGTTTTATCATTTAAATTTCTAATTTGTGTGTGTCTGCATGGAAACCCATATGTGTGTGGCTGTGTGTGTGTGTGTGTGTGTGTCTGTCTGTCTGTCTGTCTGTCTTTCTGTCTGTCTGTCTGTTTCTGTGTGTGCAGTCACAACTGTATGACAACATGCCTGTTGAGGGCAGAGGACAACTTTTAGGAGTCAATTCTTTCGTTTTATTGTGGACTACAGGGATGGAACAAAGACTGTCAGCTTGGCTGGGAAACACTGTTACCTACTGATCTATCTACTTGGCTTGTGTTTCCTTTAACTTGTTACTACTTCTTACTATGTTGGTTCATAGTGTTACCACCAATGAATGTTAAATTATATGAAGTTGTGAGTATATACCATGCATGTCCTTTTGGGTTTGAGATATTTTACTCAGGATGATATTTTCTAATTCCATCCATTTGCCTGAAAAACTCATGATGTCCTCATTCTTAACATCTGAACAGTACTCCATTGTGTAAATGAGCCACATTTTCTGTATCCATTCATCATTTGTGTGACATCTAGGTTGTTTCTAGCTGCTAGCTATCACAAATAAGTCCATTATGAACATAGTGGAACATGTGCCCCTGTGGCGTGGTGTATCTTTTGGGTATATGCCCAGGAGTGGTATAGTTAAGTCTTCAGGTAGATCTATTTCTAATTTTCTGAGGAACCTCCAGATTGATATCCAGAGGGGTTGTACCAATTTACAATCACACCAGAAATGGAAGAGTGTTCCTATTTCTCCACATCCTCACTAACATGTGCTGTCACCTAAGTTTTTGACCTTAGCCATTCTGATTGGTGTAAGCTGGAATCTCAGGGTCGTTTTGATTTGCATTTCCATGATGACTAAGGACTTTGAACATTTTTTAAAGTGCTTCTCATTCATATGAGATACCTCTGTTATGAATTCTCTGATTAGTTCTGTCCCCCACCCCCTTTTTTAAATTGAATTGTTTGTGTTTTTTGGGAAGTTAGTTTATTGAGTTCTTTATATTTTGGATATAAACCCTCTATTGGATGTGGAATTATTGAAGATTTTTTTCCCAATCTGTAGGTTGCTGATTTATCCTACAAAGTGTGTCTTTTGCCTTACAGAAGCTTTTCAGATACATAAGGTTCCATTTATCAATTGTTGATCTTAGAGCCTGAACCATTGGAGTTCTGTTTAGGAAATTTCCACCTGTGCCAATAAATTTGAGGCTATTTCCCACTCTCTCTTCTATTAGATTTAGTGTATCTGGTTTTATGTTAAGGTCCTTGACTTGGACTTTAGATCCACTTGGACTTTAGAAGAAGGAAATTATATTTTACACTTGTTTTCAGAAAAAAGTAGAAAGGAATAGAATTTTTAATGCCTATTGTATTACACTAACTGTGTCAAGACTTTTAATTCTCTTTTAATTCCTTCCATAATGCTATGATGAGGAGAAAACCAACATGATTTACAGAAATTCAAATTGAAGTGCCAAAGGAATAGATACCTTGTTCAAAGTTACATTATGAATGCTAAATATGATTCAGACCTAAATTATCTGTCATATCTCTCCTCTCTATTCTTTTCCACACTAGTTTTAAAGTGTTGAATTTTTCTCAGACTTATAATTTTATCTTTATATAATAACAATATAAAATTTCCTGGGCAATTACAACCCTACTGTACTTTCTAACCTAGGATTTTAGGGGTATCTGAATCTCCCATATGTGTGTACATATACACGTACAGCTAAATCAGTGACTCTAAATGCTGGATGATAAACAGCATGGTTTACTGGTACAAGCTGTAAATGCTATAAGTGAATTGTAAATATGAATAATAGGTCAAAAGTCTTGGTTCATATTGAAAAGCTAAGAAGTAACTCGTAATAGAGACCTGGTAAAACTCAAAGAACCCAGCCAATGCATACTCGTTTACAATTAAAGCATGGTTTAGTAAATGGTTAAGACTTCAATGTACTTTTCATGGCCAACTCCTTTAAATTCACAGAATATTATGTCCTAGTAATGGTATTCTTTCTCAAGACCTCCTCCTCTATCTTGAGATAACATTCCATTAGACAGTGGTACGACAGTGGTACTCCAGATAGGGTCCTCATTAAAGGCTCTGCACTGTGTGCCATGGTAACTCTTTTGCATGTGATCCGTGTTGACTTGCTCTTCTCTTACTCCTTTGCCAGGAATCTTATTTGTTCTAGTTTCTTTAAGGTATTCTTTTTATATACAATTTTCACACCTAAAATAGAAGTATATATATTTTCTATCTTGACTGTTTCTTGTAATTTTCTACCTTCTTTGCCGGGTTCCCTCACTTCCTATTTGCAGTTCCTTTGCTGTAACCTATATGTATAGATAATACTTCATAAATCCACCAAACTCACCTTATTCTGTCCCTGTTTGGCCTTTGAATGTAATGAGAGTTCTCAAAAGACATTCTCTCTTCCCTTGGCTTGTGACGACGTATGCCCTGTTTCTCCCTAGGATGATTCTTTTTCAGTCACCTTCTCAAATGTGTACTCTAAATTCTTCTCCTCCGCTGAGAACTGCTCCAATACTCCAGTGGAGAAGTTGTGAGAGGCTAAATGACAGGAAGGGTTTGGGAGAAGTAGAGCCGGGGAGGTTTTATTAGGGACTTTGGTCTCAGTCACACATGCTACCAAGAATTCACGGAAGGGTTTAAATCTGGGGTACAATGAGTTACAACTCGCAATTTTGAATCAAGACAGGCAAGCATGGATGTAGGGTGACTAGCTATGAGAAATTAGAATAATTTGGAGAAAGGAGAAGTGAAAATTGGCTTGGTCATTGATAGTAGCAGCAAAGGTGAAAGAGAAGTGAGTGAGTGTGTGTGTGTGTGTGTGTGTGTGTGTAAGAGATTTTTATAACCCAATCAACTTGATACAAGGTATAAGATGAAAGAGAAGACAATTTATGTTTTTTTTCCAAAGAAAGAAGACCAATGAGGCTTTCTGTTGGATCCATCTGTCCTAGGTTTCTAATCATTTTCATCTTATGCAGGTGTCATAACCTTCTCAGGGCTTTTCTTCTCCTTGGCATTTCTGTATGTATTTTTGTAGGATGAAATATGTGACAGCCCTTTAAATATTGAGAGGCCCATTATTGGTAGAAGGATTAAAATGACTGTGTGGCCACAAGAGCATTATCAGGAAGGTGGGTGGCAGCGATGCATAGAGAATTTTATGATTTAATAAATAGGAACGTGTTGGGAGACAAGGCCTCTGTGACTGGAATTGCTTATGAAATCATCTGTGACCATTTCATGGGGATTATCATAACAAAATTTAGACAATGGGATGTAGGAGGGGATGGTCACATAAATCATTTTTAGACTTTATTCTTACCCTGAGATTCTATGGTTCCATAATATTGCCTTGTTCATCTTCCTTCCCTTGTGTCAAATATGAGAAATTCTGAATAACTGTGGCCTGTAGAATATCTCTTGGGTGCTGGCTGCTTGTTCATTCAGAATTTTGTCATTTCTTTGAGTGTATGCATGAGAGCACAATTTATTCAGAGCAGTCACTCAGCAGTAAGGCACCGAGATGCATTAATGAAGCTACAGTAATTGAGGATTTTACCCAAGTGTAACTCTCCGGCCCAGCTCATGCATAATTCTTCTTCAGTATGGATTGTGCCTTTCCTGGCTAGTAAATAGTGACCACCTTGTAACTTTTAATTATAAGAGATGCTTCTTGCTTTTATAACCCAAACAAGAAAATTGGTTATTGTCTGGACATATTGAAGTTTTGAATGTCAGCATCATTTGGGAGAAAGGAGAACGTGATTTATCCTCCTTATGTATCTGTATAAGGATCAAACTATATGATTTCAAGGCTGTCCAGCATTTACATGATGAATAAAACATTTTGTGTTTAAAATTAGTGTTCTTGTTAAACCACTATCCACCTTAAAAGAGTACTTATGCCAAAGACAAGAAACAAAACAAACAAACAAACAAAACAAAACAAAAACATAGTGAGGAGACACATCCATTAACCAGATCATAAAACCAAACCATACCCATTGTATGGTAGGAGGGAGTCACATTCAAGAACAGAAAGGTGTGTGAGCTACATGGTAATAGGGCTTGTCGTAGTATTTAAGCATTTGACTACATTCCATGAGCAAAATGACAGAGAATTTTAACATAGTATAGGAATGTGACTGGCTGATTGAGGCTCAGGCTTCATCAATAAGCCATTCTAGAAGCTTTAAACATGTAATTTTAGTAGGCCATTAATTAATAAAGTTGTGGAACCAATGTTTCCTGGCCACCTTTTAATGTGTTAGCTGGCCATTATTTCCAGAAGCCCCTCTGGAGAGGGAAGGTATTGGTAGCTGCTCAAAGAGATTTAAAAACAGAGTAGATGAAACAGAAGCTGCCCTCAAACGGGCTTTTGCATAAGAATACAATAAAAAGAAATGTGCAATTTGTGTGTGACATTTGACAGTAAAATGATCAGTCTATAGAGAGCAGTCAAAGATTCATGGATGGATAGCAGACTTTAATGAGATTTGGATTTAACAGTGAAGGATAGAAATGGAAATGTAGAGACTAGAGAGCTGTCTCAGAAGGTAAGAGTGCTTGCTCTGCAGCTGCTAGGACCTGAGTACCAATCCTCCAAACCCATGTAAAACCTGGGCATGGTGGGCACATGCCTGTAACCCCAGCACTATAAATGTATGTGTGGAGGTTGCAGATAGGACACAGAGAGGGGGTGTTTCTGGGTCTTGCTGGCTACCAGACTAGCTCTAGTTTTGGTTGAGAGCGATTCTGTCTCAAGACAGTAAAGCAGAGTGATGGAGCAGGAAGCCTGAAGTCCTCCTTTATCCTCAGTTATGTGCATCCACACATATACACAGGTGCATAAACTATATACATGCACTGCACAGATGTACAGAGAAGGGGAGAACAGAAAGAAAATGTAAGCAGGGACCAGACATGGAAGTAAGAGTGAATAAATCGGTTTGAGTATCTATAAATAAGTTGAATTCAAGATCACTTGTAATATATTTCCCTTGAGCACAGTATTCATTTTCTGGAAAAAATAGCCCAGTTAAGCAATGTGTTGCTGAGTGGAAAAGATGTTGATGGTTGAAGCTGGAGCATCATGTGTGACTGCACAGTCTTTATACATATTGGCATATTTCATCCTTGAAGAACCCTAGAAGTACTAACTTCATTCCAATCTTGCCAGTGGAGGAGCTGAGTAGAGATCAGAGACAGTAAAAAAATAAAAAGAATTTATTCTTCATCACAGACTAGTTTCTGCCCTAGTTATAGTAACATTTATCCAAGACAGAAGATAAAACAGGTGGCGATTTAATGTTCAAAGTTAGACTAAGAAGTTTGGGTGTTATTCCACAGACTGTGGGTGGTTGGTAGAGGTACCTTTTCTGTTAATGCCTTGTGGGAAGTAGGCTGGAACTCAATTCACCTCATCCTAGCCATGCACAAGCAATGACTGGGCTAATCCCCAATACTGATGTTACCTCAAACTAGGTCAATAGGATTTTTCATCCCCTGTGGCTGTAAGGCCCAATCACCAGCCTCAGGAGCTCATATACTACATTTCTGCCCTTCACTCCCAGGCTCTTTGAGGCATTTTTAAATGAGAGGGATCGTCTAACTCCCACTGAGATCAAAATCTCTATTAGTATTCAGTTGGCTAGCTTTCCTTCTTTGTCTGCTAAAGATCTCCAGGTAACCAAATCTCTTGTACTCCTGAAAGATTTCCTGTGAATCCCAAGACACAGCTCAAAGCTGGATATATGATAACACCTAGTAAATATTTCTCTGATCAATTAGAAGCCACAATACAGTGTTTCAAATTAGAATTAGGATTAATGATATGTATATGCTTTTGAAATATCTATTTTGAGACAAAGTTGGTAGCCATTAGCATGGTTGAATAAGACAAGTAAGAAATTGCCCAGCTGTTTCTTTTGTTAGCCTTTCAGTCCCCTGGGACAAATGCCCCAGTCCATCAACTCACCAGTGAGTTACAGAGCTAGAAAAGAAACTGGCATTTTGCCATTCATACTTTCTCTTTAGTGTAGAACACCCTGATAGCCATTGGTCTCATTTGCCTTTTCAAACAGCAGCACTGTCTGTCTGTATTCTAGGAAAAGACAAGAAAGTTTAGTGTAGGTAAAAAGGCCTTATAAACACAGATTCAGCAAGCCTCTTTGTAGAACCCTGTGCCTGCAATTATTCTAGGCAAGTGACTGGCCATGATGAACCTCAGATTCTTCGCCTGTCATCTGGAAGATAATGATGCCCTTTTTTAGTTCAATTCCTATGATAATTAATGAGGAAACTGTGCGAACCTGATGCAGATTAGGTGCAATAAAAATCTAATTTCATATTTTTAATTTTTTTTGTACCAAGCAAATAGTTTATACAATAAGTATGGCTTTTCTAAATTTGGCCTCTGTGGAGGTTCTAGCACTGAGTTACTATGGCAACTTACTTTTATATATATATATTTTTTTATGGAAGGACATTTTTCTTGAGTATTAGTAATTTTAAAATTAAGTGGCTGTGTGGAATAGCTACAGACTATCAGCCAGATCGTTTTTGTGCTTCATCCTTACTAAACCAGTTGACTTAGGGTGTTTTTATTTTATTTTCCAGAATCATGGGAGCTAGCTTTTCCCCGTAAATATACCAGTAGAACCATAAATCATGCTATATTTAATTTATTTCAATATAATTAGCTTAGGCTGGGGTGAAGATAATGTGTCTGTGGTTGAAGCACAAAGTCTTGAATTCAGACTCCTTCATCCAAATAAAAGCCAGGATGTACTTTTCTGTAACCCTGATCTAGGATAAGGAGCACAGAGACAAGGTGATCCCCAGAGCTCACTCGTCAGCTAACACAGCCAATTGATGTGCACTGGCTTCAAACAAATGGTAAGAAGTGACCAATAAAGATATCCAGTGTCTATCTCTGGCCTGTCCATGCACAAGCACACACATGTGAGTAACCTGAATGTATACCTGCTCACACATATATATACTCCCCCCCCCCACATGCACACACGCATGCACACACACACACACTCACACATACACACACACACACACACACGGGGGAAAATTCCAACCATTTTAAAGTAATTCCTTTTTTATTAATTATTTTATTTATTTACATTTCAAATTTTGTCCCGTTTCCAGTCCCCCGTCCATGAACCCCCCAACACTCCCCCTCTCCTTTGTTTCTAAGAGACTGATCCCCCATCCACCCACTCCCTCCTCACTCCTCTAGCATCCCCCTTTTCTGGAGTATCAAGTCTCCACAGGACCAAGTGCATCCCCTCCCATGGAGGCCAGGCAAGGCAGTGCTCTGATACATTTGTAGCAGGGAACGCAGACAAGCCCATAGATGCTCTTTGGTTGGTGGCTTAGTCCCTGAGAGCCATGAGGGGTCCTGTTAGTTGATACTGTTGTTTTTTCCTATGGGGTTACAATCACCGTCAGCTCCTCCAGTCCTTCCCCTAACTCTTCCTTTGGGAAGAGCTCAGACCAATGGTTGGCTGTGTCTGCATCTGTCTTAGTCAGGTGCTGGCAGAGCCTCTCAGAGGACAGCCATGCCCGGATCCTGTCTGCAAGCACACCTTGGCTTCAGCTATAATGTGGGGGTTCGGAGTCTGCACATGGGATGGAACCCAAGGTGGGGCAGTCTCTGGATTGGCCTTTCTTTCAGTCTGCTCCATTTTTTGTCCATGTCTTTCCTTTAGACTAGAACAGTCCTTTAAATAATTCTTAGGTATGTTCTAGAGCATTGTATTTTTATTAGCTGGCATTTGAGATAATCAGAAATTATGACTAGTTATTGTTTTCTGAATCTAGGATGAAAAACATATACCAGAAATGATGAAATTTCTCACAATCAGACCGATGCCTGCCCTTTCTAATAGTTCACTTTTTGAATACAGAACTCCAAAAAGAAACTCTTAAGCTATGTTATTGTCATGTGAGTCTGTGGCTTTTATGTTCTTTGTGGACTAAAACATAAGCAAGATTTAGACTATCATTGAAATTCCTTGAAGACACATCTGCAATTCTATGATTTTTAAGTGTTGATGCCTTAGGATCAAAGATCTCTGGAAAGCTTTTTGGTCAATGGAGCTAACACATAGAATCCTTATGGGGGTGATTTGTGCTTTATGATCCCTAGCTACATGGAAAACACTAAACAGAATGAATAGTGACTTAACCATAGTAGCAGCAAGAGCTCATATCTCTTGTATGTGGGCTTGCTATCAAGCCAAAATGTACATATAAACCTGAAATTTGTGCTCTAAATGAATAAATTAACATTGACCATCATGTATTTTAATTAAGCCTCAGATTTACCATCCTTATGGGATTTTCTGGGGTGGGGACCATGTTTTGTTTGTTGCTCTGGGTATTAATGATGTTACACGCTCTGTTGTTAAATACCCTTGTATTATTAACATGAACATTTTTCTGTGTGTAGAATTCTAAAAGATATAATTCCTTAGAGTACACAAACAAAGATGATAGTATGTGCAAACGCATCCAAGTGAAACTGCAGAATGTCAGAATAAAATGGGCAGAGAGGGAAGGCTGGCTGAGCATCATTAAATGGGCTAAAAATTTCTATTGACTAGAGTGGTTGTCTAAAGTCAGTGGTATAATATCTTCAAATTGTTCAGGGGACATAGCTGTCATTTTTTTAAAAATGTATCTTTCTTAGCTATCATTTCAGTTGAAGTTAAAAAAATTATATCCTGAATGCCTGAAAAGATGTAAAATTGAAGCAAGTTCATAACAAACATAGAAGACAGTGAAACATATTTTTAAGACTTACATGAAACTTTTAAATTAAAAATGAAAAGTAGAGGGCTGGAGAGGTGGCTTAGCAGTTAAGAGCGCTGACTGCTCTTTCAGAGGTCTTGACTTCAATTCCTGCCAACCGCATGGTGACTCACAACCATCTGTAATGGGACCCGATGTCCTCTTTTGGTGTGCCTGAAGAGGTTGACAGTGCACTCACATGCATAAAATAAAACCACACACACACACACACACACAAACACACACAAAAATTAGAACTAATGGACAACAAAATCATCAAGAGAGAGGATGGAGAAACTGAAAAAAGAGGTAAAAAGATATGATTCATGGAACTTTTCAGGAACTTTACAAACTCTGAATATTTAATTGTATATATTTTTAAACATGTGAGAGATATACAAGTTAAATATCAAGGAACTAATGACCTGGAAATTTTACATCTAGATGTACAATCTATGAAAATCCTCACAAGAGTGCGGAAGACAAAAGTAAAACAACACCAATAAACAAATAAGTAAAGGATTTTCTTATAGTGTTGTTTATGGCAGTATAAAGCTGGATACAAGCAATTCTGGTCTGTTATGTATGTAGGATGAAAATCTATAAGGAAATTAAAATAAAAAGGAGACTTGTACTTTTCCAAATGTACACATCCTTAAAATCTTGAATGGCAAATTAAAGAAAAAATGTATATGATACAAAACAATCTGTGCACATAGTTATAATGCCACAAAAGTCTTATCTGAAGGTATATGTATTTATGTTAAAAGTTCAGAGGTTTAGATTGAATGACTAGATATTCATGAAAAAGAATGTCTCAAAAACATTAAGATAACTACATAATATTGTGTTTAAAATAATACACAAAATGTTAACACTAATCTTAGGTGGCAGGTAAACTGAGGCATACATGATATTGTTTGTATTTTTCTGTATTATATCACGTTATTAAAAACATTGTGTTTTCCTTGAAAATAAAACATCTTAACTGTCGCAAATAAATATCCCGAAAGCAGCTTCACTGAAATTGGAAAATGTGAATTAGTCCTTACTGTAGGAAAAGCAGAAACTGTGAATCAGAGGTAGTTAGTGAGCTGCCAAAACTAATTGTTCAGAATAAGTAGCCTCTAATTTTTAAGAGATCAATAGTCTTACCAAAGTCTGGAAGACAAAATTTCCTTTCAAGAAGGCAATTTTTGGTCCTTTATAGTAAGTAAAACAGGTACATAGCTTCAACTACTCTTTTAAATTTAATCCATTTTCCTGAGACACAATATGCATAATTTTAATTATTTAGTTGACTGTTATATTTCTCCCTTATTAACCTCTGCTTTCAAATTCATATAAAAAAAAAGTCAATTCAATGTTTTCATCTAATGGGAAGTTGCCTAGAGTCACGAAAGCCCGGATTCTTGGGAAGAGACCAGCAACTTATGGGACACAGACACTTGACTGTGTGCCACCATCAAGTGTGGAAGGGGGGACACTTGGGTTTTTTCTTGTTCTCACAGCGAACTTGAAAACTAGAAATAAGACTTTTCTGATGTATTTAAATGTAACATTCAGTACATCCATATTCTTGCTTTGGTTGTATACATTATTGACCCATATAGACTTAAAAATTACCTAAACTCTGAAATAAACTTCACCTTGCCATTTAGGTATTTAAAACCCTAAAAAGTCAAAAGAACTCACCTAAGCTCTAATAACTGTGGTTATATAAGGGAAAAACTAAAACATAATAACAATATTTTGTGTGATGAAATTTAATATGTATGCATTCAGGATATAAATATCTTCTCAGATAGTTTTTATTAACAAATATTTTTGTAGGTATGAGCACTGCATTTTCACTTTCATGTGTGTGTTTGTGTGTGTGTGTGTGTGTGTGTGTGTGTATGTGGTTATGTATGTGTAGTACATGTACAAATGGTTGTGTGGATACCAGAAGACAGCCTCAGTTGTCATGCCTCAGATGCTCTTCATATTTGTTGAGTTGGGTCTCTCAGTGGTCTGGAACACACTAAGTAGGATACTCTGTCTAGCTAGTAAATCAGTCATGATTATGAACATTCTGCCAAGCTGCTATGAAGAACTAATATTTCTAAAGCACTTAAAATAGTTCTTGATATAAGTGTTGCCAGACTTGTA
This sequence comes from Arvicanthis niloticus, assembly GCF_011762505.2. Taxonomy (NCBI): domain Eukaryota; kingdom Metazoa; phylum Chordata; class Mammalia; order Rodentia; family Muridae; genus Arvicanthis; species Arvicanthis niloticus. The sequence goes on from NC_047658.1 coordinate 61,123,756, forward strand.
CATCTAAGTACATCTTATACACCAAATGCTAAGCTGTATGCTAAAATATTAATGAGAAATATTAATGAGAAAGACATGGCCTGTCCCATAAGAGAATAGAATCAGAAGACAGAGGAGAACCTCAACACATAATCAGAACTTTAATGATTTTGTAAAAAATATACTTCTGGAGATATTGAGAGCCATAATAAAAATGTTACATTATCTTTTTTTCATTCATTTTTCTTTCTAAGTGTTAAAAACTGTTTTAGTTACATGAGTAGAGAATACAACAGTGAAAAGTTTACAGATACTACTATTCTTTGTTTGTAAGCTTTCTAAGATGATGAGACCAAGCCAACCACAAAACAAGTAAAACAATAGTCAATTGTTGTCTGTGCTCTAAAGGAAATCTTAGATAATTGTGATGGATGACACTTGAAAAGCATATGGTCAGAAAGTACCTGTCTGAGGAAATGGCATTTTATCCACGACACAGAGGAAAAAAAAAAAACAGAGAGTATAAAAGAACATCCTGTGTAAAAGTGAGAAACCCATAAGTATAAAGACTTAAGAGCAAGAAAGAACAAAAACAAATACATCTCATTCTAAACAAAAACTGCAATCAGTGTGGTGTGGCTGGGTCACAGCATGAAGGGAATATGTTAATACATGAGACTGGATCAGTAGTGAATGGTGTGTGTGTGTGTGTGTGTGTGTGTGTGTGTGTGTACCTACACATGGAATTGAGTGGTGAGAAGGTTTTGAGATTTGAGGGTATACTCTGTAATGAAAAGTCGCTGTGTCTCTGTCTTGGGTAAATGAATGATGTGCCAGTCTGTATCTATTTTTTTAAGCAAACTATTCTGAAACTTAGTCTCTTCAACCCACTTCTGTTTCATTGCTTCTCACTTATGTAGGTTTACTGATTTGGGCTAGTTAGCTCTTTGTCCTAAGTTTTGGTCTCTTATTCTGGATACACAACTAGGTCTAGACTTAACTTGAAAGATTGGCTCAGATGCTGACAATGAGGCTTCTGCTTTATTTGAGGTTTCTTTCAGTACCTCACCCTTTCACTTGCTCTCAGTATGGTCTCTCTGGGCAACTCTCTAGTCAGGTATGGAGGTGGAATCCAATGAAGAGACTTCAGAACTTCCTAAAGCACCAATTTAGAAGTTAACTGGTAAGGGTAAGGCATAAGCATAATAATGGGAAGTACTTCTGTTGCATTGTATTATTAGTAGGTCACACACTGGGGCACTGTGAAACAGGACTATGTACTCCATTATGTGTGGCCATTAAAGACTATATTTAGAGACTATCCAACATAGAGTATCTTCTGGTCCCAAATGACTTTTGCCTCTTCTGCATACAAGATAGTCTTTCTTCATTCCTTTGAACCTCAAGTCCCATTTTATCAAAGCATCAAGCTCAGGCTTAGAGTGTACATCCTATTAGCTTGTCCAATTCTAATACAGATAAATGTTTTATACTATGAAAATCTATGAACCAGGGATACAAATAACTTGTATTCTACAAGCAGCATAAAATGGTGATATAAGGACCGGGTTGCCATGCAGATATCCAAAATGAAGTTGGGGTGGTAAGTAGCATTCACTGATACCTAATCATTCTAATAATCATCAAATCTACATAGACAAATGTTATCAGTTCACTACTGGGGCTATATGATGTAGCATGATTGGAAAATGCTGGATCTTTGGGAACAATTTTATTTAATGCTAATTTCTACTCTGTTTGGGTGGCTGGCTCTACATTCAGATTCATCATTTCTTGGCCATAAAAAAAAAAAAAAAAACTGTTTTATGGATATAACCAAGTAGGTCTCTTATACTGTATCTGTCTGGTCTGCAGGAAGCTGAAGACCAATGTTGCCTTTTCTTGGTCCCAACTATGCTTATATAATTATTAGAAAATGTTTGCAGGCTTCTTGTAAACTATAAGCCAGAGTTTCTGTGGGTTTTCTTTATCATTATATTCTAGCATCTAAGGATGTACCAGACAAATAATATGCATCATTTACTCATTCATCTGTTCGGCCATTGCATAGTTCCAGGAAGGTGATATAATTCTCCTCTTTTTACAGAAAATAGAAACTTAAAAATCAGAAATGTCAGATTCCCACAAGAAATACATAAAGACATTTAGACCCCATACATCTGCATTTCAAGACTCCCATTACTTTCATTAACCCTTTTCTCTTCTTCATTTTAATGCTCTATCTCTTAATCACAGGATTTCTGAGAATATTTGAGTGCTGTTAGACATAATTTAAAAATGTATCATAATAGTAATTGCTCTTTGATTAACTCTGTGATTGGAATAATAAAATCTGAGCTTGCTTCTGTGGAACTTCAATCTCTCTTAAAATGCAACTGTTCTTTTAAAATGCATTAATATTCATATTTATTTTATTTGCATGTTGTTTGCATATTGATCATTTTGTTTTGCAATTAATTAAGCAAGAGGAAAAGTATTCACGTAAGTAATATATTAAATGGTGCAACTAAAATATATTTCCTAATATACACTAACCACATTAAATCTACCACTATCATCAACACTCATCTGTGTAACAGGGCAATGATATATTGAAAGATGGATTTATGAATGTGTGTAAACATATATAAATACATATAATGACTAATATTTTTGGTTTTGTCTCTTGTATATTTATTTATGTGAAATGTATACATACATAAATTTATATATATATATATATATATATATATATATATATATGGATATACATGTATATATATGTGTATTATGTGAATCTGTTTGTGAGCAGACATAATAGGAATGTGCATAGATTCTCATCATACAGATTTAATTTGTACATATATTTTTAGTATATAATAATACTTTATATATTAATATATACGTCCATTACACAAGTAAAATATGACAAAGGTGGCTAGAATATGTACATTATGTTGGGGACTATGTTCTTAATACTCCACAGATAGAGGTCACCATTAGAAACACGGATGAAGAAACTGAGTCAGATAAGAATATCTAATGTTAAATAATGAGTGAGTAGAAGAAAAGGGATTTAAGAAAAATATCTAAATTTGTTGTCATATATTTTAAAAAGCTTATTGAGGTACAACTGATTTACAAACAACCTAGAAGTACTTAATTTAGATAATTGTGTGTTTGAACATATGTATACTGATGAAATCCCACAATTAAGTTAAGAACTGTAACTACCACTTTCATTCTTCCTCCTCTTATTTTGTGGCAAGAACATGTCACTTCAGATTGACCTTCACAAATGCTTTGTCAGGGGTGCACTATAGAAAATCTCAGTATTGTATAGATAATCATCCATATTATGTTGTATAGCAGATCACTAGAACTTTTTTCCTCTTGGATAAATGAAGCTTTACATAGTATTCAACAACATTCCTTATTCATGCTATGAAATTCTACATAGATATTTAGAATTCTATCTATTATAATTTCCCGGTCACTTACATACTTCTGCTGAATTGTTTGTCTTTTGTATGGTTTTGGTGTTTGACCATTGGATAGAGCTAATTCAATAAAATGTAGTAGGACAGATGAATATATAAATACATATATACAATGATATATATAAATAATACACACAATACACACACACACACACACACCTTCCCACTGAGAATCCTAAAGCTTCAGAAATACTGGTTTTTGCTTTTTCATTGCACACTCTCAGGAATAACATTCTTAGAATCGCCTCCTACTCATCAGTTTCATAAGAATGGCAGTTGAGACAGAGGCTAAGTACTACAACAACAACAGCAGCAATGTCTTCGGCTCTAACATTACTCTAGAGATGGAGATTCACATCATGACCAGATGAGATAAAGTTTATTTTAGAGCTATAATGAACTGTGTTTCTACTCTTCCCTGTTTGTGATAATAATTAGCTTTTAAAGTTCACCTACTCTTATAGTCAAATTATGGACTGTGGGATTCAAATCTCAAAAGTTATTGATTGGTGAAAGAAGTGAAATGGGGCAAAGATGATGAACCTTCAATCCTGTGCCCAATTTATGACCAGGGTTATGACATCAAAACTTTCATTTAAACATTGATTAAATATACATAATAGTATAAGTAAATATACTATACATATTATATATATGTATATATATATATATATATATATGTAGAGATCATTCATTAAGATAATACTTGGTTTGTCATACAAACCCAATGAGTATGCTCTTTATTAACCAATTTTATTTTATTACGTTAGGACTAGGGTTCAGGTAAGATTTATAAAACCTGGAGTGGAGTGTCTTGTATATCAATACATATGGTTTTATACACTATAAATATATGTAACCATTTCAGAATATAGTAGGTAAAAATAATCATAAACATACTTAGTTGCCTTTGATCCAAGTATATCATTTTTGGAAATGCATACTAGGAATGCAGCAAGCTCTCATGATGAAGATGCTGTAGGAACCACTTGGCCATGTATTAATTATTACTACATTATTTACAATACTGGTAGAAATCATAAGAAGGCTTCAGAACAGTGGTTAAGTAAATAATGATATATCAAATGGACATTTTCCTGGTGAACCAAATACTAGAGTAAAATAAGATTAGTTTATAATATTATGTGAAACTATTAAATGATGATGTACTTTGATTATAAGACAATGTATATTGTGAAGTGTATTAGAATTATAAAACTATAGATCTCTTTCTTATTATTATTACATGTATTTTTTTATAGTCCAGTCATTACCCCCTCCCAGTCTGCCCATAGTTCCTCATCTAATTCCTCCTCCCCTGTCTCCAAGAGGATGTTCTTCTACCTGCTAGGCCTCCCCACTCCCTGAAGCCTAAAGTCTCTTAAGTGTTAGGCACAGCTTCTCTCACTGAGGCCATACATGGCAGTCCTCTACTGTATATATGTCTGGGGCCTCGGACCAGCTAGTGTATGTTGGTGGCTAAGTGTCTGAGAGATCCCAGGGGTCTGGATTAGTTGAGACTTCTGGTCTTTCTGTGGGGTCACCCTTCTCCTCAGCTTATTCCAGCCTTTCCCTAGTTCAATCACAGGCTTTTTGTAAGATTAAAAATAGAATGTTTTTCAATGGTTTTAAATTTATTTTAAAATAAAATGTTGTCTCATAGAGTAAGGATAGTTGCCCCTGCAGCTACCATATGCTTTGTAGATACAAAAATCCCCTCAATCAGCAGAACAGGTGACACAGTCAGTAATTCATTCACACTCTTAGGAGAGTACTTTACAAAGTTTTGAAAAAATATATTATGTCCAAATTTATTCTTTATTTTTCAATTTAAGTATTTTAAAATAGTCAATATTGCAAGCTGAATACGCATCATGAAAAAGCATGCATTATTCACCCATTTACCTAAGATATAGAGTTGTAAGATGGATGTTAATAGTATTTGTTGCCTTTCTTCTTCAACTTTCTAAACAAGACAGACACAGCAAATGCTGGACTCTCCATTCCTGACACACAAATCACATCTTGTCTCCTCCTTTTCTAAATGTAACCTTTATCTCCATACAGTTACACATCATGGTCATCTAGGTTTTAATATTTCTATAAGCTTTACTCAGAGTAGCATCAATAGATCGATCAGCAGTATAAATCAATGGAATCTTGATGAAATTCATAAATCCCTTGAACTTCTCCACAACAGTGATGTAATACTATTAAAACCCACTGATGCCTGCAGAATAGTGGCTCTCAAAGCCTCACTCCCAGGGGCCACACCACCATCATGCAGACCTCCTGAAGGCTTGTAAGAAATGTAACCTTTGTGGCTCACAGCACATTTACTGACACAGAATTTGAGTAAGCAGCCTGTGTCTTTGCAAACCCTCGGGGGAATCTTTATGCCAAAGCTTGATACCACTGATGCGAGAGCATTTACACAATAAGCAAGGGGAAGTCTATTGAGTGATTAATGTAATTTTTAATCAGGAAATTAAAGGATGCGACATTAACTAAGCTCATATTATGAACCAGACATCTGACATTTCATTTAATTCACATAACCTCATTAGGTAAACATTAGACTATTCCCATGCCACAAATTATCATGCCATGAGTGTCTGCTGTCAATAATGAGCCCTGCCCACAGTATAGTCAAGCTGCTTGTGAGTAGTTCCCAGGGTGAAGCCCCATGCCTTCATGGGCAAACATTTCTCTACCAGTGGAAACCTACTGGGTTCTAAGAAGAAGATTCTGTCTTTATCTACTTACTCCCAATCCAAAACAGGTTGAAGTAAAATGGAGGACATCAAGCTATATGCACTAAATAAGCAAAAGCCATTCAAGTATTAATGATGATTCTGAGAAATATACATTCATGTTGACATTGTAGATCATTAAAATGACCTAAGAGAGCAATATGAGAATTTTGAAATTTAAAAAGCCCATATCCCTTACCCCAAAATTTCATTTTTATACACAAACTCTACAGAACTTGGTACAACATACAAGGAGACATACAGAAAATGTTCATTCACTTCAGAAGCTTGACTGAAAGGTATCTAAAACAATGGGCCGGGGCTGCAAGTCATTCCTAATTTGTTTAAGATTATCTACCTAGGGGATTGAGAGATGTTTCAGTGGTTAAGAGTACATACTTCTCTTCCAAAGGACCTGATTCCAGGTGGTGAGGACTCACAACTACTTATAACTCCAGCTCCAGGGAGGTCTGTCATCTCATCTATGGGATCTGTAGATACCAGCACACACACACACACACACACACACACACACACACACACACACACACTCACACACACACACACACACACACACACACACACACACACACACACACATTTTTAAAAGTATACATATATATTGCTTTCCTATGTATCTACTTAATTTCTCACCATCTCTTCCAACTCAGCTATTTCTTATATCACCTACAGTCTCTGCACACTATTTGAATTACTTTATACTTAAATTCCAGGAATAATACAAACAAAATCCTAGGACCCATTTATAGAGCATGTGTGAACTGTAGTCAAATTTTTCCGATGTCATCTACTTAAAATGCTTTAATTTTTATAAATATATAATTGAGATGTATTTACGTTTAATGTGCATTGTCAATGTATCTACACAGAAAGTTTATCTTTTGGGCAGAGTCTCTCATAGCACAAGCTAGTCTCAAACTTGTTGTGCATTTGGCCTTGAAGCTCAGTCGTCCCACTTCTGCCTTCCAAGTACTGAGATTAAAAACATGTGCGACCACACCCCAGTTTTATTAGAAAATAAAGTTATGAAAATAAAGCTAGTGTTACATAACTCTGGCATCAGAAAACTGAGTCACAAATGACTTTTAACAAGGAAAGGAAACTCTAAACAAAGACTAGTTATATTTCTTTCTGAATTTTTGTTATAAGGCCATTAAACACTTAGGTGGTCTTTATTACTTTGCTTAACCCCAGAAAAAGACAAATACTGAGAGATGATTGACAGATGGATGGATGAATAGATAGATAATAAATAAATAGTTGATTGATGATAGATAAATAATAGATGAAAGATAGATGAGAGATAGACATATAATTGCTACATAGCTATAATAGTAGATGATAGATAGATGTTAGAAAGACAGATGATAGATAGATGATAAATAAATGAGATAGATGATATACAGAAAGATGATAGATAGATAATAGATGATAGATAGATAGATACATAGATAGATATATAGATACATGGATAGATATAGATGATAGAGTAAAATAAACAAATGTAAAGAATTAATGACAAGCAATGTACTAAAATACACATGGACAAATGGCTTCACGTCCCTCAGATGTTTCCTGAAGCCCTTGATTGATTGTAATAGTCATGCTTAGATAACTTTCTTAACGTGTCTGAAGATTAGTTTTCCAAATTATAAAATAGAGACCCAATCCTATTCTGTGTTTAAGATCACTATGGTGAAATTCTAATGAAGTAAGTGCTGAGCACAGAGACATCATGCACACTAGTGCTCTCTGGTTATTTGTAATTGGAGGCACTCAATGACATTTCAAAATGTAGATTTTAAGTGATTGATAAATCTTTGGCTAGGTATTAAATATTTTGTTACTGCTCTGTGTTTTCAGACTCCCCTGTGTAATTATTACCAATTCCCTGAAAATAATCTTGTAGAAATCATCTTTTTTTTCTTCTCATAAAGAAAACGAGAAAGCTAAGCTTAGAGATACTGAGTGATTGCCTAAAGGCAAGTCACCTGAGCAAAACCCAAGAGCAGGATATTCAAGTTCAAGTTTGTGCTCTTTTGTATCTTTCTTCTCATTTGTGCACCCACACTGAAATTCTTTGTTCTGTTTTAGTAGCAAAGATGATTTAAAGGTCTCAGGAAGATGAAGATCATTTGAGATTTTACTATTACATTTTATATTTTTTTCAAGTATAAACCAGAAAAGAACTGGCAATCAGATATCCACTTAGATCACCCTTTACTATGATTTACACAATCTCCATCTTCAATCTGCACTCACTGATTATGTAGCATTAAAATGCATTTAATTTAATAGCCTTTTAAATAGATGGCTGCCTTCCAACCAAGCTTTAGTGCCGATGACTATGACAATGCACGCTAGGATAATCACTATATAATAATAATAATAACAATAATAAAAATGGAGATAATATTTGTTATATATTTCTTGAGTGTAAGGTATTAAGACCAGCTTGTATACATTGTATAAATTACTGCCCAATTTTATACTACAATGTAAAAAATTGTCATATTAATTTTATTGGTAGGAAATCTTAGAAAGGCGAGGAAGTCATTTAAATTTGTATCCATCCAAAAGCCAATGCAGGGAAATTAATTGCAGGTTTATTCCAAGATCCAAACCTCTGAACATCATCCCCTATAAATATTTATTGAGTACTCTCTGTATATTTAGTCTTGAAGGAAAAGAAATTTCCAAAATAAAAAGGGTTGTGATTTTATTGGAGCATGAGTATGTATGTGTGTGTGTGTGAACACACACACATATATATACTGTGTCGTACATATATATCATATATACTTAATTTATATATGATATATATTATAAAAATCCTAGAATGAATTTCCCAAATAGTGTTCAGGGAATAAGAGTTTCTTCAGAGAATCTGGTTTTTAAGTGCGAAAGAAGTCTAACCTAATAGGGAAACAATTTCCTGCATATATTTGTCCACTGTGCATTACTAAATTAGCTTTGCAAAGCGGCTGCGAAGTCTCATTTGAATTATTGACATTTTCCCCAATTTACTGGATAACAGACTTTGCTTTCTTCAAACTGTCTTTATTAGTACCTGTCAGGATCCCAGCTTTTATGAAACAAGGGTTGAAAATTCATGGCTTACATAAATTCTTTATTATCTTTGTTGCTATATTTTTTCCTTCTTTCTCCTTTATTAACTTTACATTCAGTTCTCAGCCCCATCCCTCCTCTCCTCTCAGCCCCACTTTACAAGTCCTGGGAAGACCCCTTGGGTACTTCCCTACCCTGGGACGATTGATAGGCCTATGAACATTCTGTCTCACTGAGGTCCAAGTAGATAATACAGTTAGGGGAAGGAGATACAGTGGCAGGCAACCGAATCAGAGACATTGTCCACTTCAATTGTTAGGGGATCCATATGAAGATTAAACTCCACATTTGCTACAAATGTATACAGGGCCTATGTCTAGCCCTGCCTGCCCTTTGGTTGGTGGGTCACTCTCTGTGAGCCCTGTGAGCCAAAGTATTTGACTTTGTAAGTCTTCTTGTGGTATCCTCGACCACTTCACCTTGCTCAATTCAATCTCCTAATCTTCCACAAGACTGCCCTGAGCATGGCCTGTTGTTAATTTCATCTGAGAAAAGTTAATTATCTGTTTGTCTGGAAGTTTGCATTACTCTTAGTGTGTATGAGATAATCCTCTTCTTAAGGTCATAGCCTGTTATTCCAAAGCTCCATTGTCAAAACTCCTACTTTTACAACTATATTACCCCCAAGAGTGTGACTCCCCTAATCATTTGTCATCAATTTTGTCCATGATATCCCCTTTCTGTCAACATTCAATTTACACCTATGTCTTAGAACTAAGAAGAAATAAGTTATGAAATTTTAAGCATGCTACTAAATATGTATGGAATATTTCAAGCAATGTAACATATGGATCAATGTTAGAAAGAGGCCTTCTGTTTACCCTGGTGGTTGTCTATGAACAAATAAAAGAAAAAAAATGTATACACTTCCTAAAATACCTATCTTAAGGAAGAAGGTTGGAAAGTGAGGTGGTGATATTGTGTGTAATCGTAAACTTTTAGATTAGGGACCCAAACGCTCAGTTTAGAAATGAGATATATGTTCTGTCCTTAGAAGATGTAAGCAAAAGCCTTTTGATCTGGCAATTTCAAAATAAAGGCTGGTGTTTAGAATGGTCATTTGATTCTATTAGAAGTGACTTTCTCTATTCTCTATAAAGGACAGACATATACAAAGCTATAGCTATAAACCAGAGAAAACATCATTTAAATCCAGAGAAGTCTATTTGTTACCTTTTGTGAGGTATATTCTTGATCATGTGTGCAGTCCATTTTAAAATAAAAGGGAAATCTAAATTAGTGGGTGGTAGAAACTGTGTAATTTTTTGCCTGATCCTCTATATATCTTTTCTGCAAGTATGCACATAACTCTACACATCCTGCTATGGAGATAGGTATAGCTCCATGTGTATATCTGTTCAAATGTACAGAAAAGCCACCTAACTTCAGGAAAAAACTGTGGTGTGTTCTGTGTGAAAAACATCTTTTCATCATGTTTAAAATGTGCATCAGCAAAAGAAGTAACAGCATTTGTTGTTGTTGTTTGGAAGTAAACTTCCATTATCTTAATGTGGCTTCATAACAAGCTGCCTAAGGTAAGAACAAGAAGTTTCTTTCCAATGATGAGAAAAATGAGGCCAAGAGAAGTTTAGTAATATACTAAGGCATTGTCAGGTTCAATGCCTAAGCCAAGTCTAAATAAGTCTGTGATTTAGATACATTGGATGTATAAGATAGAAGTCAGTGTCCATTCCATTGTATTCCATTTCTTATATTACATTAAATAAGTATTCTACTGAGGTAGATCTCAGACCCTGAACTTGTGCTGCTCTTCACCTGCCCCTGCCTATGTATTCATTAGCTTAGTAAAATCAATAGCTTCAGCTTGCTTTGCAAGTGAATTTGAAAACAGGGAACACACTGTAGCATAGAGAAAAATCAATCCCAATTTATATTATTATTTTTAACTTTAAGTTCACTAAATGGAGACTTTCAATTTTCTTCATTGGGCAGTAAGATTCATTGAGAGATGATTTATGAAATCTGTTATATTTTGAAAAGTTTGACTTTGTCTATTGAAAAAGCATAGCCATTATTCCAGTTAAACCTGTGTGTCTTATGCTCACATAACAGGCTTTTTATTTCACACATGGATAATACTCTTTAGCATGAAAGAGCCTCAGATGCATACATGTAAATGCTGAGCAAAATCCGTATTAGTAGTTTAGTCATGTATGTTAAATGCTATAGATATAATCCAACGTGGAGGCAATTTGCTTTCTGTATTGCCAAACCTAAGCATCTTTGTAAACTTAAAGACATTGATTTTGGGTTTCAATGTTAAGTCTGTCCACAGCATAAATAAGTAATACAGTGAAGTGTCATCCTCCATAAATAAAATCAGAATGTACATCACTGACTCTACAATGTATTATTACTTATTTAGGTTAGTTTTTAGGCCTAAGGATTATTGCAATTACGCAGGTGTTGACTAAAATACTGCTTTGTTTTGTTGTTTATTTTTGCACTGCATTTCATGTGTCTATAGTCATTGGCTGCCATCTTAGTCCTTGAAGTTTTGCCTGTTTCAAAGTGCAATTAAGTTCACAATTTTTTTTTGGAAGGTCTGGAATGTCATTCCTAAGACTTCAGTGGATATCATACTTTTTTGTATCTCCTGACTGAAAAGCTGTCTTTACAATACATGTAAACTGCACTGAAACCCAGAATGATAAAAGCTGACTCCTTCAGGATCTAAGTTAACACTATAGGACCAGGGTGCTACAATTAGGACATTGCAGGGATGATGCTGACTAGAGTTTTGTTTCTGAGACTTACCAATTTATCTTCTCCCTGAGGACTGTCCCTACAATCCTTGGTTTTAGTAAAGTTTCTGTGGGTTTAAAGCATTTTTGATAATACTGAAGATATAGTTCAGTGATAGAGTATTTCTCTAGAAGGTATAAAGCACTCTATATGATTGTCAATGTTGAAAAAAGAATTAAATAATGATAACAACAACAGCAACAAATAAAACAGAAAGAAATCAGAAAGTAAAGAAAAACAACCATCATATATTGGGTATCATCAGGTAGCACATACATGAAGTATGTAATAATTGCTTGGGTCTGTGGCAGATACTGTTTCATCCCTGGAAACACTTGAAGAGCACCTGGATTTTAAGAGGTCTTTGATGAATAGTTGAATTAATGAACTTTCCCCCTCCCCTCAACTCCACTTTAAGCTCTCTGAGAGCTGGCAGTCATTCTGTTCTGTTGAACTCAGTGCATCGCACGAGACTACCTTATGAATACAATTACATTATTCTCTATGAGGAAAAATCCAAATGAACAAACATATTTACCTTCCCTTTATGTGGGGAGCCAACAGAAAGCGGCTATCATCCTTTCAGCCATCTTGAGTCATATACCCTGACAAGAGACTTGTTTTCAACAGCCTACAACAGCTGAGCACACTGATAACATCTTGTTTTATATACCCAGGATTTTCCCTTGGGTATGTGTGACTTAAAGGCGTGATAAAGGCGTGACTTAAGAAGTGAGACTTATAAAAGTTGAGAGGCAGACAGAAGAGGGCACGGGAAACTTGGAACTTGGAAGCACTAGGAACTAGGAACTTGAGACTTGGGACTTGGACTAGGAACAAGGGACTTGGAGAGAGAGAAGAAAGACTTGAGAATAAACAGGACTAAAACACACACTGTCTGGTCTCCATTTGTGTCTGCCTTCACTCTCTCTCTTGCTGAACCCTGACCCACTGACCAGAGCAGCAGTAGGAGTCGGAACAATTTAGTCCCAAAGCTTGGGGCAGTGTGGGCTCTAACAATTTTGGCTCCCAAACTCTTGGCAGTGCGGGTTCCAACATTTGGCAGAGTGGTCCCAGACGCCTTTAGATACTAAAGGGCCTATATATAAAATGAGATGATATAAGCATCTAGGAATATTATGTGTATATTAGAAAATGCAGATAGAATAGACTTATAAATGGCCAAGGACCAATGGTATGGAAAGAAGCCTTTTTAGTATTATTTCAATTATCTACTGTAAAACACAGAGAACACAGGCTCTATAGTCAATTCATTAGTTGTTATATAATCTTGGGTGAGGTTTTTTTTTAAGTTCCTATTCTCCCATTTTCTCAATTCACAAAGTGAAATGGAAACATGGTCCTCCATTTAGTTTGGAGAACTCCAAAAGTTACGTGATGGTTAACATACTGCTCTCTGTTTTTCACGATTCAGGGAAGATCTTGGATGAAGGAAGGAGTAGAGATGCAGTGGGTATTACAAACAGATAACACAGAAACAACACATGATAGAAGGATACCCATGTCTAAGCCTGTGTAGTATCTGTCTTACAGTGTTAAATGACCAACATTATTTTATCCAAAGTGCCTTTCTTCATCTTCATCCTGGAGAATTTGGGGCAGATCTATGTAGCTTGCTTTGTTTTCACACACATGTATGTTCTCAAAAGACAACTTTCTCAAAAGACACAGTTCCTTTTATTTATTGTTATTATTAATTATTGTATTATTATTGATTATTTTGGTCCTTTGAAATGGATTATGGCCTGCTTTCTTTTAAAAAATTAAGTGAGAAGAAGGGCAGGTAAAATGGTGCCCATGGTTAGTAATGTCAATGTCAACATTTCAGATGACAGACTTAATTTTTTTTATAGTTCTTCAACTGAGAAATTTTGAGACTATATACAGTTGTATTGCAACATGTTGCAACAGTTTCTGTTTTTCACCAACCTAGATAATTTTTAAATGTGAATGCAGGCTAAATATTGTCTTATATTTTGTAGAGGAAGATGTTCTATGGTTAATGATAGTTGTTAAATACAAGTGTTGACAAGAACAAATGTGTTTGCTTATTGATTACCAAATCCTTTTCATTGACATTAATTTCTTAAGTTACCACTAAAAGTAATGGATTTCATTATATTTTCATATTTTTTACTCATTTTCTTGTCTATTCCTCTCCTCCTCCCACTTCTTTTTTGTTTAAGCATGACCCCAGCCAGTTCTGAAGCTGAAGCAGGTTTATTTTTTCCCAATCTGCTTTTATACCATTTTAATTACATGCAAGTAATAAAGTCAGTTCTAGGTAGAGGAATAAGTAATACAGTAAACACAAATAGTCAGGGAACAAATAGGGCAATAAACAAAGTCTCATGTTCAGTGTTTCTAAGTGCTCCTCAGGATGACCAAGATATCTGAGCCTACTTCCCTGCCCTAGCCCCAAAGCAGATTCTTGCCTTATCCTCCTACAGTGTTGCTTCTTCCAGCTTTAATATAAGGGAAGGTACCTAGTCTTTTTACAACTTGATATGCTATATTTGTTTGATATCCTCAGGAGGTCAGCCCTTTATTAAAAGGAACAGAAGTGGAGTGGATGGGGTGAGATGAGAGAAAGAGAGACTAGGAAAGAAGGAGAAAGGTAGGCTGCAGTAGGAAAGTAATATGTGAGAGAAGAATAAGTTTAAAATTCAAAATTAAAGTGTACCCATATCATTGCTTGTTATTAGTCTAAGTTGTTTATTGCTTCTGTATTAATTTTTATAGGCTCTAAATATTTAGAAATTTATGTATTTTCTTTTATTTAGTTTCTTTCTTTCTTTCTTTCTTTCTTAAGATTATAAGCTTTCTAAATATTTCATAATGTCTATATATGTATATGTGTGTCAAATATATTTATTATTACATAATGCATAATAATATATAACAATATATGATATATAATATATAATTATATTTATTATATAATATAATGATATTTGATTAATATATATTATTAAAACTAACAAAAATAAAAATGAGAATGAGATTAATATATATTCATTATAATATTAGATAAATATTAATATATGTATGTTTATATACTTGTTATATATACATATAAAATATATGTTTTTGATATGTGTATATATATGTTTATGTATATTGATGTTTTTCAAGGCAGAATTTTTCTGTGTAGCTCTACTTGTCTAGGACTCTCTCTGTAGACCAGGCTGGCCTTGAACTCAAAGTTCTGCCTATCTCTGCCTCCTGAGTGCTGGGATTAAAATCATGGAGTAACATATCACTGCCTGGCTAACTTTTTAATTTTTTTAAACTTTTCAAAAAATAAATTATTTCATTCTGCACATTATTCTTTAAGTATATTGCAGAAATTTCTGCCATAATCTTTATTATTTCTTGTCTTTTACTTCATTTAGATTTGGTTTGCTGTTGTTTCTCTAAGTCTTTTAGGGACATCATTAGGTTATTTACTTGAGATCTTTCTGATTTTTTATTGTAAATGCTTATAGCTGCAAACTTTCCACTTAGAGTTGACTTAACTTCTAACCAGAGGTTATAAAGTATGTGATCATTTTTGTTCAAGTTTAAAAAAATTTTTGATTGTTCCTTGATATCTTTAACAACATACCATCTTCTCAGCATGTAATTGTTCAGACTCTGAGTATTTGTATACTTTGTTTGTTTTTTTCTTTCTCTTGACTTCTCGTGTTATCCCTGGAGGATTAGATCAAAATTAAATTAATATTTCAATTCTTTTGTATTTTTTATTGCTATTGTTTGGTAGTTTTGTTCACGAACAGACTGTATTTATATCACATCCACAGCCTTCCCATTCCTTTGCCAATTTTTTTTTTTTTTATGGAACCTATATCCCTGTATTTTCTTCTCCCATTTCTCCTCCTCCTCCTCTTCCTCCTCCTCTTTCTTCTTCTTTTCCTCTACTGAACTGAGACCATTTGTATTTGCAATTTTTGAAGGTATTTGAGAGGAACCTGTTAAGTACCGTGGTTTTGCTGATTTTTGTTCTGAACTGTTGGATTATCATGAATTGTTTTCTTCCTTCCTTTCTTCCTTCCTTCCTTCCTTCCTTCCTTCCTTCCTTCCTTCCTTCCTTCCTTCCTTCCTTTTTTCCTTTCTTCCTTCCTTCTTTGTTCATAGTGTTCTGTTAGTATCACTAACAGATGATACTTTGTTAGTAGTGTTAGCAGTGTTCTGGTTTTCTGTGATTGGCATAAAAGTTTTCTTCCTAGCTTTTTTTTTGTTTGTTTGTTCTTGTTCACCAATTTCTTTTATTAAATGTATTGCTTCTCTCTTGAAAATACGACCATCTTATTCCTCTATACACAATGTTACTTTAAATATTTCTTGCAGTTCTGGCTTGATTGCTATAGTTTGCTGTTGTTGTTTATAATTATATTAAAATGTTCTCAATTCCCTATTAATTTTAAAAGATGGGTTTATTGGATCTAGTAGTTTTGGCCAACACTTGTTTACTTTTATAGCTTGGATTCCTGCCCCCTCCCTTTCTTGGCTTCTAAATTATATGATGAGAAACCTATGTTATCATGCTATAGGTGAGTTTTTGGTTTACTGTAACTTTAATACTGTTTTTCTATTTTATGAACTTACTGGGAGGAGGCAGGTGTATATGAGAATGTTTCTGTACCCAGGTGTATATGGCAAAGCATGCCTATGCATGTATCTGTGGATGTCGAAAATAGAGGGAAGAAGAGGGAAAGAGCGAGCATGATGTGAATGAAAGAAGTGGATCTGTTAGAGGTGCATTGCTTGAAGAAACATAATAATAGAGAATGCTTCTTTATTAGTAGTAATATTTAAAATAATAAACCAATTATAACAATAAAAAAGTTATAAAAAGCACCACAGAAAATCCTGTTCTGGCTAGATACAAGTACAAAACAGTCAAGGTACAAAAGTGTAACTAATAAACGTAACTATTAAAATATAAAATAAGATAACATTTTTAAAGATAACACTATTAAAGATAAATTCTTCCTATTTAACAAGAGTGTTGTATCTCTTACCAATAGGGGTTGTTTTCTTCTGTTTTTCCTTTCTCTCTCTCTCTCTCTCTCTCTCTCTCTCTCTCTCTCTCTCTCTCTCTCTCTCTCTTTCTCTGTCTCTCTCTCTTTCTCTCTCTCTCTCTTTCTAGCAAGTACCACCTTTGTCCTCAGTAAGTCTGGCAAGAAACCCCTTGTGGAGAGGAGTAGCTTTGAGGAGCTCCACATCCTTTGGGACTTCCCAGTGTGAAAGCCCCTGTGTCAGAGCTTTGTCCTTTGTGTGCTAGAAAGTGAGGGGTATGAAAGACCTGTTTACACTTGTGCTTTATCTTTGTCTATGATGTTCTTTTCCTAACCAGGTTTTCACTTTGTGTGTGTGTTTGTGTGTGTGTGTTCTGCCAAGTTCAGCACACATCTCACTTTCAGATCACTTCTCAGTACATTTTGTCCAGTCAGTGGTGAGTGCTGGCTTCTTAGACTACCCACCCAGGACTTGCTTGGTTTCAGGTTCTGCTGTGTTCTTGGTCCCATCTCTATAGCCAATACAACTCTGCTTGTCTCTCCTCAGGCAGTCAAAAACTCACTGGTTTTTTTTTTTTTTCCATGTCCAGGTCAAGAGGTAACAGTACTTTAGTAGCTACTGTTGACCTCAGTGTAATCTGTCCAGGGAAGTGTTGGGTGTCACCAGGCCCCAGTAGGCAGCTGCCTCTCACCGATGCTTTATGGAGAAGCTTGCCAATCCTATCCTGTTTATTTATGTTTTGTTCATTCCCTCTTCTTATCAGAAGAGTATATTTTTATCAGCCTGACCTGACTCTTTCTATTCACTGTGTTAGGCACACCTTCAGGACCATTCTAAGGCCCTTTCATTGTTATGGTTATACAGCAAGAACACAACTGTCAATGAAGTAGAAACCATTTTCAGTCCTTACTACCACATTTCCAACACTCCTTTCTTCTACAATTTTCTGACTTTCATTTAGACAGAGACTGGTTCTTTCAAGGTAGAGAGCTTCTGGATTTTGCCTTCCAGAAAGATACATTATACACTCAGAGTAGATAATCTTTAGTGTTATAGCTTCTTCATGCCAGAGCAGACCACGTTGTACTCATAAAGGAAGGTGGTATACAATTTCTCTCTCTCTCTCTCTCTCTCTCTCTCTCTCTCTCTCTCTCTCTCTCTCTCTCTTGGTTTTTTTGAGACAGGGTTTCTCTGTGTAGCCCTGGCTGTCCTGGAACTCACTCTGTAGACCAGGCTAGCCTCAAACTCAGAAATCCATCTGCCTTTGCCTCCCAAGTGCTGGGATTAAAGGCGTGCGCCACCACTGAGACAGGATAGAATGAAGCTGCTGTCACTTCCTAACCACATTATCTTGAATTTCCTCTCCCAGAGCACTACAGCATTTACTTGTAAAATATAAGCAACACTGTTGTGCTTTTTAAAATGTCAGCATGAGGGAGGTGTCCCCCTGAATAATCAAGCCATGCAACAGACCAAATACAAAAAGAAATTTATTTGGAATATAGAGAAGGGGGTAGAGGCAGAAGAGGGAGGAGGACAGAGAAAACCAGAGAGAAGAGAGAGGAAGAGAGAAAAAGGGAAAGAGGAAGAGGCCAGCTTTCCAGTGACAGTTGGGGGGTGAGAGAAACACAAAGAGACAGAAAGAGACAGAGACAGAGACAGATAAAAGAGAGAGAAACCAAGCATTCTTTCTGATATGCCAGCCAGGCTCCTACCTGTCTGTTGCTAGGTAACTGTTGGGCGGAGCCTAGAGGGAATGCTAACAATCATCAAATGAAATATTTGACACAATAAAAAGTACTGAAACAAGATGAGGGCACAATCCTAGCACTTGTGAGGCCAAAGCAGGAGTATTGCTGAATTCAAGGGGAATCCAAGTTTCAGAGTGAGTTCAAAGATCAGCATGGAGTATATATACATAGTAAAACCCCATTTCAAAAATATCAAATTAAACAAGTAATTATAATAATAAAAGTGGCTTTAGAGTTCATGATCATTTAAGTTAGGATGGATTGAAAACTTTATCCACAATAATAATGGCATATAACATTAAAAGGGTATTTTATGGCACATGTTCATTATTATTCTGGAATGAAGGCTGGAAACATTGTTACATTGAACTGTAAAGCCTTGGATATGAAGGAAAATAGCAAAGGCGAACATATATGATCATGTTTTAAAACTTTTAAAACTTAAAACTTTAACTTTTAAAACTTTTACCCAAAAGTGACATACCACTTCTACAAATATATCTCGATCAAACTAATAATACGGTGAACCTCAGTGTTAATGGAACAGAGAGGCCAGTGATTTTTTTGGAAATAATAATAAACACAGCACAGCATTATATGTGAGCTTTTATTTCCTTTTAAAATACATTTTACTGAGGTTTTTGCAAGCATGTGTTTGTATTTCCTTGACCCACATAACACTAATAGTTGAAGACAGCCTGAGGGTCTTCAGAGATCTTCGCCAGGAGCTTAGCCAGAGATTCACCATCTATTTGGCCTGTCTAGTGGACTACAGCATTATTGGGAATTGATACTACATCAATTGTGTTGGCAGCATCAAGACACAGTGTCTTACCATTTGCCAAATTCATTTCTATAGCTGTCCTAAGCCTTTTTTTTTTAGCACAATCAACAAATAACAGTTCAAGAAGTGATTATTCTACATTTTTTACATCAGCCAATGTAGCTGAGATTGTATTTTGAAGATGATGTACTGAGCTAGAGTCACACGTTCATTTTAAACTAGGCTAATGCATGGGGTTGTTCATTCAGAGTTTTGGCGCCTCTACATCTTCACTTTTCTCTCTAATTTCACCAAAGGTGAACTTCATTGGCTTCATCAGCAGTTCAAGTGTAAGAAGTTCAATGCAAGACATAACTATGGGGATGAAATGGAAAATAAATCAGAGCCAACTTTGGTTTTATTTTGTTTGTTTGCTTGCCGGTGTTCTTTCTTCTCTCCATATTTGTAGCTTCTTAAGTCTTTGAAATAAAGCCATCTTTTCTTTTATGGTCTTGTCCCCCATTTTAACCTTGTTTTCCATACCTCAGTCCTCAAGCATAGAAAAATTCCTCAGATTTTCTATCTGGTTCTAGTAGCTTCTTCTATTCTTATTCACCCATGGTGCTGGAAATAGCTCTATGGCAAAGTCATATGAAACACAGACACAGGGTCTTTATATGAGAGAGGATTTTTTAAAGAGAGCAATCTTACTATCCTCATTGATGATAACTCTATAAATAACTCCTGGCCCTGTGATTACAGTCATGTTTTTCTGTAGCTTCATCATATGTACTGACCCATCAGCAGAAGAAATTGAGTCTTTTACCAGTCGACTTTCTACTGAGATCAGCGACTGATGAAAGAAAAGGCTCCCAGCTCCCAGTTTCTGGGGTTTCAGTCCACTGTTGCTTGGTTTTGTTTCTTTTTAGGCAAATGGAAAGTAGTACCTCATCTTGAAGACATGTGGTAAAAACTGGTTTTTCATGTTCCATGGATGATAGGAAGAGAGAGAGAGAGAGAGAGAGAGAGAGAGAGAGAGATTGATTCCCTGCCACTCCTGTTCTTGAGCTTCAAGGGCACACCCCTCATCCTCTACAAGATTTGACCCTTAGAGGTTTCTCCTACCTCCAAATAGTATGAAGCTCCGGATCAAGCTTCAACACACTGTAGTATTCTGGATTTAAACTCTAACAGCTTGTATGTTTGCTATGAATTCCTCCATAATTTTCTAAGCTTATGTTTTTGGCCTGACCCTTTTAGGTCATTTTGCTCATTCCTACATACCCTGTCCTCCTCTCAAGGCACACTATCTCTGCAGCCTCACCCTGAGCTGTTATTGTGGCAGCCTCCTCTGTCTAGCCCAGGTAGCAATCACATATAACATACCCAGACCATTCTTAGAAAACTCTACTTCTCAATTCAAAAGTCTGGACTACCTGTTACTGTCTATTGAGTCAAGTCTCAGCACTGCCTGGATTTTAAAGCCCTCCATGAAATCACATCACAAATGCATCGAGTTTTTCTAGTTAGTGTTTGCCAAGCTTTAGGTCAATAAAATTTTCTGTTACTATCTTGTTAAAAATTTAACCACCTTTCTCTCTTCTTCAGTTTATTACTCAATAAATCCATCACACCACCTATAACACAGTCAGTGGAAGCAGTAGAAACTTTAAAATAAGGAAAATTGGTGTTTGAGTCTTAATTCATCACTTCATAACTGTGCCCTTTTGATCAATTTATATGGTCACTCACTACTTTTGTAGTAGTTCTTGTTTTCTTCACTCTGAATGGGGAAATTAACAATCTGCATTATTGGGGGTTAAACAAATGGTTTATTCAAAGCATATAAATAATTCTAGGTATATTTAATAATAATCAACAGTGTGAGTTTTGTTAGTGATCTTCAGTGTAACCTCTGTCCTGTAAAGGGGAAAAAAAAAACTGAACTTACCCGGGAGTCCTTTTACTAGTTAGATCCTTCATTGTTTTTTCAGGCAGATAAATTGTCATAGAGACAAGTAGGAAACACTAAGGGATTTTTACCTGGGAACCAAATGGGATTCACTACTGGGAAAGTAAAGTCCTTTGGTGGAGGACGGGCCCCTCCACAAAAATAATTGCAGCAAGACAGTTGTGGAACAGAATGCTGTGAGGACGTACACCAAGTCCAGTGAAGTAGCAGGGTGTCCTTTATGCAGCTAACCTCTGAACCAAGCTGAGCACAGGTGAAGGAAATGGACACATTCTCTCTGACTCCTCCCTGGAGCTTAGACGGACTGGACTAAATAGCCCAGGTAAGAATGTAAAAGTTAACAAAGGAAAGGTGGGCACAGCTTATGGATCAATAACACTTACTACAGAGAAAAGCCAGAGAAGTGTTTCAGCAGAGTGCTAAAGTTATGGATCTGAGGATGGCAGGTGACATCAATATTACAAAGTGTATGACTGGAGGCATTCATAATTTTGATAATTTTTGTGTCTAGACCATAGCTCACTCTTTAAAAAATTCTGGAGATGAACAATGATTTCTGTCCAGAAGTCTAAAGATTGAACATGTTAGTGGTAGTTGAAATATGATGCACCATGCAGAACAAAGCAAAAAGGGGGAAAACTACCTAACTCACAATACTTGTTAAATATGAATCATTTAATATTTTCCTGGTGGATATTAGGCAGCAGAAGCCAAAAGGCAAGAAAGAAAAAGAGCAGATTGTAGTCAATGCCTATTGTAGAGCAACCATGCAGCTTTTAAAGGGATAAAAGAAGGAAAGGGATAGATTTCTTCTTTGACAGCTGAGAGTGAGCCTCAGAAATATTGGTGATTGCATACTGCATGGACCAATGAGATCTCATATCCTGCCTATTGAAAAAAAGTTGTTGAAATCATTGGCTAACACAAACCAAATAAACAGTAAGGATATCTTTGGATAAGACAGTTGCTTTTGTAATTATAGGAGACTGAAATGTGTGGTGTGACAGGCAAACAAAAAAATTATAACACATTCACCAGGAGGAGGCAGCAAATTCAACTTGGTCACAGTTTACTGTATTCCTGAGCTTAGTTGCTTCTGTTTTGGAGATGGTTATTTTAGATCTCCCTCCACTCCCCACAGATTTTGACTTTTATGAGAGGATAATCTGCTAAGGTCTACTAAGGTCAAGAGCTCCTTGGAAATGTTCCAAGTCCTCCTTGTGCTGTATAGAAATTCTCCTCTGATTGTCATCTCTGGTGATCAAAGTTTGAAAGGACAGTAAGTTCTGTCCATCTTCATTTCCTCATAGGACAGTTGTGAATATGGTAAGGCAAACTTACTACAAGATTTTTAGCATGTGAGATGAAAAATGAGATCTCTTAAGACCTGATGTGCAAAATCTTTGTACCCTATGCCTAGAGCTTGTGTGGATAATTATTCACCAGGGTTTTTTTTTTTTTTTTTTTTTTTTTATTGTTAGAAACTTTGTCTGTCAGAAGAGCAAGCCAAACTGACTCAGTAATTAAGTAAGCTAATGTATAGGTTTTAAAGGGCATTTCTTACACCCACATTGACTTTTTCTTCTATGGTTCTAAATGTCATGGGCCCACAATCCAGGTCAGTCTAGGGAGAAGCAGCATATCTGGTCTGGTAGAGAACAATGCCTGAATCACTGCAATACAGGAGGTGTGGCTGAGGAGGAGGCTGTTTGCTGACAAGAGAGCCCTGAACACTTCCACAGATTCACTGTGGGTGTATGCTAATTGTTAGCTGGGAGTGAGGCTGAGCTACCCAGTTCAGTCTCTGGTTGAACATAGCTCCCTGTGGTCTTCTGAACATGTCCCCTGGCATCTAGTAGTTCAGGAGCAACAGCGGCAAGTTATACAACTTTATGAGTCTCAGTTTCCCCATAAAATGGGATCAACATATCCAGGCTTATGAAGGAAAGAAGACTATGAAGGCACAGACACCTGCATGCTACCTGCCATGTAGTATTGAAACAAGAACATACATTTATACTCTTCGAATTTATATTTGTAGGCATCTTGCTCCTGAAGGTCAATTATACGGTACATCTAATATCACCCAACAAACTTCTGTGTACAAATTACCACAGAGAAAGACATCTCCCTCCCCTTCTTGCATTTATTTGTTTAGAAACAAATACCCTGTTACTGAAAATCATTTTTTCTCACCTACTTCCAATTGTAGTGTCATTTACTCTTCTATGAACATTGGTGATTATTCTTCAATTTCTTCAACTCCTCCATAGCATTCAGCACAGAGTAGAGCTCTTGGAAACCTTCATTTAATATTTATCAGCTGCCTGAAGTTATCACGTTGTGAGCAAGTGATAAGGGCACAGCTTGAAGTTCATGTTGTCCTTGCTAGGCTAAGCTTCTTCGTGTAGTGTGTTTGGTTGCTGGTGTCCCTAGGATTTTAGATCTGTTGTCAGTGACAGGTGCACAGGACATAAACTTTCTTTTGGACAAGACGTGAGTAGTGCTATTGATGTCTGTGATGTCAACTTGTTAAGTTCATCCCCTGTAAAGAGATTGTCTTACTTGTTTTTGAGACTCATTCCACTTTCTCACACAATGCCTGAAACATAGTAATTAATATTGTTGGAATAGTGGGCAAAGCCTTATTATATTCATCATCTGGAAAACAATCTCTTGTGTGATGTATTCCTCCAGACAGATAGCAGTTATCAATGAACATCTACTAGATACCAGACATTTATCCCAATGGCCCCTTCACTAAAGCATTAAAACAGATAGCAATCCTAGAACTCATGAAGCTCATATCAGAAATATATACAACTAAGGGACATATATTTTTCTGTCATAGTGTACTTGATATGTCAGGGAGAGAAAATTATAGCTAGTCAAGAAGTGTTTGTCTTTGTGGGTGATGTTGTATAATACAAGAGTTCAGGAAGACATCTCTGAAAGGGTAAAAGACCTTAAATAAACACTTACAGGAGGCAAGAGGCTAGGCTGTGTATTAAGTAGAAGAAGGCAGAATGGATACCAAGTATGAACACTTGGAGACAGCAACCTGCTTGGGATTTTTAAGAAACAAAGAGATCCAGCTGTCGTGGCTCAAGTATAATTGGTGAGAATGACTTAATAGAAATTGAACCTCACTTATAGTTTTATTCCTACTCTATACAGAATCATATTATACATCTGTTCCTGTAATAATTTGTCCTTTGGAAATGACAGCACTCTTCAGTAGATTTCTGAATCAGTTGAAAATTTGCAATTTAGATGCTACAAGCTAACCACTAATTAATCCACCCACCCCTTCTTTGATGAATTCATTACCCAACAATATTTCTTGAGCATAATAACTAGAGACTACATTATTGAAGCATTGCCATAAAATAAAAAATATGTTTTATGCACATTCTAAAATAATTTTCATATAACCTAGCAATATAGCTTCTTTTAAACTATCACTTTCAGATGGAATTTATGCATCAAGAGTATTTTTAAATACTGTTTCTGTCATCAGGGAGTTCATTCTCTTGACAGAGAATTAAGATGCTTACATATATAGCATAACAGATTCTTAAAATATGATGGTTCCATCAAATTGACATAATTTTGATAAAGGAACAGGTACAAGCTCCTCTCACTCACATTTTTCCTTTGGAAATACAGCTGTGATGGCACTGCTTCTGAAAGACCCTCTGTATGCTTGATTAGCTCAGGCACATGTCAGGATCCTCAAGGACCAGCATTTCTCTTTCCACATGAAAATCTCCTGTGGTTGAAAGGCACTTCTGCCTCAATATTTGAAAGGATGAACACAATACCACAAGGCCAGAATGCAAATCTGCCACTTCAGCTTGACAATATCTTTCAACTTCATGTGGGACACCTCCTAAATTGAATGGTGTGTCTGATGTTCCTTAATGCTTTTTCCAGAGTGCTTGGTGTGTGTGTGTGTGTGTGTGTCCATGCATGCATGCAACTGTTAGGGAAATAACTCGGTAGACTTCAATTATAGAACCAGGTGTTTTGCATCATCTAAAAGTCTTTCTCAGTCACCCCAATTAGTTATTTATCCTCCTTTCCCATTTTAAGGAACAACCTTGACCCTCTTTCTATTATCACTCACTAATCATATCAATCACGTTCAATAGATAATAAATGTCTTGACTTCACCACTTAAAACTTGCTGTCTCATCACCACCAGGAGTAGGTGGAGGAGCTAGTGAGTTTAATTAACTAATTAATAATTGAAAACCACTTTGCCACATAAAATGCTCAAGTCACCTTAAGAGCTTGGATTTGACTTTTTGCTTGCAGTTGCAGCCAATGGGTGACATGTGATTGAGGATGATGGTTATTCTCCAAAATGACACTTTGATAATTTCATTCTGATGGTAAAATATTGATTTTGTTTATCAGCAGATGGCACTCCTCATCAAATACACTAACTACTGTGTGACAATGAATTTGTTTCATGGAGTGTTTTAAATTTTTCCTCAACTAGTTGCCCAATCGATATAGCTGACCATTCTGTTGCTTTAATATTCCCTTGGTTCTTTCTCATTGCTTTCTTATTTTATAAGCGGGCAAAGTCTATCATTGTTTCCATCTGTAATCTTCATACATCAAGCCAAGTAAATCTGTAGGCCCTTGTATCGAGCATAATAAACTATTCCCTTTGCTTTGTGTTTTTTGTCTCTGAATGCCACAGTACTCAAGAATTGTTTTCAGTGACAAAGAACTATTTTTGTTGAGAATGAATGATTAAGTTTTATCATACTACAGCCATGCCCCTTCATTTTTACATATCATTCATGACTTTCTTCAGCCTGTAATGGTAAAGTTGGGTAGTTGTTACAGAGTCCATAGAGTCTGAAACTACTTAAAAGCCATTCTTCATAGGACTTTACTGCCCTTGCTACAGACTTTGATTTCAGTTTGAAGAAAACTTGTAATAAGCGTTTTCATGGCTCTGTATTTAGCTCCTGTAGAGTAGTATAAAAAAAAAAGTAATTAATATCTGGAGAGTAAGATTCAACTTGGTAAATTAGAAAAGGTATTATTTTGGTTGAGTCTGAAGAAATGACACCAATTGTTTATAGTCTAAAGTCCTAAATATCATTTTAAGAGCAGAGGCCCAAGCCCACAGATATAGCTAAGCAGGGATATCCTAAAAATGTCATCGTGGATTATGTGCTGGAGGGAGAATTGGAAGGTGAACAATTGTTAAGGAAAAGAATTAGTAAGAATTATCTTTGAGGTCAGAGGTCTACACAGAATTCTTCTCCAATAGAGAATAAGCAGAAATCAAAGCTAGATAGTTTTAATTTTTGCTGTGTTTAATTTCTATCCTGATCTGTCCCTCTGTAGAAGGGCTTGAGAGTATGGGAGGGTCCTCTGAGCTAAACAGCCAAGTATGGCTATCTTAAGAATGTTTCCCCCCTGGACATGCCTCAGAGGCCACCCAAGTTAGTCTAAAGGTCATACATTTTCAAGGAAACCTCTGATAACCTCAGCTGGATTGGTAATTGTCCTGTCTACCTCCATGTGGCAACCATCCTGCTGCTTTGTTCGGCAAGCTCTCTGTGGTTATGATCACTTGTGGGGCTGTGAATTTCATATGTTCCCACTTTCCGCTCTGGAACTTCAAAGCCATTTGATTAAATCTGGGCATGTACTTTCACCATTCCTAACATCTTCAGTGAAGAAACAACTCAGCTGTGTGAGATTTCCTGTTAAATTGAAGTCTGCTTCTTGGCAGGACAATGTGTAATTTAGTCAATGGCTCATCTTATCTGGGATATGGGGAGTAGATCTGGGGATTACAGCAGGCTTGGATTGTAAAATGAAGTTTTATTGGATAACCTCCAGTGACTAAGAGTTCCAGAGATGCAGGCATGGAGGTTTATTTTTTAGTATGATCTATTGGAATGATGTTCAACACCTCAGATACTGGATGATGATTTTTCTTTTTATATCACTGAGGTGTCAAGATCTCCACTGACATACACTAAAATGTCTGGCAGTTATCCAGGGTCTAGGAGAACTGAGTTCTGTGAGGTGATTGGCCTGAGTGGTTTGGCACAGGAGAGAGGGATATCCTTCATGCTGGGGAATTCAGAATTCAGTGGCAGGTAGATAAGGGTTTCACAGACATTGTGTATGAGACTTCCAATAAGTTGCCATCTGAGTTACTCATTTCTAGTCACAGTGAATACTGGATTGTTATGAGACTTAAAAATAAATCCAGGGAGAGTGTGTGTACTTGTGTGTCTGCAATCCCTGGAATTCTGCCTGGCGAGTATTAGAGTCATGACAAATGGCTTAGTGGACAAATAAAGTTGAGTGACTTATCTTAGTGGTAAGGGAAATGAGGCAAATGTAGGGAAGGGATGGAAAGTAGATTATAGAAAACATATTATATGAATGTATGAAATTCACAAACAGTAAGAAATGGAGCTATTGGTAGCTCCTGGGTACTGTAGCATCTTTCTGAAATAACAAACAGGCATCAAGGCCAAATTCAGAAGTTCTGGCTTTAAAGGCAAACAACCTCAGCTTGGTTCGTTAGTTTGCCACTCAGGATGAGAATTTAGGCAACATATTTACCTTTGTAATTCTCAAGCTTCAGATCTATAAAACATGTATTTTAAACATTCTATAATATGACAGACCATACTAACCTAAGGTGAAAACGTTCCTCTGAGATTCTGTTGTGTAAATGTATTAATAGGGTACATCTAGTATAAATATTTACTAGCTATATAGATAGAAAGTGAATATGAATGTATTACTATACAACCAATGTTTAGAAGCAGTGGTGGGAAAATGCTGGGGAAGAAAAGGCAAGAATCCCTCATAAGAGACCATTAGAAAAACTGTAACAAAAAGATTTCTTCTGGCTTTTTGCAAGAAACATGCATTTCAAAGCAGTAAACATTCTCAAGTGTATAGATGTGTAGCTCTATGGCAGAGAGAGGCAGGTAAACGAGATTTCACTTCTCTCCTTGCTATGGCTGAACACCTGACAAGAAGCAACTTAGAATTAGAAAGACTTATTTTAGTTTACAGTTTCCTGGTAACTTAGGCCCTCTCTGTGGAGGTGTGAGCTTGTGGCACAACTGATAACCTTTGCAAGAATGGGGAGGGAGGAAAGGGATGGACTGAGAAGAAAAGGGAAAGGCAGATTGGGAGAAAGAAGGAGATAAAGGAGACTAGGCCAAGCTGTAATACTGAGACCCACCCACCATCAACTTTAGTGGTCCACCCAGCTAGGCCCATCTTCCAAAAGATCGACTACCTTTATAACAGGTCTCCAGCTGGAGCTCAATGACTCCACCATGTAAACTGGTGGGAGATATTCAAACCCTAACATAGTATATTCATGGATGAAAAACAAATGGAATTTCTTATGGATAGAAGTTTTCTCAGGCACTTTCCACCAAGGAAGCTTTTGTGTTTTCTAATATGTCATGGCGTCATGTTTCTGACTGCTAGAACATTTCTTGAAATAGGAATGAAATTGCTTTGAGCCCAAGACTCGTGGGAGGTCCTCGTAGATCATTAGAAGGTTCACTTATTCATGTATTCAGTGTTAACTCTGCACTAGTGATCAGCTTTGAAGAAAACCCGGGAAATGCATCAGTAATGTGGACTTTATACTTACAATAATTTAGAAAAAGGCACTTGGTCTCAGAAGATGAGCCACTGTTGAATGATTTGCTGCTGAATTATTTGCCTTCACTTTGGCCCATGTTAGCACTGGCATCTTCTTCTTGAGCCGGATTTACTTAGCAGTGATTTTCATACCCATTATTGAAGGTGATTTCCACACCATATTTTGTGGAATTTAGGTGAAGTTATTGAGGGTCCAATTCCAGGGTTCTTACTGACAAGCTCTGTGCTAACAGACAACATACCTCACTTGACTAGCGTTAGCTTCCTGTCTGGTGAACTTACAATAAGAGATCCTAGGAGAAGGTAGCTAGTGAGGTTCTACCAATTAGCGCTGAAAACCATCATCTAATATTTTTCCTTTGAAAAAAATTTCCAACTTATGTACTTCATTTATATCTTTTCTACCTTTCCTCTATCTCCTCCAACTCCTCTAGATTGATCCCTGACTCCCTTTCAAATCCATGCTCTCTTCTTTTTTTTCTAAGTGTAAATGTTTTATCCTTATTAAATTGATTTTATGTGATTAGCAGTTTATCACTGGCAGTGGTAAGCTTTAAAAGATAAATTTCTTTCATCGCTTTCAACACCAACTTTCTGTGCACAGATAATTAAACCATCTAAACATATAATACAGATTATTTCTCCTTTTCAACTTAAATTGTACTGTTAACATGAACGTGAAAACATTTGTTCCTATTTAGAAACCTGTATATTTATTGTATTCTTTTAGAAGATGGTTAAATTTCAGTTTTAATTGTTTGCTTATTTTTTTACTTATTTTAATATTATAATATGATTATATTATTTTGCCCTTCCTTTCTTCAAAGCCTGTAATATAGCCCTCCTTGCTCTCTTTCAAATTTATGGCCTCTTCTTTCATTAATTGTTATTATATGCATATAAATATGTATGTGATGTATATGTATTCCTAGGTATTACCCGATATAGTCCATCTAATGTTATTCTATGTATGTTTTCAGGGCTGATAAGTATGTATTGGATAACTAATTGTTATGCTCTTCCCTGGAGAAGACAGTTTTTTTCACTCCCAGCATTTCTTAGTTGCCTGTAGTTCTTCGTGTGGGATTTTGAGCCCTTGTGGGCTGATCAGCTACTTTAGCATTTTTACTGATGTTATTTTTGTCCAGCTCAACTTTAGGTAGCATTTGGTGAGAATTTATGCGAATATAGTCTGACATTCCTAGGAGACACATTCCTCATCAAATTCCCTGATCCTCTGGCTCTTACAATATTTCCATACCCCTTCAGAAATGTTCCCTGAGACTTAGGTATGGGTGTGTTTCTTAGATGTTTCCATTTTGACCTGGGTCTGCAACTCTGAAGTTGGACTGGTTATAGTTTTCCTCTAGTGGTCTTGACTACTATAAAGAGAAATATCTTGTGGACTACACTTATCTGCATATAAAAAACCATTTAGAGTATAATCTAGGGATTATGCTGGTTTAGTATGGTAGTAGTTATATGTTCTCCACAATCCATGGATTCACTAGACTTGAGTAGTTGGCTAGGTTCCCAGTACCAAATATGATTTTCCTCTTTTGAACAGCTTTGCGGTTTAATTAAAGAGCTGTTGGTTTCTGCCAAGGCATGTGTGCCACTACTGCACCCTTACTGTTAGCATGCCGTGTTGGTTCATTGTTGTGGTTCACAGATGTCATAGCTTGATAAGACTACTGTTTGATTTCCTCATTTGGAAGTTTTTATGACATCTTATGATAACTTGAAAGGTAGTCTTCAGGGAAGAAACATTCAGGTCAGTTCCAACTCAGAGGTCTCACTGTGTTCCCTGATTTTGAAGTATATGATACCTTTAGCAATGGGGTCTTAATTTCTACTTACATAATCAGGGGCAACAGCAATAGAAAGCATGCCCTCTACTTTAATCATTACTGTTACATATAAATATATATGGCCATTTAGTGTTTCTGGAATGAACATATGTTTAAGGCTGACCACATAGGATTACATAACCTATCACAGAGCTCCTTCTTTTTATTGTCATTCATTTTGTTGATCAAACAAAAATATTCTGAACTTCTTAGTGAAAGAAGTACCCAAGAACATGAGAAAAGACCATTAAAAACTTATTGAACTAGAAAGGTAGATCTAGGCACATCATCAAAAATTTTTGCTATGTTTACTCTTAGAGATCATATATATGAAAATAACAAAATATGGACTCAGCAGGTTATACTCTGTGTTTGCACATTTGTGTACATAGTAATAATCCATGAACAAGAGGCTACGTACCTGCAAATATGTGGTAAAATATGGGAGGAACTTGAGGGAGGAAAGAGAGGGCAATAAAGCAATACAATTCTATTTCAATTAAAAATGTAAACTTTAAAAACAAATTTATACTCTGGATTTTTTTTAGTGGATATTTCAATGGGGATGGAAATAAAATGGTATCAAGTTTTCTCCTCTCTTTTTGCTGGAGCCAGTGCCACACTGTGTAAAGCTTTACTTGATCTGACTTGACCTCCTAGTCAAGTTCTTGTTCTCGGGCTCAGTCTGGAGAGTGCACAATTCCTATGGAGCTACTTTTCACTGCACAGATTTCAAAAGCAAAATTACAAGTTACCTCATTCTTTTATGTTTACCAAGAAAGGTGTAACCTGACAGCCAAAGTTAAACAGCACTTGCAGTAAAGTCGGAGAGCAACAGACAAAGCCCCATGGCTTCTATTGGGACACTTGTCACTTGGGAGTGACCCACATCATGGATGTATATTCACATTCAATTGAGAGAGGGGAAAAAAAGGAGAGGGGAGGAGAAAAGAGGGAAAAAAAGAAGGAAAGGGTGGGCAGGGGGAGACAGAGACAGAGAGAATAAGCATGCATGAGAGAATAGAGGGTAAAGGTCACCTTCCACAATGCTGTGCTGTGCTCATCAGCTCCGGTTTCCCACAGGTCATAGCTCATTGTCTTCATTCTCCTCAGGATAGATGTAAGCACTGGAGCAGATAATCTCAGGCTCATTTGTATATGACTGTGAACATCTCTCAATGATGTTTTTTTTTTTTTGTTTTGTTTTTTTTTGTTTTTTTTTTAACCAAATCAGCCTTTTTAGCTTAGGTTCTCCTAAACTGTTTAATTTCCAAATCACATTCTTTGAAATAAATACTGTGTCTTTAGAATCTATAAAATATGAGTAAATTTTATCAAGACACAACTCTCATAAATTTATCTTTAGTATGAACATTGTACGTTTATTTTTAAATTATTTTTTGCTCATTTTTATTGCTTGAGAATGTCATATATGAATATAATATCAAATCTCCATATATATAATATCAAATCTCCATTTTGTCCCTTCAAACTTCTCTCTATCTTCATGACCCCTTTGCCTTCCAGTTTTGTAATCTCTTTTTTTATTTTTCAGTTTTAAACCAGTAATCCATATCAAATATGAACAATACTAAATTACCTTGTGCTTGCTAAAAATCTGCACTATGCCAGATACAGGAGTACCCTTGCTAATATAGCAGGCATGGATTTCCTCAAGCTGGTCAGAAATCAAAACTGCTTCACATCATTAGGTAAGACAGAAGATACTGAGACTTTCTGCCCCTTGGAGATATCAAACTTTCTAATTAAGCCACTGTCTGAGACAGTCAAAACTCTGTCCACACTTTCCAATATGTGAGTAGCTTTGTGACTTGTTTTCCATTCCTCCCTGCCTTCAGTGCTTCTGTATCCACATGGCTGGCTATTTGGTAAATGTTTTGTTATACAGAAGATCTTCTTTTTCAATTTGCTCTTTCCCCAAAGCCCTTCATTTCCATCTATTTGAAAGTTGAGCCTTAATGTATTTCTTTTCTCATTGAAAGTTGAGCGACTTGACTGATGAACAGCATAGTCACAGTAAGATAAGCTCTCATTATAGATATAGTGCTTTTCTGGGGTCCCTTTCACTTATACTCTGTTTCTTGAGATGCAGACCCATCAGACTAAACATTGCCATGAAGAGCAGACATTTCTAAATAACAAGGTAGACATTTTCTCCAAAGATTTTTTTTTTTAAACAGTTTGTTTTTGATGTCATACAAACGCAATAGTGTTTGATGAGTCATGATGTCTTGATGCAATGGAGTACAAGATGGATATTCCTTGGTTCACCTCAGGCAGCCTGGAGGAGAGGTGAACTAAGGAAAGCACTAAGTTGTCCAGTTACATGCATCAGGTCGAGGTGAGATATAGAAGCAGGTTGCTCCAATAAAGACAAGCATACAATGATGTTCAAAGATGCAGCATGGTATAAAGATTGATTTCAGAATACTTAGTGAGAACAAGTGATTTGTATACGGTATGATCAGTGGAGGCTAAGGATGTCAAGGGCTATTTAGGGGTTATGCATTTTCATTGTGAATAGCTCAGTCCTAATTCTATCTACTTAACTTACAATTTCACAATTTCAGTCTTTTTTTATGGCCGAGTAAAATTCCATTGTGATTATGAACAACATTCTCATTATTCATTCACCAGACGAAGGGTATCTAGGTTGTTTCCATTGTCCAGACATAAGGAATAGAGTTCCAATGAATGTGGTTGAACTATTATCTGTGGAGTAGACTACTGAGTCTTCTGGACCAATGTAAAGGAGTGATATAGCTGAGTCACCTGGTAGATCAACTTTTAGCTCTTTGATAATTTTCCATAACAGTTTCCAAAGTAACTTCACCATTAGATAATTTCAGCGAACATGAATGAGGGTTTCCTTTCCTACATCCTTGGCAACATTTGTTGTTAGTTGTGTTGACACTGTTTTCTGAGTTATTTGTATAGCGAATGTTAATTTTTCTATTATATATATGTGCATATACTTAATAATGATAATTAAAGAAGTGGTCATGAATTTGATAAGAAAGTAAAGGTATTCAAGAGGCATTGGAGAGAGGCAGAAGGAGGGGCAGAAATAATTTAAATGCAGAATTTCCACATGAAATTATACAAATACAAATAAAAAAAAAAAAAGACTGCCAAACATTTGGCTACACTATATTTTCCACACCTATTTTATGGTTTTATAATACTACATTTAAGAAAAAATAATTCTTTTGGGGAGCTATGTGTTGTCTCATTCTGTTGTGTTTAAAACAAACAAACAAACTGTTTACTTGTTCCCAGATTCCATACAAACGACTCAGCAGGATATAAGGTCTATTTGTAAGACTATACTGGGAGAGCTCATACATGCCCAAATAGGCAATGGGTTGCCCAACTTTTAAGCTTAGACATGGGAGAAACACAATGATAATTAGATTGAAAGTTATGGTAATCCATGGTATTTGTGATTGCCAGGTGTCTATCATCCATGGCTCTTGAGCTATAAAAGCTAGATCATTTCCAAGTTCTTGAATAGTTCAAATTTAAAAGAAAGGATCTGGAGGCTTAAGCCTATAAATAGTATCTTTGTCTATGGCACAAACTACACTGGTCTCTCCATCAATGCTGGAACAGAGTGAGTGGCTTCTACTTTTTAACTGACCCATACAAATGGTTCCATGAAATGACCCTCTTTCTTCCAATACAGATGGGCAGCAATATATACTTTCCTTTGACGAGTGTCTTGCAGTATGGGGAACACACATAAATGTCTACTAGTTCATTTTGCTTAAGAAAAAGCAGTGGAATTCTAAAGGTTTATCTTCACAGTAGTGTTCTAGGTGTAAAGACTATTTTTCCTGAGGGGTTATCTCTGTAAGCAAGTAGTGCAGGGATAATTTAAAATTGTTTTATTTTCACTTCTCTGGGAATGTTTGGGTCTGAAATGAACAGTATTCCATTTGCTAATGATAGAAGGATGGAGAAACATTTTGTCTCTTTTCTAGTACAGGTAGTAAAGAGAGAGGATAACAAAAGTTTCCTATCAGGTTTTAGTCCATTTAGAGAAGTTATATGTTCTCACATAGATTTAAGTAGGTAAGGTATAAAAAAATTCGGGAAAGTAATGAATGGGGCCAGTGATTGAAATATGGTCCCAACAGACAAACCCTGTCATTCTGGGATCTGCCTAAGATGCTCTTATTATTTTTATTCTGTGTGTTATTCTCCTTTAAATAACATTCTCAGTCAATCTACTAGGTAACTTTGAGCTCCAAAGAGGGTTTTCCTAGTTTTAGCCTGCCTGCCTCCCACTTCTACCACACACACAAACACACACACACACACACACACACACACACACACACACGCACGCACACACGCGCGCACACACACACACACACACACACACACACATACTCACACAAACACTTTTAGTTCTTACATTAACAAACAGCTTTCAAACATGGTTCTAATATTTTCAGGTCAGGTCACTTTGGGTGTGTGTCCATATATATGCTAATGGGTCTGGAAGACTTTTCTGTGCAAACATTCTTCCTCTAACTATTAAGTGTGAGATAAATATTGCTGAGATGGATGCAGTGTTCTCAAAGACCTGACAAAGGAAGAGAAAATTCCACCTTTATTGGGTACAAGCCTTGAAATCTGAGGCAGAAAGTTGCGACAACAGTGAGCCAATGAAGATGACAAATGTATTACGGCACCATATGGAACTTTGATTTGCAGATTGAATCTAGACACCACTACATAGTGCCCTTAACCCTTTGTGGTAACATTCCTGAACTGTAGGAGGAGACAGATGCATCTATATTCTAGGATGAGCCACCCTTACCTCCCGAAAAAGCCCTCCCCTATATAGCTCTCAAACATAAATGTTATGTGTTCTCAAAGTTTCACATTTCAACAGGAAGAAGTTGATGATGCAATCTAAAAGAGAACCACCCAGGGCCTGTGGCATTTAAAAGTCAATGCTAAGTGATGTCGTTTTAAAGAAAGAATCAGCGGTGCTGCCAACATTTATATTTCATATGCTGGTGGAATTGCTTTCAATTGCGTTTCACTTAGATCAGTGTGGTAAAGATTCCCGGGTTGCTATGGAAAATATCCACTTAAGCTTACTGCTATGGCAACTAGTCACATATGGTGGAGAGGCATCACATGGTACAGAATTTGCATAACTAATTTGAGCATTTTATTGAAGAGCACAATCTGTGCAAAGAGGGCTAAGAAATTTGAGGCTTTTTTTTTTTTTTGTGCACACAAAGTGTGAAGTACCTTTCTGTTTGTACTTTCTCAGTTGTTCACTCCTCTCTGGTGTCAGGTGTCACTATAGACAACTGTATAGGTTGTGCCACTGTAGTGAATCTATCTCATTGTTTTACAATGACATTTTGTTTATCTAAAGCTCAGAGAGTCTGAAGCCTCTTTCACAACATGAACTTTAATAAAAATCTCTATCATCTTCTCACTAGCTAATTCAACTCAATTTAACATATATTTATTTGACGTGTGTCTGTATCCTATTAAATCATGCCTGCTGGATAATGCTCTTTCGGTCTTTGATACCTGAGATGCTTTTATCTGTACCTTATAATTCTAACAGTGCCTGATGTGATGCACTGGAGAGACAGAATGAGTAGAGAGAGCAATAGGCTCAACTCCATTGTCAAATTATTCAAGTACTTTCCATGATATCTTTGTACCAGATCAAGTTAGATTTTCCAGTCACGATGATTTTCTCCCATACTCTGTTCTTATCTCAGTTATAAAACATCTGCACTGTTCTAAAAATGAACAGTTAAAATGCTTTGTCTTCTGTTAAATTCTAAGTATTTAAATGGTGGAATTTGTATTTTATTAAATATTTTTATGGCATCGCTGGCCTAGTTCCTATTAGTATATAGGAATCCAATGTGTATTTTTAAACAAATAAATGAAGGAGGTAAGTGAATGATAAATGTATCAGTCATGTGTTTACATGCAGTATTTGGAAAAGAAATGTTAGTCAGATTCTCCTATGTTGCCCTTTGTTTCTTTCTCCCACATCTCCCTCACAAAATGACAGGGTAGGATATGTCCCAATTGTCCCTATTTTAGCATCCTTATCCTAGTGTTATTTTCCAGCATCCCACAGAATCATGGGAAAGAGAAAGAGCAAATATAATGGCATTCATTTCCCTCCTAAGAACCACCACTCTTAAAAATTTTTGCCTGGTGATGAAGGCAGAGAACCATGAACCCACAGGTGGTCCTTTCTGCACCTGCCCCAGCTCTTTCACAGTGTCAAACCCTGAGAACACTGGAGAAGCCATCCCATTAGGCTCTTCAGTCTTCTCATACTCATGCATATGCATGCCTTCACACCTCACTGCTACGCGGATTGATGGTTCAAGGTCTTATGGTGAAAGGCTCAGGGAATGAGGTAAAGATAGGATGTGCAATGCTAAAGAAGGAACTTTGTTTGATTTGGTTTGGTTGTATTTATATATTTAGGCACACATGCACACACACACACACACATCCTTAACAACACATAAAGAAAAATGGGCTATAAATTTTAAAGTGAGCCAAGGGAGGTACACGGGAAGAGTTGGAGAAAGAAAATGAAATAATCCCACCAAATAAAAGTTAAAATACAATTTACTTTAATTAATGTATTAAACATATCTTGAGATATATATTCATGTATATTTTCAGAAATAATAGACAAAAGTATGATGTAGTCTTCACCTGATTCCTCCAAATACTGGTATCTTATAAAATTATATCATTATATGATACGCAATTATACCAATGCAGTGAACACCGAGAATATTTTTATCACACATATGTCTCATTCTTCCCTTCACAACTATGCTCTCCTCTGTGCTCAGTCCTGCAATGTTTGGGAATTCCAAATTTGTTTTCCACGTCTAT
Organism: Arvicanthis niloticus; assembly: GCF_011762505.2. Taxonomy (NCBI): domain Eukaryota; kingdom Metazoa; phylum Chordata; class Mammalia; order Rodentia; family Muridae; genus Arvicanthis; species Arvicanthis niloticus. The sequence goes on from NC_047658.1 coordinate 61,161,896, forward strand.
AATTTTGTCATTTTGACTGTTATCTTGATGGAACCATGCATAATTTGAATTTTTGTTAATATTTGTCTAATCACTTACGTATTGTTTGCTTTGTTTGTATGGAGTGTGTTATGCTTGTGGTACATGAACATACATGTGTGGATCCCATCCCATGCAGGTGGAGGCCAGAGTAAGACATCATATGTCCTTTTCTGTCATTTTTTTGCCTTGGCTTTTTGATAGGGTCTCTCATTGAATTGGAAGGTTTAGCTAGGCTCAATGGCCAGTAGGCTGTCCGAGTTTACCTGTCCCTTACCCCAGAGTAGAGCGTGAGTGCAAAAAAGGCAATACCTGGCTTTGTACCTGGGCGCTTGGCTTCACATTTAGGTCTTTAAACTTAAAGAGTAAGCACTCTTATTCTCTGTGACATCTCTCTAGACCCAGTTTCTTTTTTAATTCATAATATTCTGGAATATTGTTCAAGTCATTGTATGCATCAGTAGCTAACATACCACAGGTTCTTTGATTATTGACTCTAACAATATGTGTTTTTATTTCTCTAAGATACATGTTAAAGAGGGCAAGTACGAGACTGACAGCGAGATGCATTTTTTCTTTCTTTTTTTTATTTTTAAATTCCTTCTTGTTTCTTGAAGTGGTTACATAATTTTATCTTCCTAACACAAATATATGAGATCCAATGTTTTTTGCATTCCAAGTAGCATTTACTTTAACCATCTTGTATGTAAGGATGCCCACCTCGTGGTGGGGTAGAAGATACTGTATGTCTTTCATACACATATTTTATAACCTCTTCAATGAATTGTCTCTTCATACCTTTTAACCTATTCCTGAATTGGCATTGTTAGTTGTTAATTTTTGATAGTTCTTTGTCTATTTTTGATGCTAACTAATGTTGTTGGGTATATATAATATTTTTATACAATATTACAAATATTTTATAGAATCCAATTATTAGTTTTTCTTTTAGTAGATCACACCTAAAGTATTTTAATATAATTTTTCTATATTGAGATTTAAAACAAATTTCTCCTGGGAATGGGAACATGCCTGTGAATGGTGAATTGCTCTAAAATCATGTGTAGAAGCTTGTCAATCAAAAAAAAATACTTTTACATAATACCTTGTGAGAATTCAGTTTGACATTTTTTCTTTTCCATTGATACATATATCTATTCTGCCTTGAAGCTTACCTTGAAGCTTTTAATTTCTATAGCTATTGTCTATAAATAAGGTAAAATAATTTTTACTTTATAAAATATTAATTGAATTATTCTGATTGTTTTATTTTTCCACATAGATGTCATAAAATCATATCTTTATTTAGAAACATTCTATTTGGAATTTGATAAAAATTGTATTGAACTTGTGTGTCAGTTACTTTACTGTTGTTCTGTCTGATAAATACCATGCCCAACAGAAAGATGTAGAAGAAAGGGTTGATAGTTGTCTTACATTTCCAGAGAGAGATAAAAGTCAATCATAATGGGAAAGCCCTACTTGTGGTTGGAGAGAGAGAGAAGGCTTTCAATAGGATACTTCAGTAGATGTCTAGTAATGTTTCTAAGTTTGGGAATATAGGAAACACAGAGCATATGTAGTGAACTTACCATCATGTTTTTCTTCAGGTCATAAGCTTTCTATTTCTTCTCTCTTACTGGGTTCTATTTGTGTTTATTTTATATAAAACACCCAACAGCTTCACTTATTAGATGATTTTGAGACAGTTATCCATCCTTCATTTTCCTGGACAGGGAGTGTGTTGTCATTTTGTTTAGCTCTTGGCATTTAGCACTTGGCATCCTCTTCTGAGTTCTGGGACATCAATGCCACTACTATTTGAAAGATATCATTCCAAGCTAAAAAAAAAAAATCTGCCTGGCAATGCCAGTATAAACATAAAATTGGCAATAGTCACAGGATTCACACAAAGATTGCCAGTCTTATCCTAAGAACAGGAATGTATGACAAAAACTCAAAGTGGAAAATAATAGTATTTGTCATCACCACAATATTTACCATGTATGTGCAACCTTATTAGTAGAAGCAATAATACTGAAAACAGCCATAGCAGTTGGTACCATATTTGAGTTCTTATTCATTTGATTTTTAAATCAACAACTTTTGTGCACATTTTTCTCTGTATGTGCATGTATCTGTTGGGTATGTATCATTAGACTCTATAATAGGGTAACTAGACATAAACCAAAAGAAGATAGCTTCTATAACTGCTTTCATGAGAAGACGAACAATATATAAGAGATTTTTTTCTTTTATTTTGAGATTATAGTATATCATTTCTTGCTTTTCCTTATCCGTTGTAAACCTTTTCATATACCCTTTCTTTCTCTCTTTCAAATTCATGACCATTTTTATTTATTGTTGTTATATTTATATATCTATATACATATATGTTCATGCATATATATTCCTAAATATACCCTTTTCTATCAGTATGATGCTATTTATATGTTTTCAGGGATGATCATTTGGTATTGGAAAATCACAATTGGTGTGCTTCTCCAGGGAAGAATAATTCTCTCACTCTCAGCATCCATTAGTCATCTTTACCAAACTACAAAAACAACTACTACTACTACCAACAATAATAACAATAATAATTTAAAGTACCACCTCAGAAAAGGCAAGTGCCTTAAGGACAGTGTGGATTGTAGATGTAGGAAAATAAACCTGTATGGTGAGAAATATTTTACCAAAAGACTGGAGGAGACTTGTGAAACCAAATTACAAAATATAAATGACTACTAACAATTTTAAATATCATGGCTACAGGCATATATATGCATTCTAAATATAAAGTCTTACTTTCTGTTTATAGTCATTGTTTCATTTCAGATGTGGCATCTGATAGTAGAGAAATATGAACTAGAAAATATTTATTGATTACATGATCTCTGAGTAGAATTATTTCAGAATATATAACTGTTCATAAGGCCCATATATCAAAATGCAAACAATATTATTTGCACCATTCAATTATTTATTTTTCTGGTGCTTTAATGTTCATGGTTTTTCATAACAGTTTCCTTCTAAAAATGAATAAAATAACTATATGAGGAATAAAGTTATTGGATATTTTTTATTTTTATAGAGAATACAGACTTACTTTACTGTGATTCGTGACTGTTACAATAAGGTAAGAACTAGCTGTCATTCATTTCTCAGCTACTATATTGAGTGCAAAAATGTGTATTTTATTCTATCTTTGCAGTTTTACTTGGCAAACTCTATTCATATTTCCATTCACATGTGAGGAAAAAAATACACTAAGAAGACAAGTTGCTTTTCTTTGCATCTTTAAAGCACAGAAACATTCTCTGCTTATCACCACCATTCTCAGTGCTCAAAAGGCTGACCATGATCGGCGATGGTCCTCATATCTTCTTTGCTGGCATATTTCTAGCTGGCTGTGTGGGTTGAGACAAAGGGTATCCTTTATAAGAGATCAGAATATAAGAGAAGAAAGGTCCAGAACATTCATTCCCTGACCTTGCACTGGATCGTGGTCAAATGCTAACTCTGGACCCTGCAAGCTGACACCTTTTCCAAGTTTCCAGGTCATGTTTGGCTCTTGTCCTTGTTTATTCTCTTCCCTGGCTTCATAGCTATAGAAAATGCTCCTAGCTCTGCTTCTGCCATCTCTGTTACCTCATTATCCCCATCCTTTAAAAGAATGTCATGTCTCCTTCCACAAAACTTTCTTGAGCATCCCTTTTAAATTTCTTTTGTTTCTTCTGTGTACCCTAAAGACACAAAGAATTTATGCTGTTGTGTTGCAAGGTTAGTTCATGATATAGCTGACAGTCCTGGGATTCTACTTCTGCTCTATCTGATTCCAAATTGTATGTTTGCTACTAATGTTGAGTTGTGCTTAATATTGAATGGTACCAAAGTTATAGGAAGAGGTAATTATTCACTAAAAACAACTAACATAAACTTGGGTAGTAAATTTTAAACTGCAAGGATTTTTAGAAATAGACTCTCAGCAGGTGCAGAACCAGAAACCCTGAACCATGTAGACATAGAAAAATATATGGAAATTGTTCACCATTAACAAGCCATGAGTGTTCAACGTGGTGGCTTTGCTTTAACTAAATCATATTGGATCTGTGATCACTACAAAGCCTTTAAAAAGGTTTAGCTAGTTATGACTTGAGTGTTTTATAGTTAAGTCTCAGGATGACAACAATAGCTCTGTTCACTGTTGGCATTAATAAAAGATAATTGACCTTGGTTCCCATGGTATGCTTTCAGCTAGGGGACACAGCTCTCATCACAGTCAATTATCTCACAGTAATTCCAACAACAAAAGTGACTTATGCTTAATTAAGCAGTTCTCTAATGACCTTCTTGGCCTGGAGGATGTAGTGTGGCACAAATTAATGTGACCATCTCACATGGGCAGCTCAAATACAGTGTGAAGTATTTTCTAAGATGGAACAATTTGCCAAATTAACACCATGAAGATTTGATCCTGAAGACAATTTGAGGATGAATTAAAACTCACTCTTACCCCTGTACCTCTACTTAAATGCAGGTAAGATAGACTGCTCTGTCTTCGTATGTAGACTCCATCTCTCAGTCACTCTCCAGGCTCAGTCACCTAAAATAGAGTCTTAATACTCTTAATGTCAAAATTCTCCCAAAGTTAATATTAACAACACTTCACCCCCATGTTGCAGCAAAAAATGTATCTATGGAAAGTGATAAATGTTCAGAGAGACCTTCCCGATATTTCTAAGATTTCTAATCTCTTTAGAGATGCCACTTTCAGATTTTACTCACATAAGAAAATTTTTATAGGTTCATAAAAAAGAACTTATTAGAAAACATCTATGTGTAAAACTTTACAAATCTGTTTCATCTGTTCTTTGTCCTGGCTGAATATAGTTATATCAACCAGAGGAGAGAGTAAATGTAAAAATTGCACAGATAGTAGACATCAATAGTACACACTTTAAAAATCTATTTTGCACTATAGGTCCTGTTTAATTGAAGGTGGGGTAACTTATACTGGATTCCCAGAGGGAAGACGTAGTTTCTAGAACTTGGATATCTTCTTGCTGGTTCAGTGGCCTTGAACATTATTCATAGTCTTAAGGTTCTTATCTGAACAATAAGAACAGCTTTTTTAAAAAAATTGTTGTTTTAAAAGGCATTAAGGATATAATAATCTTTTATTAAATTATGCTTTAAAGTCTCTTCATTGTAGTATGAAATTCTAGTTGCATCCCTAAATTGTATGACTAGCTAATTAAAAGCTTCAGAGGCACTGAACAGTACATTTTAAAACACCGTCTTGGAAATTGTTTTTACTTGTATATTGTACGTTTTAAAAATAAAGTATTCACACCTACATATCTACATTTACATTGAACACATATAAATAGTAATGAGTCCACTGTGAAGCCAGGCATGTTTCTGATACAAAATGTAAGTAAATGACTCTTTCATTTCTGTATTTTGGTTCTTGTTCACTTGTTCAATTTTGTAGATGCGGTTTGTTCTGTAAAATCATATTTTACTCAACATAACACAAAGTCTGATTCTTCATAGCAGACATATATTCAGCTTGTCAGACTAGATTATGTGGTACTTCTTTTCTCTCTATTATATACTCCATTTATCTTCTGGGATTCAGAGAAGATATGTGAAAGATCTCTGTATAAAATGTGCACAAATGATAATATTATCCAGTGTTCAGCTAAAGGATGAATGTGTGATATTATTTATTTTCATTATGGCTTTTAAATAGAATAACCACGAAAAGAAAATTTATAGAGACTGAAGTTATAAAGCACACGAGTATGAAATAGAACAGACTGGGAAGGGGAAAAAGTCACTTGCATGTTTGCTGAAAACCTTTGATTTTCACACTTTCCAGTGCAGTTTGACAGGTGAAATTGAGAAGGGGGAAAAAAGTGCAAAGGAAAATAGTCTCAGGGGAGCTTTTCCTCTGGATTTGAGAAGCTGACAAGGGATTACAAATAAATATTCGTTCTAAAATACAAGGTTAGCCCTCGCCTTGACCCTCTTTGGCTGAGGCTTTGAGAACCAGTAAGTGGGGTTACAGGAGGTCTTTGTGTGCTGTGTCTGAACATACTGCTCAACAATTGCAGGAAAGGGCAGCAGTTTCTACCTTGCTCCCCCAAGGAAGATTGAAAAACTAAGTCTGAAGAACTGATCTGCAACGTGTTCTGCCTAGATGATTTCCTTTATGTCCTTATGTTCATTTCCCGTATGGTCTTCTCTGCACTATGTACACAAGCTGTAGGGCTAAGTTTAGTTTACACATAGGTAACTGTTTGACAGCATCATTTCAATTCGGAGGCGCAGAGCTGCCCTGAGTTCTGTGACAAAGCCTGAGAAGAGAACAATGTCAAGAAACTCAGGATTCTCAAAGCTGAGAACATATACATGCATTTATGTACATACTCAACATATTTTGTTGTGAAATGTGCCTATTTCTGGTGTCCTACTGGGTGAGTGTACTTCAGATGTTTGAGTAAATAATACATTAGAAGACATAAACAATCAAATAATCATACAGCAAATATGTGTTTACTGTATTATTCCTTAGAGAATATATTTATAAATGCAAACTTGCAATGATATATGCAACAATGGTGGGAAATTTTGAAGTATATTATTAAGTACATACAATGTGTGCCAGGAAATCAACTATAAATAATCATAAGAACATGCTATTTAACGTATCAGAATATATATGCAGCAACGTTATTTCCCTGGTTGGTCTTATTAGGACAAAATGAGAAAAATGCTCCCCACAGTGGTAGATGCCTCCTGCATGCATGCATGTATTCAGTAAATATCTCATAACAACCTCTTAGGGTTTGTATAATGCGCTGAGTGCTGATCACAGCTTCTATGGGAGGCCTCTCTTCTTTGAGTCTCTGATTCACATTCTGAGAATAATCAGAAAAGACCCCCATTATTCTCAGACCTTTCTTGTTTTCCCTCTCCCTGGCTGATGACCTGAGATCTGGATGTCAATTAGATGCATTTTGTAAACTGGATTTGGGTTCTCCTTTCTTTATGATCCCACAACGTTTTGAATGAACCCAGGAACAAGCGTTTGCAGAGTGTTCTGGGATGTATCTGTCAGCATTAGAAACATCCATGTATTCATAAATGTCCTCCAAGAGCTGAGAAAGGAAACTTGGGGCAAACCATAAATGAAGCTTATTCCCTTTCTGAAGCAGCTCAGGGTATTTTAGAGAAAATGCATATATGGCTGTGTAATTACCATACTTAGTAAGGGGACAGATGTGTGTACTGGGTAACGAGGTCAGAAAGATGAAAGGAGCATTTCATCCTTATAACAGAAATGGAGTAGAAAGATGGATTTAGAAAAAAAAAATGTGTGTGAACAATGTGAGTTCAAATAGGAGGATCATTTTGGGAAATAAAGCCAGAGGGACTGAGTGAGTGAGCAGATCTGGCTCCAGTAGAACACAAGCTAAATAAGACACTCAAACCACAGGAGTGGGAAGCACCCTGGGGAGGGAGCAAGCTGGGAGGAAACAGTCTGGCTGCTGCCTAAACAGAAAGCAGAGGAGGTCCCTGGAGGCGAACTCACCAGAGAGGCTGCTGAGAGGCAGTTTGGAAAAGACACTGGGCTTAGCCCACCGGAGATGGAGTGTGGGCGAGTGTGTGGGCCTTTGATGCTAGAGGCAAGAGATCATATTTTACCAGCACCATTTCTTGATTCACCTTAATGAACTTCGCAGTGCTTGGGAACTCTAAGCGTACTTGTTTGGGTTTGCAGTTGAGAGACCTAGATTTTAAAAACCCATCTTCCTACGAAGGCCAGTACTGTTCAAAAAGGAGAGCTGCATCACGATTTACTTCAGAGACTTTCCCTGGCCACCTGGGCCATAATTAAAAAGAATACTAGAGTGAAGAGGAGAGCTTTGCCTGTGTTACCGAACATGGGGAACTTGGGGCGTGGTGTCCCAGAGACACTTATAATGTAGGTAGCTCAGTGGCTGCAGTCATTCTTTTGAAGATCCTCTAGGCTCTGCTTTATAGCTGCTTAAGTGCCATATTCGGGGCCAGCAAACCTGTGTGTGCCTCAGAGATCTCCCTTGCTCACTGGAGCATCATTTAGCCCCCTCCTCAGGAACCAGCACTTGCCTGACTGAAGGAAAGGAGGAACAGTATAATAAGAACTCAATGCACTGAGGATCTTATGCTACAACATCCTGTCATCTTGGGGGATGTAGTGATCCTTTCAGTCTGTATTTAGTAATGTTGGATGGCCCAGCGTGGAATTAAGAAGTTTGGTATTCCCCTTCTCCTTCTCTGTATAGTAAAGGTAGATAGTGAGCCCCGTGTGTGCAAATGGTTTCAGGGTATTTTTATATGGCAGAATAAACTATTATCTCATTGTGAGTCTCCAGCCACACGCTAGTTTTATAATTCTCACTTTTCAGATACAAAGTTTAGGGCTTAGAGAAGTTAACAGGTTATACCGCTGCTCTTTCTGGTATTGGTAGAATTGGGATTGAAAACTCCCAGGTTCTTTTAAGAATGATAGAGTTGCTAAGAATGAATCATCATCATGATGCATAACTCATTTTTTTAAAAAGAACATTTCTCCACCCAAGAAAGTTAGAAACAGTAGTGAGTTAGCTTTATATCCCATCCTGAGTACCTTGTGCATGTGTTTATTATATCTCTTAAAAACAGAAACAGAATTATATCAGTTTCCCTTCTCTCTTTCCTCAGTCCAGCCCCTCCCCACTAGCCTCCCTTGAGCCCGTCACATGTTCTCACACTGTAAAGTTGATAGTCTCTTTATTATCATTACAAACATACATATATGTATGTATCATAACAAATATATACATATTTATACACACACATAAAACAACCTGCTGGGTCTTTTTGTTGTTGTTGTTGTTGGTGGTGGTGTGTGTGTGGTCTCAAGGGTGACAATTCTGCATTGAATAACTAGGAAAGACGTTTAACTCTAGAAAAGACCATCTCTCCTCCCAGCACTCATTAGTTACCCATAGTTCTTTGTCCTTGTGTCGGAGTCTGAGAAGCATTTGCCCTTCCACAGTAACATGTCTATGGATATTGCCACTCTCCAAGTTGTTTGTGCAGCCATTTCTAGGAGAGACTGTTTCACTACAGCCTTCCTGGTGTTTTGGCTCCCACAGCTTCTCTGTCCCCTTTTCTGTGATGGTC